>NW_025767453.1:0-536871 GCF_003918875.1 Haliotis rubra | reverse complement strand
ACCCCCTTAAGGTATACAGGTTTAATATGGTATATAATGACGTATGTCAGTTAGTGTACAGAATACTATAAGGTATACAGGTTTAATATGGTATATAATGACGTATGTCAGTTAGTGTACAGGATACTATAAGGTATACAGGTTTTATATGGTATATAATGACGTATGTCAGTTAGTGTACAGGATACTATAAGGTATACAGGTTTAATATTGTATATAATGACGTATGTCAGTTAGTGTACAGGATACTATAAGGTATACAGGTTTAATATGGTATATAATGACGTATGTCAGTTAGTGTACAGAATACTATAAGGTATACAGGTTTAATATGGTATATAATGACGTATGTCAGTTAGTGTACAGGATACTATAAGGTATACAGGTTTAATATGGTATATAATGACGTATGTCAGTTAGTGTACAGGATACTATAAGACGTATACAGGTTTAATATGGTATATAATGATGTATGCGTCAGTTAGTGTATAGAGGACTATAAGGTATACAGGTTTAATATGGTATATAATGACGTATGTCAGTTAGCGTGTACAGGATAAAATAAGGTATACAGGTTTAATATGGTATATAATGACGTATGTCAGTTAGTGTATAGAATACTATAAGGTATACAGGTTTAATATGGTATATAATGACGTATGTCAGTTAGTGTACAGGATAGTATAAGGTATACAGGTTTAATAATGGTATATAATGACGTATGTCAGTTAGTGTACAGGGATATTATAAGGTATACAGGTTTAATATGGTATATAATGACGTATGTCAGTTAGTACAGGAATACTATAAGGTATACAGGTTTAATATGGTATATAATGACGTATGTCAGTTGGTGTACAGGATACTATAAGGTATACAGGTTTAATATGGTATATAATGACAATTGTCAGTGTATAGGTTACTATAAGGTATACAGGTTTAATATGGTATATAATGACGTATGTCAGTTAGTGTACAGGATACTATAAGGTATACAGGTTTAATATGGTATATAATGACGTATGTCAGTTACAGGTTTAATGTATAATGTCAGTACAGGTTACTATAAGGTATACAGGTTTAATATGGTATATAATGACGTATGTCAGTTAGTGTACAGGATACCATAAGGTATACAGGTTTAATATGGTATATAATGACGTGACGCACAGAATACCATGTCAGGTTTAATATGGTATATAATGACGTACGTCAGTATAGGATACTATAAGGTATACAGGTTTAATATGGTATATAATGACGTATGTCAGTTAGTGTATAGGATAAAATATAAGGTATACAGGTTTAATATGGTATATAATGACGTATGTCAGTTAGTGTACAGGATACTATAAGGTATACAGGTTTAATATGGTATATAATGACGTATGTCAGTTAGTGTACAGGATAATATAAGGTATACAGGTTTAATATGGTATATAATGACGTATGTCAGTTAGTGTACAGAATACTATAAGGTATACAGGTTTAATATGGTATATAATGACGTATGTCAGTTAGTGTACAGGATAAAATAAGGTATACAGGTTTAATATGGTATATAATGACGTATGTCAGTTAGTGTACAGGTTACTATAAGGTATACAGGTTTAATATGGTATATAATGACGTATGTCAGTTAGTGTACAGGATACTATAAGGTATACAGGTTTAATATGGTATATAATGACGTATGTCAGTTAGTGTATAGGATACTATAAGGTATACAGGTTTAATATGGTATATAATGACGTATGTCAGTTAGTGTACAGGTTACTATAAGGTATACAGGTTTAATATGGTATATAATGACGTATGTCAGTTGGTGTACAGGTTACTATAAGGTATACAGGTTTAATATGGTATATAATGACGTATGTCAGTGTATAGGTTACTATAAGGTATACAGGTTTAATATGGTATATAATGACGTATGTCAGTTAGTGTACAGGATACTTATAAGGTATACAGGTTTAATATGGTATATAATGACGTATGTCAGTTAGTGTACAGGATACTATAAGGTATACAGGTTTAATATGGTATATAATGACGTATGTCAGTTAGTGTACAGAATACTATAAGGTATACAGGTTTAATATGGTATATAATGACGTATGTCAGTTAGTGTACAGGATACTATAAGGTATACAGGTTTAATATGGTATATAATGACGTATGTCAGTTAGTGTATAGATATAGGTATACAGGTTTAATATATACAGGTTTAATATGGTATATTTAAATGACGTATGTCAGTTAGTGTACAGGAATACTATAAGGTATACAGGTTTAATATGGTATATAATGACGTATGTCAGTTAGTGTACAGGATACTATAAGGTATACAGGTTTAATATGGTATATAATGACGTATGTCAGTTAGTGTACAGGTTACTATAAGGTATACAGGTTTAATATGGTATATAATGACGTATGTCAGTTAGTGTACAGGTTACTATAAGGTATACAGGTTTAATATGGTATATAATGACGTATGTCAGTTAGTGTACAGGATACTATAAGGTATACAGGTTTAATATGGTATATAATGACGTATGTCAGTTAGTGTACAGGATACTATAAGGTATACAGGTTTAATATGGTATATAATGACGTATGTATGTCAGTTAGTGTACAGGTTACTATATAAGGTATACAGGTTTAATATGGTATATAATGACGTATGTCAGTTAGTGTACAGGTTACTATAAGGTATACAGGTTTAATATGGTATATAATGACGTATGTCAGTTAGTGTACAGGATACTATAAGGTATACAGGTTTAATATGGTATATAATGACGTATGTCAGTTAGTGTACAGGATACTATAAGGTATACAGGTTTAATATGGTATATAATGACGTATGTCAGTTAGTGTACAGAATACTATAAGGTATACAGGTTTTAATATGGTATATAATGACGTATGTCAGTTAGTGTACAGGATACCATAAGGTATACAGGTTTAATATGGTATATAATGACGTATGTCAGTTAGTGTATAGGATACTATAAGGTATACAGGTTTAATATGGTATATAATGACGTATGTCAGTTAGTGTACAGGATACTATAAGGTATACAGGTTTAATATGGTATATAATGACGTATGTCAGTTAGTGTACAGGATACTATAAGGTATACAGGTTTAATATGGTATATAATGACGTATGTCAGTTAGTGTATAGAATACTATAAGGTATACAGGTTTAATATGGTATATAATGACGTATGTCAGTTAGTGTACAGGATACTATAAGGTATACAGGTTTAATATGGTATATAATGACGTATGTCAGTTAGTGTACAGAATACTATAAGGTATACAGGTTTAATATGGTATATAATGACGTATGTCAGTTAGTGTACAGGATACAATAAGGTATACAGGTTTAATATGGTATATAATGACGTATGTCAGTTAGTGTACAGGTTACTATAAGGTATACAGGTTTAATATGGTATATAATGACGTATGTCAGTTAGTGTATAGGACTATAAGGTATACAGGTTTAATATGGTATATAATGACGTATGTCAGTTAGTGTACAGAATACTATAAGGTATACAGGTTTAATATGGTATATAATGACGTATGTCAGTTAGTGTACAGGATACTATAAGGTATACAGGTTTAATATGGTATATAATGACGTATGTCAGTTAGTGTATAATGATAGTATAAGGTATACAGGTTTAATATGGTATATAATGACGTATGTCAGTTAGTGTACAGGATACTATAAGGTATACAGGTTTAATATGGTATATAATGACGTATGTCAGTTAGTGTACAGGTTACTATAAGGTATACAGGTTTAATATGGTATATAATGACGTATGTCAGTTAGTGTACAGGATACTATAAGGTATACAGGTTTAATATGGTATATAATGACGTATGTCAGTGTACAGGTTACTATAAGGTATACAGGTTTAATATGGTATATAATGACGTATGTCAGTTAGTGTACAGGATACTATAAAGGTATACAGGTTTAATATGGTATATAATGACGTATGTCAGTTAGTGTACAGGAATACTATAAGGTATACAGGTTTAATATGGTATATAATGACGTATGTCAGTTAGTGTACAGGATACTACTATAAGGTATACAGGTTTAATATGGTATATAATGACGTATGTCAGTTAGTGTACAGGATACTATAAGGTATACAGGTTTAATATGGTATATAATGACGTATGTCAGTTAGTGTACAGGATACTATAAGGTATACAGGTTTAATATGGTATATAATGACGTATGTCAGTTAGTGTACAGGATACTATAAGGTATACAGGTTTAATATGGTATATAATGACGTATGTCAGTTAGTGTACAGGATACTATAAGGTATACAGGTTTAATATGGTATATAATGACGTATGTCAGTTAGTGTACAGAATACTATAAGGTATACAGGTTTAATATGGTATATAATGACGTATGTCAGTTAGTGTACAGGTTACTATAAGGTATACAGGTTTAATATGGTATATAATGACGTATGTCAGTTAGTGTACATAGGATACTATAAGGGTATACAGGTTTAATATGGTATATAATGACGTATGTCAGTTAGTGTACAGGTTACTATAAGGTATACAGGTTTAATATGGTATATAATGACGTATGTCAGTTAGTGTACAGGATACTATAAGGTATACAGGTTTAATATGGTATATAATGACGTATGTCAGTTAGTGTACAGAATACTATAAGGTATACAGGTTTAATATGGTATATAATGACGTATGTCAGTTAGTGTACAGGATAGAATAAGGTATACAGGTTTAATATGGTATATAATGACGTATGTCAGTTAGTGTACAGGTTACTATAAGGTATACAGGTTTAATATGGTATATAATGACGTATGTCAGTTAGTGTACAGGATACTATAAGGTATACAGGTTTAATATGGTATATAATGACGTATGTCAGTTAGTGTACAGGATACTATAAGGTATACAGGTTTAATATGGTATATAATGACGTATGTCAGTTAGTGTACAGGATACTATAAGGTATACAGGTTTAATATGGTATATAATGACGTATGTCAGTTAGTGTACAGAATACTATAAGGTATACAGGTTTAATATGGTATATAATGACGTATGTCAGTTAGTGTACAGAATACTATAAGGTATACAGGTTTAATATGGTATATAATGACGTATGTCAGTTAGTGTACAGGATACTATAAGGTATACAGGTTTAATATGGTATATAATGACGTATGTCAGTTAGTGTACAGGATACTATAAGGTATACAGGTTTAATATGGTATATAATGACGTATGTCAGTTAGTGTACAGGATACTATAAGGTATACAGGTTTAATATGGTATATAATGACGTATGTCAGTTAGTGTACAGAATACTATAAGGTATACAGGTTTAATATGGTATATAATGACGTATATGTCAGTTAGTGTACAGGATACTATAAGGTATACAGGTTTAATATGGTATATAATGACGTATGTCAGTTAGTGTACAGGATACCATAAGGTATACAGGTTTAATATGGTATATAATGACGTATGTCAGTTAGTGTACAGGATACTATAAGGTATACAGGTTTAATATGGTATATAATGACGTATGTCAGTTAGTGTACAGAATACTATAAGGTATACAGGTTTAATATGGTATATAATGACGTATGTCAGTTAGTGTACAGGATACTATAAGGTATACAGGTTTAATATGGTATATAATGACGTATGTCAGTTAGTGTACAGAATACTTTAAGGTATACAGGTTTAATATGGTATATAATGACGTATGTCAGTTAGTGTACAGAATACTATAAGGTATACAGGTTTAATATGGTATATAATGACGTATGTCAGTTAGTGTACAGGATACTATAAGGTATACAGGTTTAATATGGTATATAATGACGTATGTCAGTTAGTGTACAGGATACTATAAGGTATACAGGTTTAATATGGTATATAATGACGTATGTCAGTTAGTGTACAGAATACTATAAGGTATACAGGTTTAATATGGTATATAATGACGTATGTCAGTTAGTGTACAGGATACTATAAGGTATACAGGTTTAATATGGTATATAATGACGTATGTCAGTTAGTGTATAGGATACTATAAGGTATACAGGTTTAATATGGTATATAATGACGTATGTCAGTTAGTGTACAGGATACTATAAGGTATACAGGTTTAATATGGTATATAATGACGTATGTCAGTTAGTGTACAGGATACTATAAGGTATACAGGTTTAATATGGTATATAATGACGTATGTCAGTTAGTGTACAGGATACTATAAGGTATACAGGTTTAATATGGTATATAATGACGTATGTCAGGATACAGGTGTGGTATAGGTATACTATAAGGTATACAGGTTTTAATATGGTATATAATGACGTATGTCAGTTAGTGTGTAATACCATAAGTACAGGATACTATAAGGTATACAGGTTTAATATGGTATATAATGACGTATGTCAGTTAGTGTACAGGTACTATAAGGTATACAGGTTTAATATGGTATATAATGACGTATGTCAGTTAGTGTACAGGATGGATAGTATAAGGTATACAGGTTTAATATGGTATATAATGACGTATTTCAGTGTATAGGTTACTATAAGGTATACAGGTTTAATATGGTATATAATGACGTTTGTCAGTTAGTGTACAGGATAGTGTAAGGTATACAGGTTTAATATGGTATATAATGACGTATGTCAGTGTATAGGTTACTATAAGGTATACAGGTTTAATGTGGTATATAATGACGTATGTCAGTTAGTGTACAGGATACTATAAGGTATACAGGTTTAATATGGTATATAATGACGTATGTCAGTTAGTGTACAGGATAGTATAAGGTATACAGGTTTAATATGGTATATAATGACGTATGTCAGTGTATAGGTTACTATAAGGTATACAGGTTTAATGTGGTATATAATGACGTATGTCAGTTAGTGTACAGGATACTATAAGGTATACAGGTTTAATATGGTATATAATGACGTATGTCAGGTAGTGTACAGGATACTAAAAGGTATACCGGTTTAATGTGGTATATAATGACGTATGTCTGTGTATAGTTTACTATAAGGTATACAGGTTTAATATGGTATATAATGACGTATGTCAGTTAGTGTTCTGGATACTATAAGGTATACAGGTTTAATGTGGTATATAATGACGTATGTCAGTTAGTGTACAGGGTACTATAAGGTATACAGGTTTAATGTGGTATATAATGACGTATGTCAGTTAGTGTTTAGGAAAGACACACATTGTCGGCAGTGATCAGAGAAAATCAAATACACTCGAAGCTAACGATGTTCAGAATGATGATATGTCTGTCCGTTCATTGGTAATCTCTTATCTCTATCTATAAATCAATACAGCCTAGGTTCCCCAAACGCCATTCACGTATTGATCACATCGAACACTGTTGCCTGTTACTATGTACGGTGTCTGCACATGACGCAGACCGTTAGGTTTCAAACTATGCACATGAGGCAGACCTTATTTTCCTTTGATGTTCCCTGAACTTGTCTTGCAACTGATTGGTGTTTGTTTAGTGGCTTAAAGATGAGATTTCTTGATTGACAAATTAACTTGTGTTAACCGTGTTCAAAATGACACCAGAATTCCAGACAACAGAGATTGTAGATCAGTTTCTGTTAAGAGATGCTTCATGTGCATAAACCCTATTTACAGATATTCCAAAGTTGTATCTTGGGCAGTTTTCACGGAAGCGTGACGAACTTTTTCGGGTGGTGTCATATCCAAAACATGTCTATCTAAAACTATACAATCTAGCATATCATTTAAAATTACTTTCAGAAAACTGTCAGCAGTTGTTGTGCCAATATTGAAACTTCTGAATTATTTAAAGCTTTTACAGAATTATAATTGACCATTTCTTGAAAAGTGTCGGCCTTCATGACAACTTCATAAGCTATTATGTCAGGTAATGTATACAAGCAGAACATATATTCATGTCATTGTATTCAAGGTGAAAAGTTTTCAAAGATTACTATGATTGTTTTGATTTAGCTAGTTTTGGGGTGGTTTTGTTTGTTTGTTTGTTTGATCTTGTTTTGTGGGTGGTGGTGGTCAGGAAATAATATAGAGTAAAAGTTCGCAGTTTAAATTAATTGGTATTTATCAATTGTGCAAGTTAAACATGATATATATAATGCAACGTCCATACAACATCAAAGCTATATTCCAACACTACCCATTTCATAAGACAAAACATTTTCCGGTCGGCGTAAAACTAAACTCACTCACTGCTATCTGGATTAATTGACTCTTCAAGTGATAATGGCAAATCTAACGCGAAATGAAACAAACATGGCAAAACAAAATGTTCCATGTGTATACTAACGAAAAAGGTAACTGTGTATAACATAAACTAGCATAAAATAGAAGTTATTTGAAAAGTTATAAAAATAACCCTAAATAAACATGTAACAAAGCACTTTGCATGAAATGTGATGTCAAGTATCGCGCCTGGCACATACACTTTGTGCACAATGAACTTACTTTTTTGCATGCTTTTTGACACCTGAGTGAGTGAGTGAATTCACCAATATTCCAGCTATATGGCGGCGGTCTGTAAATAATTGTGTCCGGACCAGGCATTCCAGTCGTCAACAGCATGAGCATAGATCTACGCAATTGGGATGCGATGACATGTGTCAACCAAGTCGTCGAACCTGACCACCCGATCTCGTTAGTCGCCTCTTACGACAAACATGGGTTACTGAAGATCAATTCTAACCCGGATCTTCAACGGGCTTTTGACACCTGAAGTTCACTCACCCGATATTAAAAATTTAAGAACGGTAGACTATTCCCATGGTTGGACATAACTTATAACTTGCTATTGTCAATGGCAATCTGACAGGTCTGGATACAGAGATGAGATGATTGGGTTTCATGTGCTGCCGTTTATTCATGGACAGAGACTAAAGTTCAAGATAATGCCCGTCCTCATGTCACTCGTGTTGTGACAGATTTCCTGACACAGCAGAAGATTTGGTACTTCAATGGCCAGTTGTTTCTCAGGACATGTCCCCTATTGAGCACGCTTGGGGTGAAATGGAGCGACGTTTACGTCAAGCCCAGAATCGACGTTAGCTGAATTGGAACCAGTGTTGGTTCAGACATTCCTAAGCTTTCTTCAATCGCTTAGTGTAGTCTATGCGTCGTAGTTGTCAAGCTTGCATCAACGCCAATGGTGGACACACACGGTAGTGAATTTGTGAACTGACTTAGTACATCACTTCTCTTCAAGCGCGTCACGATAGCTAGTGTCAAACCATACAGATTTCGATATTATCCTGTCAACAGTTAAACAGTAATTAATGAAAACACCACAAATCACGTCATTATGTTCTTGCATTAAAAATGGCAAAGGTAAAATATGCACATTTACTTTATTCCAGTGGTATACATGTATACATAGGCGATCTTCCCACTGTAACGGTAGAACAAACGGACCGCGTCCAAATGGAATAAGACGCCAGTAGATCAAAAGTTGTCGTTCTTGTTTGAAGTAGATCTCGTGTTCATACCCATCTTATAGGGTACGAGTTTGAATTCGGCTTGTCCAGAATAGCACAAGATGGTCCAGAATCGTACCTCACCCTAATATTTCCCCCAAATCTTTCTTTATTGAAATAAATGATAACAAAGGACTATTAGCTTTGTATTTTTTACTTGGCGCAATTATCGAGTGGTAAACAGTCACAAAGGTAACGAAATACACTTACTAATTCATGAAATTTCTCCTTCGAAAATTGTGCGAAGAAAATTATAGGCAGTAGGCTAGGATCGAACCAACATTTTTCATATATAAGACAACAATGTTTCGTATGCCGTGTAATGTATGCATTATCTCCCTTATATTCTTCCGTTTGCGCATGTGCGTCACGAAAGGAAGTTTTGGCGGAAGACGCGTGTGATTGGCATATTGTCGTGTCTTTCTTAATATTTTTCGTTCTGTTTCTGTAGAAATACACAACAATGCCTAAACAAGAGTCCTCTTCGGTGAAAGAGGTAATTCGAAACACTTCTACATTAGATAGCGACTTAGAGGTACAAAACGAACATTATTTGAAAAGTTGTGTTCTAAAGTCGTTACCACGTTTTCTTAGTTTTGAAGTTGATTGGGTTGTTTGTATTACACGTTCATCAGTATTTCCAACGTTCCCACCATTGGATTCATGGAGGTTATTGTTTTGGGGAGTGCTTCAATAATTTCACGAATGGTTGTGTTGAAATTATGTTGTCATACACAGTGATCATTCAATATGTTCGTCTGCACGAATTTCAAGGAACGTTGCAGACGATAATTTATCAGTAACGACATTCAAGAAAGATATGCGTGCAATTATTAGCAATTGTCCTAATATTATTGGATCCTACTTAGATGTAAAATCCCTGAAAGTCTGGGATATAACTGGACATTTTGTCTCTCAGTTGCTATTATTGGCGACAACCTAAATGCTGTGCAGAATAAATTGAAGACAAACCTAGTGTGTTATTTCTTTGAATTAGTGCCAAAATACTAATTGCCAGCTTGACTGGATTAAGAAAAACACACTGTTCAATAAAGATTATAAATGCCATTGATGTATGAAGCCAATCACATTGTAGAAAAATGGTTTTCCCTATTTCCTTTCAACCAGCCCAGATTCTACATCAAAATATCTTCCAGAGATCATTCAGGATGTTGCACATGGTTTTGCTTTGACAAATCTACTTGTTTCCATTAACAAATGCCATGAAATGTTTCACTTTCAATGAGAAAATCATAAGATGTGAACAAATTAATTGTTTTGTTTGCCTAATTGTGAAATCTGAAGTCTTACAGAGTACTGGCGATAGGTATGGTCGCTTTGCTGTATAAAACTATATTCGATAAGAATGCATTTTACCGGATACCTAGCAGGGTTAGGTTAGGGGTTAGGGTTATTTTCATCAGGTATCCGGTATAATGCATGTGAACACTATATTCTCATGCACACCTCTGTTGGCAGAGTGGGTTAGATCCTGACTTATGAGTGTGTGTTTGAATCCCTGATGGGACTCAACACTGAGAAAGTGTACTGCCAAATATAGCATAATATTGTTATAGCTGACCACTTTCAAAATAGCATTGTGTACCCTGGATGGGACTCAACCCCTTAATGTAGTAGAACTGTGCATTACTGAGAAATTGTAATCCCAAATATGACATGTTAGATCCTTGTTATTGCCTCTGTGATATACGTAAAAGATATATGTCAGGGTGTCAATAGATTCAAAAACACATTGATTATTTAAAACAGACTTCTTTGGATACCCACATTCCATGCAGATGCTACACAAAATCTAAAAAAAATTGTTTTAGGAATGTCTGAACACCCTGAAGGCAAGTTACCCTCATGATAACGTGAATATAAGACAAACCAATTTTGGCAAGGTGGTTGGTGTAAATTCCAATCCAGCTTGTGTAATAACTGCATATTATGATGAACACCTGTTTTCATTGTTGGCATATTTTTATTTTTAGCATTATTTGGACCTGTATCATGTTATCATGAAATTGTTCATGTTTTGTTGCTTCAAAACTTCAGTTATTTCATGTTTGCATATTGTTGTGTTTCCTTTTATAATTGCCTTTGCCAATTTTATAAGAATCCTTGATTATCCTTTGTATCACCATTCTCTTGATTCAGATGTAGTGAACAAATTTACCACGATGTCTTTGCAGTAAGCCCATTTAAGGCACTAGTTTAGAGCCTGGGTCACTTAACACCAAAAATTATGGCTTGGAAATTTTAGTGTCGTTATGTGGACTCAAAAGTAACACAGGGAATGTATTAAATGGATTATATATTTTATATATATTTTGAGTACAGATACACAATTACCTCTGTAAACCAGTTTATTGATCAATTTTTCAACTTATCTCTTGACAACTTTCTTGCTTTGATCATCTTACAATGGGGAACAAGGTAGAACATTCACCTGAATACATCCTCCGATCCCCATGCTTCCACATACTAGTCATCATTTCTTTCATTGCCTGTATATAGCATGTTTTTAGTATGCTAAAGGTACCAGTTATCCTATATAGCACAGGTGCTTGAAACGGTCATGCAGCTGATACCGCCATACCCAGACAATCTTTTGGAGATGGTACAGGTCAGCAGCCTGCTTCTTCTGGATACGAGGGTGCAGTAGAGCTTCTGTCTCCTGACGTCTTTAGACCAGGATTTTTTAGCTGCATCTTCCAGGTTCCATAGAACAATTTGTCAAGCAGTGTATGATTTTCAATTTGAAAGTATTCGGTCACAGTTTGTTGGACAAGCATTGCTGGTTTCAGATGGTTGGTCTTATGCAGCTCCAGTCTACCACCCAGCCTGGCTACTTCCTGGGCATACTCAACCTCCAGGATGCCTTCTTGCATCCTCTGATTTAACCATACTCCCATGTTTGCTTTTTCTCACACACCCCTCAGAGCACTCTTACACTGGCTGGGGATCCCCTTCAATTTGTACATCAATGACAGTCTTGTGAGAGATCCCATGTTGGCATGTTATCTCAGACTTCTGGACTGTAGACTGCCTCATTTCTCCATTGGCACATCATCTGCTTAGAGTTTCCACCTGCTCTTCTAGCCATTTAGATATGGCACACAATAGTGCAGGGAACACAACTCATGATAGCAACAGACAGCGACACAGTGGTTCGATCAGGTGAGATCCATTCACTCCAAAAGTCTACTGGATCACACCTTCACATTCTTCAATCTCAAAGACAACATCCCACTAGAGGTGAGAGATCACAAGATCCTGGGTGTTTCCAACATTCTCTCATGCTCTCAATCCCCAAGCCAGTCAGCTCCCCAGGAGTGACAATTGCACTTGGACACCCTCCAGACTATTTTCTAAATTTCAGCTTGTTTGCCACAAATTGCAAGCTTCAGTTGTTGACACTGATGTCAAAAGATCTGGCTTGAGATTTCTATGCTCCAGCAAACAAGGGTACACGCATATATGTTGTTCTCCAGAAAAGACAAGAGTGAACCTGTAGCTTCTTTTGGTTGTGCCTTAATGGCTCAATCAGGCATGATTTTGTCACATCTGCTCTGACTTGCAGAAGAGCAAGAGTCTTACAAGACATAGCATCTGTCAGTTAGCACCATTTTCAGTTATGTGTCAGCAAGTAACCTGGTCCACCCACTTTTCATATATCGCTCCTATCATACTCCATAGACATGTTTGGTTTTTCTGCAGAATGAATGCCTTTACTTAGTGCTACGGTTTCCTGATCTTTGGAGTATCACTGGCTGCCACTTAATATAAGTCTGACCTGTGATCAGCCATGGCGATTAAGTATTACAGGATTTGTAAACACACATAAGTGGAAGATGAATAAATGAAGGAATATGGCACACTGTTGTTAGGATAAACATAAAAATAAGGGAAATACTGTGAACCAGGTTGTCTTCATTCTTGCATAATCTTTGTACAGAAAACTACGGTTAAAGCCGACTCAAAGGGCCCACTAATTTTAGTTTATGTGCATTTTGACTAAAATATACAGCGGGAGCTGGAAAGCGCAGTTCTTAACTTGCCATTAGGACTTGGTATCGATATAGATCATACAGATTGATAATCATTAACTAAATATCGATTGATTATTGATAAATATCAGAGAAGTGCCTATGAGCATAAAGCAAACTGAACCTGAGGAAAATCTCGACTTGCTTCATTTGATAATGATAGGATATTTATATAGCGCACATAGCCACACAACTAGTACATGCTCAAGGCGCTTGAGGGTTTTTTTGCTACAAAAAAAAAGTGCTAAGAGGTAGAGAAAATAATATGGAACTGTGAGAGTTGTCAGAGAATCCGTAAATGTATCATAAATACCATGATTTGACCCTTATACTCAAGTGTTGTCATTTGACTAATGTGTGTTGGCATATGGTTTTGCAGTTGCAAGAATATTCAAACAGTGACTCGTCAAACTGTTACATATGACAAATAAGACGAGGAACATACCAAATTCCTAGACTTATGGTTATGACTATTCTTTTTTTATCTGTTTGCTCAATATTGCGTTCAGTGTGATCTTTATGTGGCTTTGTTAGGCTCATTGTCTGAAGAACGAGTCTCTACATGTCCAGTACATAACTACGTTAATGTGAATAGAGAAGGATTTTCTTTCTCATTTTAGAATTTACTGACATCTGTATGCCAAGGAAAATTCTCTGCATCAATTTTTGCTTATGCAGTGTCATAATCTCAAGGGTTTACCAAGCAGTACTTACATTTCTGAAGTATTATGTAATTTGATGATTAGACCTTAAGTGCTTCCTGCAATTTATTTTAGTCATCTAATGTTTTTCAGCTGGAAAAGTTTTTTTGAGAAGACAAAGAAAGATGTAAGTATTTCTGAATTTTCACAGTTATTATGTTTCCATTAATGGCAAACTAATGTGGACAAAGTGTCAAGTACATCACTATTGAACTAGGTTTGATTCCTGAAAATAAATCTACTGTATTGTTATTTTGTGTTTGGTTAAGCACTAACCTTTGTCCCTTTTGTTTGGTGCAGAGTTGCATCCCTAAGGATCATATGATTGTGGGATTGCATTCCAGGTTGTCCCGATTGTTTCTTTTTTTTGTTAACACAATACTCCTGCTCAGGGGTTTCACTAGTCTGTCTCGCAGTCCCTGAACCACATTAATCTCCCTACTGCCAAGCCCTCTCTGCAGTGCTAAAGCCCTAAATAAAGCAAGTCTAGATTTCCTCTCTGGTCTCCCTAGGGCTCCTTTTCAATATAAATGGGCTTGTTCGTTACTATCAAAATTATATATATTCAGAGACTAAGCCTTAGTCTAGGGTTTCACCTGCATGATAAATGTCTAAAACCTCCTTCGGGATTCCTTCCAAGGTAACATGGTTAAGTTGAAATTTGAAGATATGGCTGAAGTGCTGTTTATATCCAACTTACATAAGGTCAAGGTCACTATGATAGTCATTTAGAAGGTAGTGTCTATGTGAACTTCTGGTAGTGCCCTTGTGTTTCAATGATATGTCGGAACGAAAAATAGTCCTGGATTTATGTGCCATGGCACATTAAATTTTGAAATGACACGGATAAAATATTTTCGATGTGCCCTGGCAGCACATTTATAGTTATCAAAATGATACATTTGATGATTAGAAAAATGGAACTTTTTGTTAGACAACTGTGACCAATTTAAATCACTCAAAAACTATTTTTCCACCCCATCAAACTGTTATCTTAATTTCACAGCTTAACATGAGTGTGGCCATTTTGAATGCCATTGAGCATATCAGGAAATGATGTTTTGATAATAACACAGTTTGTGGGTTAGTTTATAGGAATTACAGAAAGGGCGGGGCAGAAGGTAAAATTATGTGGTTCAGGGACTTTGAGACAGACTAGTTTACATGATGTTTACTGATTTATTACAATATATATTGAACTGGCATAATTGTGATGTTTTCTGTTTTACTTGATCATCAAAAAGTATTGGCATGGTTTTTTTCACAAAGGCACACCTAAATTTTTTGTCTAGTGCCCTATGGCACCTTTAGAAGTATGCTTTTCTATCCCTGGGTACAGAATACCGGATACCTATCAGCCATATTGTTTAGTGTCACGTCAGCCCATCCCTAAACCTAACCTTAAACCTTACCCTAACCCTAAGTAAACTCGCATGCTTTCAAAGATGGCAGAAGGTATCCAGTATTCTGTAATCTTACCCTATCCCTGTATGTTATGATTATAGCCAGTACTCATGTTTTCAACAGAAAGACATCAAGTGAGTTGGTTCAAGTCATTAAACTGACTTTTAATAGGACTGTATTATTGACACAGCTGCAGGTAAGTCTTAAAGATGTGTCTAAACAGTAAGTTCCAGGGATTGGGAAAGGCAATTAAAATTATTAAAAAAAATGGCCCATTAAAATTTTGAAGTTTACTATTGATGAAAGGGCAGTGGCCCATTCTAAATTCTGAAAATGGCTAATAATCCTGAAAATGGCCCGTTGTCAAAGTTCTCTATCCCAGTCTCTGAAGTTCTAAAAGTGATGTCATTAAGATGGAAGTTCTTATAAATGTATCTAGAGGAATTAGTGATGAACACTAGGACTTGGTTTTGAATTTGGTACATAAGACATGTTTACAATTGGAAGTTTTACACACTCATTAAGGTAGCTGGAGGCATAGGAGTTTCTGTTTTAGGATTGTCTTTCAGTAGACATCTGTTTTCTCAAACCTGAAATGCAGTCAATTGCTACCTTTATATTAATGTAGATTGAGGCTTTGGACTTTGTTTTATTGTATCTTGCATTAGACTGTTAAGTGATGGCGTTACAGTGGAAATACCTTAGATTTCTCAAATAGATGTAAGGTACTTTACTGGGGTATGTGTAGGGGGCTTGTACTTCACCAAGCTGTTTTCATGCATGTACAAATGGTTAGTCTTGAAAACGGTTGTTCAAACAGTCAGTTTGCAGAACCTATTATGACCATATACAATGTTGTCTTTACCTTGACCCAAATTACATATTTTGTTACCTGGGTAAATATTGACAGTGTTTCCAGTGTGGTGGTTGTAGACAAGATTTTAGTGGACTACCGACGATTGCTCACAGAAGGTAAAAGGTTTATACTTGAGACTCATGAATTTTGCATACATGAACAATGTGTACCGGACATCATTGACATGAACATGAGGACATTTCTAATTTTCTGGTCACAGACATTATTTAGTAGATAAGATTTTTGGTTTGGTTGTTTTAAGCCACACAGCAGTATTCCAGCTATATGGCTGCGGTCTGTAAATAATGGAATCTTGACCAGACAATCCAGTGATCAACAGCATGAGCATCAATCAACGCAATTGGGAACCGATGACATATGCCAACGAAGTCAGCGAGCCTGACCACCAGATTCCATTAGTCGCCTCTTACGGCAAGCATGGCTTACTGAAGACCTATTCTAGCACTGATCTTCATGGGTCTAGTACATAAGAATAATTGGTATAATTATCAGGGATTTACATAGACTTTGCAAAATGAGAGTCATGGTGACTCACATTAAATTTTTTTTTGGAAGTGTGAAAATAGTTTGACAGTAAAATAATTCCATTATTAATTATAAATATATCAAGGGCTCTGAAAGCACATTCTGCAATGTTCTTTGTTGTAAGTAATCTGATGCAGTGAATAGTTATTGTATTTAGTGAGATATTTGGATTTTAGGTACTTTTATTTGAAAAAATATTGCATCAGCTTTGACTCGTCTGAAAATATTTTGACTCGTCATACGCAGGAATTATGTGTCGTGTAAAACCTTGTAATATACTAGGAAAGGGTAGCAGTTATGTGAATGAGTTTGATGAAAGGCCAAATGAATCAATATTAGATAAGTTGATCAAGTGCAACAGTCTTTGAAATGACTTGAAAGACTTTGAAGTTTCCTCATTTCATTTTCAAGTAGTCCGTAAAACGATTTTGAGTTCGAAAGTCAAAATGTTAAGACAATATCAAAAGCAGCTGTAGCACAAAAATTGCAATTTAGCTCAAATGAACTGTACGTATTGAGAGTGAAAGTGATTATATGTCAGAGTGTTTTGTCCATTCGTCCATTTTACTTCATTAAATGTTAAATTTGATCATCAATTGGTCTACTTTTGGCCATTATAATTAACAATGTTATTCATTCATGTTCAATATATGTACAGTGGACAGGCAGTAAAAAGGTATTGTTTACAAAGTTCTGTTTACCCTACTAATGCAATGCAAGTATTTTTTGAAAGATTCAGGTGACTTACAGAGCCTTGTGTCTTCAACTATATAATTAGATCTTAGAAGTGATTTCATTACAAGTTATGAAGTATTTATCATGTTAATTTGCATTCTGTGAATCCAGTCTAAGTAAACTTAGGCTCAGCATTATTCGTTACACTGCTATACTGAGTCGTAACAAAACCTAGTATAAGGTCGCGTCAGCTAACCTTTGAGCGACCTATGACTGTTCAGTCAAACGCGAGGCGGCCGAATGGATTTAACCAATCAGACGACGACTACTTTTTAGGGTTCGGCAGGACTTACAAAACAGTTTTTGGATTTTCTCTTCCCTGGTTGCTGACACTGATCTGTCAACAAACGAAAATCTGCATAAAACACAGATATTTGACCTGCAGTATATACCTTATGGGTTTCTACGCTTATTGTTACTATTTGCTTTTATTACCTACGAGGGCAAACATATCGCGATTCATATTTTTCATACGATTTCCTAGGGCAAAATATCACTTTGTCATGGTGACATGACATCATGAACAATGCTATGACGTCACGTTTCTTCTATGATGTTGCGTTCTACAGGCGGGTAGCCAGCCTATGTTTGAAAGTACATTTGGGTTTATTTTTCTCAATTTGACGACTTCAGTAGTAAACAGAATATTATATTCGTGCCCATATTATACTATGTTTACGACACTCGTGCCTAAATATCGGCATATCCCTTGCTCTCGCTCGGGAAATACCAACATTTAGGCACTCATGTCGTAAACATAGTATTACATGGGCACTCATATAATATCCTCTATATACTTTCGCAAGATGACATCCATGAATATTGACAAAAACGCTATTTTCAGCGACTGTTTACCCATTGCGTGTATCACTCGGAAGCGATCGTGCGGAAAATAGCATTCGGAATCGTTCGATTTTTTTAGATAAAGGTTCAAACGGTATGTGCGAATGTTAACTTTTGTGATTTGGTAAGCTGTGTTCTGATTGGTCAGTCCAAAAGGTTAGCTGGCTCGACCTTCTACCAGGTTTAGTTAGACTCAGTATAGTAGTGTAACGAATAATATTTAGCCTAAGTTTACTTAGACTGTGTATGAACATTATTAGATTTAGTTGAACCATCAGTGAATAGTATGCTAATACCTTTTCAGAAATTATTCACAATACTTATATCTCTTCAGCTTTAAGATGACCTAGGTACACAAGTACTAGCATAGTTTTTCAATATACTTTTACACTTAATACAATTCTGGTTTTGTTATTCATGTTGTTATTGTTGTGACAAGAGATTAATGTTTCTGTATTTCAGGCCGAGCTATTGGTTAATGACGTTTTCCCACAGAGAATCATGGCTTTGGAAAATCTGCATCAGGTGACTAAAAAGTCTATCAATAATCGGATCCTAGTTCTTCAGCTTCAGTACTAATAAGTCAAATAGTTGTTTATATGCAGATGCTTATATTACATATTATATCATATATATGTTAATTTGGTAACACTTGTAGCATGAAATTTTGTTCTGGTGCATGTTTTGCATGTTTTGATTTTACAGTGTTTGCCGTATCGATCAATCTGCTCCAATCATTCACCTCTGACCAACTATTAAGCTATGCTATCTTTTTGAACTCCTCCTACTAAGACCAGTAGTTAATTTTGAAAAAGTTTGTTTTGTATATGTACACATTTACTGTGACCAATTGATCTCTAAAACAAATTTAGCTTGTTGTGTCAGGGGTTAAAAAATCCCATCAAATAATGGTATCTTACTTGTCCGTGGGCTACTAGATAATTTCCACTTATGGTTTCAAACCGCAAATAAACTTGGATTTAATTTCATATCTGCTCAAAATGTAGCTATTACATTTCGCAATGATAATAAAGTAGAGTTATCTTTCTTTGCTATTTATTACTTTTCAATAAATAGTCCAGTACACATTAACATCAAATACCATGTTGATTTCTTCTTTCATAATTACATCATCATAATTATGTCATAAAATCAGGGCAAGTAGAAAATTAGTCAGGACAAGTTACTTTCTTATAGTCACTTGCCCTGTGGCAAGTGGCTTTTTACAAAAAGTTTTGAACCCCTGTGTGTATAGTTTTAAAGGGCTGTATGTTAATGGTTTTATATCCTGTGTAACATACAATGGGTGCACCTCCTACAACTGACAAGAAACACAGACCTGCTTCTTGCTATGGGTTCAGCAGCTAGAGCTTTGCACATGTGCACAAGACTGTTCTGGACTCTCTCATGCATAGGATTCTAAGTCTGTATCCATAAGATATCAGAGCCCTGTCAGCCAGCAAATACATTCTGATAGCCACTTTGTCTGTTTGATTTCATTTGAGACCGATGAATTGCTCACTAACACAAAATCTAATAATTGCAACAAAACCATATTTTGCACAGTCAAATGAAATAGACAGACCAACTCTGATGATTTGTCTCATATTTTTGGACACCCAAATAAAAAAGTTGTTTATAGGCAGAGCTCCAGATAAGATTTAGCTCATGTGGGTACTGTACCCAATGTATATTTTTGGAGTGGGTATTATGAATGTTGAGTGGGTATTTCATTTTCCGTTACCCACTGCTTTCAAATATGTGCGTATTTCAGTCATTTTACTCACCTAAGTATTATGTCATTGAGTAAGTTTACTAAGCAGGTATGTTCTTGCCTTATGCCATACCTAATCAAAACCAACTTAAATATAATGGAAATGATTTCATAAAAAAAAATCACTCATCCTGTAGTGACAGTACAACACTAGTCCTATACTAACAGTACAACGTGATAGCAATCGATGTCTTTTTCATTACGCAAGCGATTTTTATAAATATATTCCGTACACATATTTTTAAAACTTTTTGCGTATCTAACATTTTAAATGCGTAATTGGTACGCAACAATTATTTCTCAATGCGTAATTGGACATTTTCTATGCGTATTTTACCCGGATACGCAGCTTATCTGGGCCTCTGTATAGGGGAAATGTGCACGATAAAATCACATTTATTCTTATGTGAAACAAAGTGAAATATTTTAATTGTTTAATATCAGTGTTTGAAATTATACTCTCATTTTTCTTACAATGAAAGTATAACCCTCAAAATAAATGCTGAAATGTTAAGCCATTATGCGGCCCTTGTTTGCCGAGCTAAACAGGCCAGAGTTACCGTCCTTTGATTATGACGTAATTGGTGCCACTTGATTTTAGACTGGTCTCCTGTCTTGTCCCAAATCAAAAGATAATAATACTGAAATTAATATTGTGAGAAAAGTTTGTGAAAATACGACAGAAGCATAAGAACTGAAAATGTAAGCAGCAGGAGAGATTGATCGTGTGTGTTCTCATTCATAACCTCACGTCAATGAAAATACCAAATATGTGTAACATTGTTGATGTACGTATGACATCACTATCGGGAAGCGACACTCTCAAAATGGCATGTTCACTGACACGAGTACGCCGGATTTTTCGACGGAAAATTTCGTTTCAAGCAACGTATATACATAAATGTGACATGTAAGTAGTCCGAAACATTAGAATGACAATCTGCCGGTTGTCATTTTCTTTTTGTTTTCATTGTGACCATGGGAAATAGTCACAAATGAGGAAATTGTCGGGGTGCGTGAGTTTGCGTGAGTCAGGGAGGGCCTCACGCCTTTAGAAACTATGTTGTGATGAATCTCGGAAATCATTGGAATACACCTATTTTATTTAACTAAAACTAATGAGCAAGTGTATGCAACAAAAAGTAGGCCGAACAGATATACAGAGTGAAATCTTAGATTGACTTTGTTTACATTTCAAACAAGTGGTCCTTTCCCACAGCGGCATCTGATATATTTAACTAGTTAGATTTCACTGAAACATTTGGTACTGGTGACAAAGACATTTGTATGAGGAATTCAGGGATTAGATGTTCACATCTGTGTAAAGTGGACGAGAACTGTGACATGATTTTATACACACTGCAATATGGCTATTCTCAGCGATTCTCGGTTCATCGACAGTATTTCAGAACGAGCATTGGTGATTCGATCAAACAACAACAACAACAAAAATGCCGCTGCCAATTGCATTTATCTTTGTGATGTATTTGGATATGGTATCGGTAGGTGGGAAGAGTGGAAGAGGTGGGACATATATTGTACGATTTATGTAGGAATCAAGTAACAAACATTGAATGCCGACACATTCACCGATGGCAAGCTAGATGTAGAGCATAAACGTTTTATTTTTTGTGAAAAACGATACGGTTTGAAAGGCGACAGACTCTGGTTGAATGTTGTACAATTTGGTTACGTGGTAACACTGTTTGTACAATGTATACGTTTTTTCAAACTGTAATGTCATCACAGTGTGGAACTTACCACATAGCCAGCTGACGGCCAGGCAACAGCTGGATTTTAAAACAGTAGCCTGCGCATCGAGACACAAGAACCACACCTATACCTGCACCACGTGAAATGGGTCTAACAAGGTCATTCGTGTTGGTTTGGCACCAATGACGTCATTTCCAAGGGACATAAGCCATGGTGTGTTTATTGTGGACATAGAACTCTCGGTTAATGAGGAAAATTAGAATCGATATGACGCAAAAAATAAATTAGTTAATTCTGATATCTGTACTGTTTTGGCCATAAAACTACTTGACAAACACTTTTTATGATGAAAAAGTGCAAGACAAAAAGGTTAATTTTTGTGTAAACTTGCCCTTTAACAAACGATCATTATTTTGTTGTCACTTTTCGCTATTTTGTAGGAGAGAGGGTCACTTGCTGGTAGAAAAGCCAGGTAATCAACAAGTGTGTGCAGTGAAATTTCAATTTCACACATGCAACTGGCACACAAGGCTGTTCTACCAGCACGTGGTCTCCACTTGTTAAAAATTGCAAAAAGTGACAACAAAATAATGATCGTTTGTTAAATAGCGTTTTTATTCAGGTGTCCAATATTATGAGAGAAATCATCAGAGTTGGACTGTCGATTTCATGTGACTGTGCAAAATTTGGTTTTGTTGCAATTATTAGATTTTGTGTTAGTGAGCAATTCATCGGTCTCAAATGAAATCAAACGGACTATAGTTTATAAGCATCGATATACCCGGGTGAGCTACAGTACCATGGCTACCTCACTGGTCATTCCTGCTCTTCCATATGTTCTTCCTTATTACTATTATGTAGGATAGGTCATTTGGTTATGTGTTCATGACTAGGTAGATGAAATAAAACGTACACAAAGTTATATGAAGATCTAAGAATTAATCTAAACTTCAGTGCGGAAAATCGGTGTACGTGTAGTATAAAAGATCTTAAATTTCTATCTATATTTAGGATGTAAAGGAGCTCACCATTTGAAAATGAGGGTATGTTAAGGCCAAATAAAAAAAATGTTCCGATTACACCTCTTTAAAATTTAGGGTAGGTAGGTAGGATTTAAAAAAGAATTAGGGTCGGCACCAGAATTCAAATATCGGTTGGGTAATCGGAACCACAGCATTTGTTTTGTTTAGGCCTAAGGGAAGCTGTAAAGATGTTGGGTTTTCTTTAAAGAAAGACCAATCTCATGGTAATGTAGGGGCGATGCATTGGGTCGGGAGGAAATGATATGACCTTAGGCCCCATGTACTTAAATTGCTATATCAACCTTTCATAGAAAAGTTTGCTTTGTCTTTTCCTATATTTTGTGCTTTGTTTCACATGTGAAATTCTCTCAAATGTTTGAAGCATATATATTTTGAATTATGAATCACTTGTGTTTCAGTCCATGAACCTGACCAAGTTGTCTGAAGTCCACAATGATTTAAACATCCCAGTGCCAGATCCTGTACTGCTGCTTCCCGACACTGAAGAGGTTGGGCATTAATTCATTTGTAGTTCACATGTACCATGTGTGTTCATGTCAACTGTCTCTCTGCTACAGTTGAACCCAGCTTAAGAGTCTAGTTATGAGGTTTGTTCTGATTATTTGCAATGGTTGAAGATTGGTTGCACTGGCCAAATGACCAAGCAATCAATCACGTTTTCTCATAATCGAACACAATCAAGTTTGGCATGAAAACTATTTTAACAAGTATTCTTTTGTGTGTTGTTAACTTTACATTTCATAGCATCATAAACACGTTTAACTGCTAATGTTCGTATTTCAACACATCATCAGATGGTGAAACCAGCATTATTTTTCAATGAGGTGGGGTAGGTATTGTAAATCATGAAATTAGTGCAAGCATTTTACAGTCTAAGTAAACTTAGGCTCAGTATTATTTGTTACACTGCTATACTGAGTCTAATAAAACCTTGTGGAAGGTCGCGTCAGGTAACCTTTGAGCGACCTATGACCATGCAATCAAACGCAAGACGACCGAACAGATTTAACCAATCAGACAACGGCTACTATTTAGGGTTCGGCGGGACTTACAAGATGGATTTTCTCTTTCCCGGTCACCAACACTGATCTCACAACAAATGAAAACCCGCATAAAACACAGATATATGACCTGCAGACTATATGCTTTGGGGTTTCTGTTGACATGGTTATCATTAGCTAATATTTCCGCAAGCTGACATCCTTGAATACTCACAAAATGCTATTTTCTGCGACTGTTTACTCACTGTTGTGGCATGCTCCATTTGCATCACTCGGAAGCGATCGTACGGCAAATAGCATTTGGAATCATTTGGGTACAAAGCTTTTTCGAGGTAAAAGTTCAAAAGGTGTGTGCAAATGTTAAATTTCGCGATTTGGTAATCTGTGTTCTGATTGGTCAATTGAAAAGGTTTGCTGACGCAACCTTCCATAAGGTTCTGTTAGACTCAGTATAGCAGTGTAACGAATAATACTGAGCCTAAGTTTACTTAGACTGAGCATTTTATTAATGCGAAAAATGCGTCTGTGCTCGTCAGCTCAATTCAATTCATTGCTTAACAAGCTCACTTCAGGTTATTTGGTAAATAACAAGTGTGAAAAGATAATGAACATCAATGATTCAGGGTGTCACATTTTCTCATCAACACAGATTCCTGAGCTCGCATTAGTTTTGTGACGCATTTTAGACTAGAACCTCACACTCGCATTAAATTCGTGACGCATTAATTTTATGATTTACAGTATCAAATCCAGCAATCCACAGATTTTCCTGTGCCAATCTGTTAGGTGACAGATCCCCTGTTAAACAAATGAGAATCTTTTAAGGGAAACAATGGAAAATCAGAGTTGATTTACAGGGTTCGATCTTTACGCTCGCCCACAAGCCCGAGGCGAATAAAAATTTAGTCTGAGGAATGGAAACAAACTTGCACTAGTCCAGAGGACTACCGTATATTACCATCTATAACATGACCCCATGGATAAGACGCCCCCCAAACTTGACCCTTAAAATCAGTGTCAAAATGGTATGTTTCGTGCATAAGTTGATCCCCCGCGATGGGGTCCTAATCGCGGCAAACACAGACCACAGACAACTGGCAGTTACCAATAATTATAACTTTGGTCCACATTATTCAAAGAATTCACAATCATATATATTGGGTCTACTCACGGATCGAAACGAAGAGTAGTTGACAGAAAATGCATAATATATTTTGTTTCTCTAAAAAGCATATTTATTGTAGCAACAAACTGGCTTGCTTATTTTACCCCATTCAACAATCACGAACTGATTACAGCCTCGTTTTCCACTGACTGCTAGTTTACAGTAACATCGGTAAAAATATGTGAATTTAAATGGCTTCCGTATTTTACCCCATTTCATGTGCGTACAACTTCTGCTTACCACGTTCATGAGGGTCCGTATAACCTTAGTGTTGATTATATATATTTTACATAAAAACTGTAATTAAAATTACACAATGCTAGGTTATATTTCTTTGGGTTATATAATAGTACTCTGTATTATATTTTACTGACGACTGCGTCAGAATTCGTTCTGTTATATTATTGTGCATGTTTGAACTTGTTCGCTGCTGATTGCTATTTCCTGCTCAAATACACACAGTAATCTTAATCTTAATTGATTTATAGAGCAAAAACTGTAATTAAAATTACACAATGCTAGGATATATTTCTTTGGGTTAAATAATAGTATTCTGTATTATATTTTACTGATGACTGCGTCAAGATTCGTCTCGTGCATGTTTGAACTGGATCGCCGGGAAACATGTGCACAGCTGATTGCTATTTCCGGCTCAGATACACACGGTAATCTTAATCCCGGCAAATAATACAATGCCCAGCAAAACAACTTAGAACTTAAAAGGTAAATAATCTTGTCTAGTGATGTTTAATTGCAAAGTAATTGATTCATTAACCTGTGCTGTGCCGTCTCCATCCTTTCTCGCACATCCGGCTGTCCCTTTCTCTGCACTCCTCCCTCGTAACAAATAGTGAACTGTGTCAATATTTTAATGATAGTTTGTTAAACAACTTTTTAATTTTTAGGACATAAATTCTGCAAACACCTCTCAGAGTTGGTCTGACGTTTTCATTATAATCAGTGTTTCATTGAGTATTTTATGTTTATTAGTTGTCGTGTTAGATTGCAATTCATCGGTTCGCTTTTGAGCCAAACGCACTATACAGACTGCTTTTTTTGGGTCCTCAAAATTCGGCTTATAGACGGTAATATACGGTACTAGTTTTTTTCAATGATTATTCATCAAATACTGCAATTGAGATCGTCCATTTTCAACTCTCACCACCAGACTAGTGAATCTAACATTGCAGAAATCCAAGATAACATCTACGTACATCATGTCACTTTATTGAAAACATGATAGTGGTCCCTCGCTATACCTCCTGTGTTAGGTTGGAAAGAGCGTGCAAAACTGACAATTTTAGGTATAAATATAAACACCCTCTGTTCATTACAACTGGCCCCAAAAGAGCATAACTATCTGATAAATTATAGCCTCTCACCAAATGCCTCTCGTAACTAGTGGTGTGACGATTCATCGATACACATCAATGCATCGTTCCATGGGCCGCCGATACAGTGAATCGATACAAAGTTTTACATTGCCGTATATCCCGATGCGATACTTAAAATGAGCCACGATACATCGATGTTTCACTTTGAATATTGCCGAATCGCAATATCTGACAAGAAAGACTTACTTTTGTTTGATGATTAAAATATATGCATACATATTTTCTCTTCATAAGTTTCTCGGAAATTTTTGCGTCAGGAACTGTGTCAAACAGAGCGCTCGCATTTTATTAACATTCACAAAGTCTGTGTATAAACTTAATTATCTCATTTCCGAATCAACATTGAAAAACTGCTGGCTGAATAAGAATTTGGCTAAATACTTTAAAATTGTTTTGTTTTTATCTTAAGGTGTTTTATAGTTGGTGTTAAAATTTAAGATTTCAGTATCGTGATACGTATCGTATCGCCACCCTTGTATCGGGATTCGTATCGTATCGCAGCTTCAGTGCACAATACTTTGGCAATATATCGTCGTGATTAAAAGTTTAGTATCGTGATGTATCGTATCGCAGGTTGTATGCCAATACCAGCACTACTCATAACTAGGGGTGTCGTGATACGCGAATGTATCGATGCATCGATACATTTTTACTGACGATACGATACGCGATACATGCTTGCGTGTATCGATTCCTATTTTAAAACTTTATCGATTCAAATTTTTATGCTATATCCATCTCCTTCAAAGTCTTGATAGTAAAATTATACGAGACCGCTCCGATAAATAGATGTAGCTAGCTTTACTTAAAAAATAGGTTGGAAACTAACAGCTTTTGTGATTGGCTAGACTATTTTGATGGACCAATCAGCGGCGTTAATGCGTGTGCTGCAGGTAATGTAATGCTATGAAGAAGCGCTTAAAATTATGTATCAGAAATCGTGATATCGATCGTCGTGACCTTAAAATTGTGATACGTGTCGTATCGTGGGATTGGTGTATCGTGACACCCCTAGTTAAATGTCAACAAAAACATGACCAGTCAACCTCTCTTGATATCTTGCTCTTTAGTTGTTCAAACACACAAATATTTTCAAGACTGACTTTGACCTTGACATGAATGTCATAGTGTATGAAATATGCAAAAATGGTACTGAAGAAATTGCTTATTGAAAAACATTCAAGGGAAATCTTGAAAATCTATGAAGAAAATCCAGTGAATTCAGGTTAACAAGCTGAAATCTTCAAAGTGTCGCAGTGACCTTGAAAATTATGTGAAGGTCCATTATCCATTTCCACACAATCAGTTGTTTACTACCGGCCCCGATAGCGTATAACTATCTTATGCAAATGCCTCTCATAACATGCTTCGGCAGCGGGTCCACATCAAAGTTGTCAAAGATCAAAGTAACGTTGTTTCGAGGAAATAATTAAACAAACTGAAGAAAACTAAAGAATAAAATCAACAACAGTATTCATAAAAGTTGTCAAACGTACGTTATAAGTTACTGTTTCCATCTTTTTTGTGCGATTGTGCAGTGTAAGTCAAGTGACCTCTCGGCTTTCGTCGCCTCTAACTTCACGTTCGGACACGATGTTTATGCATGAAGCATTTTTGTCACAAGCCATAATCTAGCATGATGCGTCCACTAAGTTCTATAATGTTCGTTTAGGTGGTGATTTTTTGCATAACGCGTTCAAAATAACATGTTTAACCCAAAACTTTGCCCAAGTCTCAAAGATTCCGTCTACGATGACGATATCCATTGCTGTATTTTGATTGCTGTCTTAGGTCATGTGCATGATTTTGACCAATCACCATCTTTATAGCAGACTGTGGCAAAAAAGCGTCATTAGAAACCAATCTTTATCCATTAAAATTGCTTCTATTTCTAACAAACGTGAAATACTCTTGGAAGGTGGTATTTCCTGCTGTTGTGTCACGTTACTGGGCGGAAAGCCATTGATATCGGGAAATAGACAACCATACATGTTTTTTGAGAAATCTTTTTATAATAATGTTCTGATTACGTAAAAATGAAAATATAAAATAAAACGTTTAGGGGATATTATGTCATGTTACAAATGGAAAAAAATAGCTGCATGTGTTTCTTCCATCGTGGTTTATCTGGACATTATAAATGTGTAAGCTTGCATTTTCATTGTAAATTAACTTATATTATTTGAATAATATGATAAAACAACCTTCATATTTATAAACAGTAGGATTAGATCTTTCAAATGGTGTATGACATGTAGTAGCAATAATGTTTTACAAGCTGGTAATTTCCTTGATAAACACAGGCTTCGTCTATGAATCTATGAATCTCTGGAAACTCGGTGTTATGGCAGTAAAAAACCTCTTGTTGACTGGTGTTGAAAGAGTTAAGAGTAAATCAAATCATTTGTTATATGCACAGGGGTTTAAAAATCCCATCGCCCGACGCCCGGGACAAGTCAGTTTTCATTTCGGGCAATCAAATAATGGCATCTTACTTGTCCGTGGGCTACTAGATAATTTCCACTAATGGTTTCAAACCGCAAATAAACTTGGATTTAATTTCATATCTGCTCAAAATGTAGCTATTACATTTCGCAATGATAATAAAGTAGAGTTATCTTTCTTTGCTATTTATCACTTTTCAATAAATAGTCCAGTAAACATTAACATCAAATACCATGTTGATTTCTTCTTTCATAATTACATCATCATAATTATGTCATAAAATCAGGGCAAGTAGAAAATTAGTCAGGACAAGTTACTTTTTTAAAGTCACATGCCCTGTGGTTTCTAATGACATGGTTACTATTTGCTTATATTTTCGCAAGATGACATCCTTGACAAAACGCCATTTTTCAGCGACTGGTTTACTCATTGCGTGTATCACTCGGAAGCGATCGTGCGGAAAATAGCATTCGGAATCGTTTGATTTTTAGGTAAAGGTTCAAACAGTATGTGCGAATGTTAACTTTTGTGATTTGGTAAGCTGTGTTCTGATTGGTCAGTCCAAAAGGTTAGCTGACGCGACCTTCTACCAGTTTTTGTTAGACTCAGTATAGTAGTGTAACGAATAATATTTAGCCTAAGTTTACTTAGACTGAGAATTGTTCTTCAGCAACCTATGCTTCTTGTATGAGGCGACTAATGGGATTGGGTCGTCAGGCTCTCTGACTTGGTTGACACGTGTCATTGTATCCCAGTTGCATAGATCGATGCTCATGCTGTTGATCTCTGGATTGTCTGGTCCAGTATCAATTATTTACAGATCGCCACCATATAGTTGGAATATTCCTGAGTGCGGCGTTAAACAACAACCAAACTAACCAAAACCAAACTATTCCACTAAGTGATCTTAATACAAAGACAATCATAGCTCCCATGTCTAAACACAGACTTACAACAACAGCAGCACTAATATTGGTCTGTAAAACAGGACCCTGGCATCTAAACCTGTTGCTTATTGTGACTGGTCATGTATTCAGAGTTAAATTATACATGAATGTCTAGAGGTTGTTGTCATTATTATCCCCCGCAACGCGTTTTGCGGGGGGTATTAAAATGGACTCCGTCCGTCAGTCCGTCCGTCCGTGCACATTTGTCTTTTCCGGAGCAGAACTCTAAAACCGTTCAATATTTCTTCACCAAACTTGGCACATACATGGATCTGGTGGTGTACTGGTGCCTTTTAGTAGTTTTGGAATTCTGAATAAAATATTTTTGGCGTTTCCGTGGCAACAAGTTCCACTTAGACTGAAATTGGTGGTAGTGCTCTTTTCCGGAGCAGAACTCTAAAACCGTTCAATATTTCTTCACCAAACTTGGCACATACATGGATCTGGTGGTGTACTGGTGCCTTTTGGTAGTTTTGGAATTCTGAATAAAATATTTTTGGCGTTTCCATGGCAACAAGTTCCACTTAGACTGAAATTGGGTAGTAGTGCTCTTTTCGAGAGCAGAACTCTAAAACCGTTCAATATTTCTTCACCAAACTTGGCACATAGATAGATCTGGTGGTGTACTGGTGCCTTTTGGTAGTTTTGGAATTCTGAATAAAATATTTTTGGCGTTTCCATGGCAACAAGTTTGACTTAGCCTGAAATTGTGGTAGTGCTCTTTTCCGGAGCAGAACTCTAAAACTGTTCACTATTTCTTCACCAAACTTGGCACATAGATAGATCTGGTGGTGTACTGGTGCCTTTTGGTAGTTTTGGAATTCTGAATAAAATATTTTTGGCGTTTCCATGGCAACAAGTTTGACTTAGCCTGAAATTGTAGTAGTGCTCTTTTCCGGAGCAGAACTCTAAAACCGTTAAATGTTTCTTAACCAAACTTGGCACATAGATTGGTCTAGTGGTGTACTGGTGCCTTTTGGTAGTTTTGGAATTTTGAATAAAATATTTTTGGCATTTCCATGGCAACAAGTTTGACTGAAATTGGTGATAGTGCTGCTTTCTGGAGCAGAACTTTAAAAACCTTTCAATACTCTCCTTCCACTTTTCTATATACACACCTAAATATTTCTATATACACACCTAAATATTTGACATAATCATAACTCGTAGACATAATCATGAAGAGTATTTTGCCATTGCGGGGGATATTGATGACTTTGTCTTTTTGTTGCAGATTTTTGTCATTTATTTTTTTCATGATTTCCATGGAAACGATTTGCACTTAGTCTAAAATCAAGCTGGACTTTAAGTAACTGTCAGATGATTTGTTCTTTCAAAGATGTGGGGGCCGGGGGGATATGTCATCTTCTGATGACTCTTGTTTTTTTGTGCCTTCGCAATGTGCTTAGCAGTTATCTGATTATGGAAGCTTTGTTGAGACATTCATCATAAATAACTATACTTGTTTTTCAGCCAACATCAAAAAAGAGGAAAGTTGAAGTCTCTTCTGACAATGGCGAAAGTATATCAGGTATAGTTGTCCACTAATGACAGCCATGTAAAACGGTGTCTTCCCATTGTGCCTACAGTCCCATTCTGCCTACATGTTAAAACAAGATGATGCAGTGCAGTGATCAGGAAGTAAGGTTAATGTGTTGACCTATTCTACCTGTATTAAAATGAACTTTACCAAAAGACAATTGTAGGCAATAGAGTTAAAATGACAAAAAATAGTGTTTCTAGGTATAAGGTATATTTATTCTTACTGAATGCATTTCATTCATTGGAATTGACAAAATGTCATGAAATATAATTCTCCAACATATCATGCCACCCCTCAAGATAGTTATTCGTCCTGGGCCCAAAATCAGAGGTCTGTAACGTGATTCTATTCCTTTGAATGACTTTGATTAACCAATCACAATCCAGTATTTACTGAAGTCATGGTAGAATGTGTTGTAGTCTGTCTTCTGATGTTAAGGCAATAGCGGTACCCAGCAAAGAATACTTGCTGTCCTCCTGCTTGAGAAGTGGTGCATTCAACATGATGAACATTTGCCATTTAACTTTTCAACTTTATCTTGCCTTTTATTATCACCAATATCATGATGTCGTTTAATCGAAGTGAAATTGCATTAATTATCCCTTCTCCTAACCCAACAACATACACTTCAGTGACTGGTAAATGGGTCGTTCCATTATTTTATAGGTCAAAAATCATTTCCCATTCCGCTTACAGTAATTATCCCCCTCAACACGTTTCGCGGGGGGTATTAAAATGGACTGTCCGTCCGTCCGTCCGTCCGTCCGTCCGTCCATGCGCATTTGTCTTTTCCGGAGCAGAACTCTAAAAGCATTCAATATTTCTTCACCAAACTTGGCACATACATAGATCTGGTGGTGTACTGGTGCCTTTTGGTAGTTTTGGAATTCTGAATAAAATATTTTTGGCGTTTCTATGGCGACAAGTTCGACTTGGACTGAAATTGGTGGTAGTGCTCTTTTCCGGAGCAGAACTCTAAAACCGTTCACTATTTCTTCACCAAACTTGGCACACAGATTGGTCTGGTGGTGAACTGGTGCCTTTTGGTAGTTTTGGAATTCTGAATAAAATATTTTTGGCATTTCCATGGCAACAAGTTTGACTTGGACTGAAATTGGTGGTAGTGCTCTTTTCCGGAGCAGAACTCTAAAACCGTTCAATATTTCTTCACCAAACTTGGCACATAGATTGGTCTGGTGGTGTACTGGTGCCTTTTGGTAGTTTTGGAATTCTGAATAAAATATTTTTGGCGTTTCCATGGCAACAAGTTTGACTGAGACTGAAATTGGTGATAGTCCTCCTTTCAATGCTCTCCTTTCACTTTTCTATATACACACCTAAATATTTGACATAATCATAACTCGTAGACATAATCATGAAGAGTATTTTGCCATTGCGGGGGATATTGATGACTTTGTCTTCTTGTTTTTTGTAGGCAAATTGGGACTGTAGGCAGAATGGCATGTAACCTGTAAAACTGGACAGCTTTCAGTTGTTGGAATGTGATTGCTGCATCCCCTTTTGCCAGTGATTTTCTGACAAAGATTATTAACAACAGAAATTAATATTCCATGGACTTTTCCAAAATGAACTGTTGAATTTCTGTTTACGTCTTGAAAAGATCAAATAAGAACTTAAACTTGGTAACTGTTGGATTTGAGAGGCTGTCTTGATTGTCCATCTCTGATTGAAATATTTGTTTACCTCATATATAGTATGACCAGAAATTATTGAGAATTTTAGGAATATGTTTAATTGGATTTCTAGTATAAACAGCCTTGACCAGCTATCAAGTGCTTTGTTTCATTCAAGAGAGACAACTCCGTTAATCCTTTTTCATTAGTTTGTGAAGAGTTATCCCCCTTTGTTTCCTTGCTAGCAGACAGCATTTTCAGTGATCCTCAGTATGGATGATTTAGAGAAGAGGAAGTTGATATTAGAGTATTTTAACAAGGACATCAGATCAGCTAAAGTGATTTCAAGTAGAACAGGCATCCCTTTGTCCTCTGTTTATTGTGTATTGAAAAATATTGCAAATGGATACGGCATTGAGCACCAGGGAGGCGCAGGTAGGTCCAGAAAATTGACTGTCGGTGACAGGAGGCGGCTTAGTATTCTTGTTTCTAAAAACAAACGAAGGAGTTTAGAAAACTTAAGGCTGGATATGATTGATAGAGGAACCGTGGCTGTCTGTAAGGAGACAATTAGAACTGAGCTGCATGCAATGGGTTGGCAGAAAAGTCGAGGAATTCCATCACCGACCATGAAACCTGAACAAAAGGAGCGAAGGTTGAACTGGTGCTTACAGCATAGAAATTTTAACTGGGACAATTTGATTTTCTTAGATGAAAGTTCTGTGTGGCTGTTGCCTAATACACTGAAATTCTGGACCAAACAAACTAAAAAACCTTTGTATCAGCGCCCAAAGTATAGTCCGAAATTTAACGTGTAGGGTGGCATATCTGTGTCAGGGGCAATGCCCCTCTGTGTATTTGAAGGGAATATGAACAGTGAGCGGTACACAGATACTCTCGAGGAACATTTACTTCCATCTGCTCACGTGTTCTATGGAAATGTTTGGATTTTCCAGCAGGACAACGACCCAAAACATCGTTCAAAGCATTCACAGGCCTGGTTTCGGACCCCAAATATGACATTATTAGATTGGCCAAGCTATAGCCCTGACCTAAATCCAATAGAAAATGTTTGGGGACTTATGAAAGAAAGTGTCAATAAGGAAAATCTGACAAATATTGCTGAAATGAAAGAAGAGGTGGTCCGATATTGGGACAGCATTGATCAGTAGTATGCCCCGCCGCATTGAAGCCTGCATTGCTGCCCATGGTGACTTGACAAAATACTAACTGTTCACCTGTCTTTGAATCTGGAGTTATGTTCTGCTAATATTCACATTTAATACGTGAGTAATGAGTGAAAAAAAGGAAAAAAGAAATTACAATCTTAAATTCTCAATAATTTCTAGTTGTACTGTACATAGTGGTGCATTTAGACATTACACTCTGAGGAGATGGCAGTGACTGGGTTGCTTCTGTTATTCTAAGTATTAGCAAACTGTTCATAGTTCATATCAACAAGATGCTGTGTCTTTTTCACATCCTTTGATTTACCAAGATGTAACTGCTAGGTATTTGTTTACTGTTTTAAGTACCGTGGCAATCCTTTAGAAGAATAACCTCTTGTTCCTCGTGGAACTTTATCCATGATCCACAAAAAACTGTTGGCGTTCTGATTGTAACATTCCCATAAATTCATACTTTGTCATTATACTACTATCGATGTAGTATAAGGTCACTTGTGCTCATGGAGGATTGTGTATCATTGTGCCACTATTGCAAGGATCATTGCTCTTACATTTTCTACAGGCATGATGATCTACAAAGACTACATAATTTGGTATTTATTGTTGTGCAAGTTCCATGTGGGTGTTCTTTATTAGAATAGATCCTTGGTAACCTGTTCTTGTTGTAGGAGGAAATCAAATGAATCAGGTTGTCTCATGGCTGATGGTGTGACCTTTTACTGATGGCATGCGTTGTTATTCACAAAATCAGTCTCTTGATTCTCTGTACTAGACATTATATATATGTCAACATCACATAGCTGGAATATTGCTTAGGGTGGTGTTAAACAGCAAGCAGATGAAACAGAACAAGATGTAATCGCTCTTGTCAATTTGACAGGTAATGATCATGTGCAGGATTTGCCTGCAGTGGGTATAGTATAAGTAAAAGATTGATTTTAGAAAAATGGTCCAGTATCAGCTGACATTCTATTTTATAACATATATGTTATATGTAACATTCTATTTTGTTCTTCAGGGACCAGAGTACTAGCTCTTCCTAATGGACTGGCTCCCTGTAACAAACACATTGTTGACTTGTCTGAGAAGATGAAACCTTTAATAAGGGATCTTATTGAACATGCTAATTTGGTGAGTTGATTTTGGTGATCATTAAGATTTTGCAAAGGTTCATGTTGTATTATATCTATTTTTACATGCATGACCATTAGCAGACCTGTGAAACGAAACTGCTTGAAGTATTTGTACAATTTTCACTGCTACAGGTGATTTTCTTATGACTACGAGGGTTTTTGCTGGCGTTTAGAAGTTGATTTTCTTATGACAAGATCATTGACATTAGAGTTAACATGGCCATGGACCTCTTCCTTATGATTCTGGTTAATTGTTTTGGCACAGGCTTTTGAAAGAGTCATGGTCAAAAGATGGTTACATTTTTTTATTTTTTTAAATTTATACTGTATTTGTGCCTGTTACATACAACACCAAACACCCAGGGTAGTGCTTGGCCAAAGTCAGATGAGAAAAGATAGGTAACTTTATAAGACACAAGCAAGATAATACATGTTCCTGAGTTTAAAAAAGTTTTGTTATGCATATTAATTCTGTTAGTGAGGTTTATATTACTATTAGAGTTATGATATAAAAGACTCTGATATTTTTTGTCATCTTCTGATGGCCCTTGTTTATATTTCCGCTGAAATCCTACCACATCAAATGGAAATTGCATTGATGTCAAAGGTTGGGATCACCATTGAAGAAAAGTTTCATCAATCATATTTTTTTCCTGTAAATATGGCACAGAGGATACTGACAGAATAGTTTTCAATCAATGGTCACGTTTCAATTTCACACAGGGGGTCGGGTTCGATTCGACATGGGTACAATGGGGTAGCCTGATGGTTAAAGCGCTCATTTCACACAGACTTGCACTTCTGACCCGGGTTCGATTCCACATCAAAAGTATTAATCTATAGTTTTGTTAAACATTTAATATACTTTTGGGTACAATGTGTGAAGCTCATTTCTGGTTGCATATTCATCATTACATGTTGACATATACTACCACAGCTATTGTCAGACACATGTCTGTCAAAGTCAGTGTCACCTCTGAGGTTATTGTGATATATGTGATTGTATCATTTATTGTCTGTTAATGTTGCTCTTCCCCTGGGATGTGCATCATTGTTGGATCATAAGTTATGTTAATTAAGGTCAGCAATTTGAATTTTTTCCGTTAAATACATTGTGGTACATTGAACTTCGAGGAAATGGTGGTGACAATGTAGCTCTCTTGTTTTTGCTTGTATAAGCAAATATCTCTTGTCCCTATTATGATTATGCCATTATTTTGTGCAGATAAACTTCCAGTAAGCTTTACCATATGTTGTCATTCACATTAAAATAAAGTTTAATCATTTTTCTGGCTTGCTCCTTGGTTTGAGAACGTGTGAAGATCTGGGTTAGAATTGGTCTTCAGTAACCCATGCTTGTCGTAAGAGGCGACTAATGGGATTGAGTGGTCATCCTGTCCCAGTAGCGTAGATGGATGCTCATGCTGTTGATCACTTGATTGTCTGGTCAAGACATGATTATTGACAGACCGCCACCATATAGCTTGAATATTGCTGAGTGCGGTGTTAAACAACAAAGCAAACCAAACTTTGGGGTATGAGAGAAAGAATGGTAGCTGTCATTTAGCTTTCAGTTACATTACAGATATGTGTGCTATGTAGTCGAAGTTGTTTCTTCACATTAATTATGACAATTAAACCTTTTTCCAGATCAAGATGTGGATCAGTTTTCTTATACCAAAGATAGAAGATGGCAATAATTTTGGAGTGTCCATTCAGGCAAGTGTCATAGTCAGGTTTATGAAATACTTTAATTATGTTATGCTAGCAAAATATAGAAAACAAGGTATTAACAATGTCAACTTTGTATGTGATTAGATTCTTTGTGTTCCAAACATTTGTTGTTTACTTTATTATTACTGGTTTATCTGTTGTTTGTTTACTAGAATTTAATTGTCAATGGTTCATTATATTCTAAAATTACACAGGTGAAACTTTGCAATTTCTCCCAATAGATACTATATTTTTCTTTAAAGAGTTGTGTCCCTTGCTAAATGTATAAGGACAGAGTTAGGCTCTTACTCAACATTAAGTTCATGTTCATATGATATGTATAAACCACAAAATTCTAATATATGAAGGATAGTAATAAAGTTGTTTTATTGAAAATTGTTTCAATATGGGGGATGAAAAACTAAAATCCTCACAGCAGGATTGTTCTCTCAACATTAACATGATAGTGGAAGTGTTGAAAATATTCACTTTGAATGTGTCATTCAGCAGTCTATAACATTCTTTACCAGTTTGAAGCGAGGTTCTGGCAAACTCTTTTCTAGATAATGTAAGCATGGCAAATAAGAGTCCATATATTAATAACAATAAAATCTCAATGACAGTACATGTAACAAGTTCAAGCCAGTAATATTAAGTCACAACATTTGAGATTTTTCTGTATCAGTTTCTGTTGGTCCCTCCATTGACCTAGCATTTATTCCAGGTAGTATTTCATTCAGCTAGCTTGGAGAGAAGTTATGAAATCACACACTATTTTTTTTTCAGGAAGAGACCTTGTCGGAGGCAAGAACTGTGGAGAGTGAAGCAGCAACATACCTGGAGCAGATCTCACGCTATTTCATCACAAGAGGGAAGATAGTGTCAAAAGTTGCAAAATATCCTCATATCGTTAGTAGACTTTTAGTCTTTGGTCTGTAATCACATTGCTGATGATGTTCATGTTTTACTCAATAGAGGTTTTGAAATTCAAATGTATTATCTGGGTGGTTGACTTGATAAATAAGTTTTGTCAGAGGAGGTACAATGGAACCTGCTTATCTGGTCCCAAGATATCCAGAATCCTCGCCTATATAGTTGAAATGATTTACATACCACATAAAATCCTATTTATTTGTAAATTTGGTTGCAAAGTGACATGAGATGGCAGTGTCAATTAAATCTTGATATTACACAAACTGGTTATGACAAGTATTCATTGCTCATTGAAATATTATGATCACACACATGGTGTACGTGGTGAGCTGGTTAACTTGTTACGCATGAATGTTTTGTGTTCTTGATAGTAATCACTGTATGATTTACTACTGAATGAAAGCTTGGTCTTCCTGCCTGAGGAGTTACCCATTCAAGCGTCTTCAAGTTACCAGTATTACGCTTATAGATGAATATTTATTTAGGGAACTCCTTTCGATGGTCACATGCCGACACCATTCTTTTTTTAAAGCCTTTCTAAGCCTGAAATATATTAAATATTTGTCTATGATAAACATTAGAAAATACGATATAATTAATACCTTGTGTTAAATTAATGAATGTATTAGCAGGAGAGCAATCATGGTAGTCAAATGGCTGTAAAAAGCAACATGTTCAGTTATGTGCTTACAGAGTTAACAAGTTCTAAACTATTTCCTTTCTGTATATGAAACCGGATCATGCTAATGGGTAGGGTTGGGCGATAATACTGGTTAACCGGTATATCGCAATTCGAACTTCGCAGTACGATATATTGCAGTACACTTTTTGTGAACCGGTTCACCCGATGCGATCGGCAGTTTCCGTGACCATGATCGGTAATTTTCGTTATGTAGTTAAAAATACTGATAAGATTTGCGTTTCCTTTATGTCATTATACATTAATAGTTTTGAGAATGTATATTGGTCAATCACATCTGTGTGCTGACAGTGGCCAGTGGCATTGTTTCAAATGAAAGGAAGACAGTAATGTCATTACCTTAGTTAACCCATCTAACACCATAGGCCAGAAAACCGGCCAAGACCTCACAAGTCCCCAGACACCAAAAGGCCGGTAAACCGTCCTGGCAGTAAGCACATCAAAATGGTATATAATTTTAGGAACCTAACTAACATATGATTCACTTATTAAATCTATCACTTTTCACAATGTCTGAAAATACTTATTACATTTCCAATGAACATATATTATCGATGGAATTAGAATTGTACACTATTTTTCGCAATATTATTGAAAACAAAAAACGATTTGGCAACGGGTCCACATCAAAGTTGTCAAAGAACAAAGTAACGATGTTTCGAGGAAATAATTAAACAAATTGAATAAGCTAAAGAATAAAATCAAGAACAGTAGTCATAAAAGTTGTCAAACGTACATCATAAGTTACTATTTTCCATCTTTTTGAGTGCAATCATGAAATGTCAGCCAAATAACATTTGGGCTTTCGTTGCCTCGAACTTCACGCTTGCACACCATGTTTACTGCTAAAATATGTGCTTGAAGCATTTTTGTCACAGGTCATAACCAAGCATGATACGACAACTAAGTTCCATAAGGTGGTGATTTTGTGCGTAACCCGTTCAGAATATGGATGATTTTGCCCAAAACTTTCATCTAAATCTAAAGTTTTCGTTTACGAGGACGGTATCCATTGCTGTAATAATATTGGTTGCCTTAGCTCACGTGCATGATTTTGACCAATCACGAGCCTTATAGCAGACATTCGTAACTACTCATGTTGTTCCGGCAAGCCGGATGGCGACTCGTACCTCTCTCATGGCCCTGTTCACGACTAGTCTTAGAATAAGAAAAGCAAGATTTATGGATGTCAACTTCACGAATGTATTTGACTCATTTCACATTTTACTATATGCGATTGCCACGATTTTTGGTAGTAATGGCGTACTATTTAGGTACGAGTCTTCTTATCCAGTTATCGGGAAATAGCCGTCCATATATTATTTTAGATACCTTCTTAGAATAGTTTTCGTAAAAATGAAAATATAGAAGGAAAAGGTAAGGGGATATTATGACATATTACAAATGGAAAGAATCGCTGCATTTTTTGCTTCCTTCGTGGTTTATCTAGACATTATAATGTGTAAACTTACATTTTCATTAAAACTTAACTTAAATTGTTGTTGTATTATTTGAATACTATGGTAAAAAATAACTTTCATATTTATAAATATGTTGGGATTAAACCTTTCAAATAGTGAGTGAGTGAGTTATTATTTAACGTCACATTGGCAATACTTTCAAATAGTGTATGACATGTAGCAGTAAAAAATGTTTTACAAGCTGATATTTTCCTTCATAAACATAGGCCTCATCTATGACCTCAGAGTCGATGGGAACTCAGTGTCATGGCAGTAAAAGCCTCTGGTTGACTGGTGTTGAAAGAGCTAAACCATGTGTCACACTTTCACAATATATTGCAATACGTATTGCAATATGCCAACACATACTGCAATACAAAAATTTTGGCGTTACCCAACCCTACTAATGAGACTATAGCCTGAGAACACAGAGAACCATTATTGTGCAGACTTCTTTGTACAGATGAGATCTTCAATTATTGCCCGTTTTAATCATCTCAAACATACTTTTCAGGAAGACTATCGGCGATCTGTCAACGAACTTGATGAAAAAGAGTATGTGTGTCTACGCTTAACTTGTTGTGAACTAAGGAACCACTATGTAAGTTCAAGCGCAGTATTAGTTTATGTTGTGCTTTGTTGAGTCAAATATATTTGTTATTCCCTGCCACGCGTTTAGCTAAGCGGAGGATATAGTATTAGGCTCTGTCCGTCCGTCTGTACGTATGAATTGGAATATCTTAAGAACCGTTCACTAGATTCTTTTCATATTTGGTACCTAGGTTCATCACAGTATAAGAAAGGTCACAGTGGGACTTTAACGTTTTACTCTTGGCAGCAAGATATCTCAAGAACTGTTTTACTAGAGTTTCTTTATATTCAACACCAAGCTTTATCTAGGGAAGGCGCATGGCCCAGTCGATTTTTGTGACCTTCACATAATTTTCAAGGTCATGGCAACACTTTGAAGATTTCAGTATATGAACCTGCATGTTTTGCTTGTCAGCGAGATATCTCAAGAACCATTCACTGGACTTTCTTCATGTTTGACACCAAGCTTCATCTAGGGAAGTGCAAGGCCCAGTCGATTTTGGTGACCGTCGCTTAATTTTCAAGGTCACAAAGACACTTTGAAGATTTCACCATGTTAAATTGCATGTTAACATAGTCAGCAAGATATCGCAAAAAACCATTCCTTGGATTTTTTTATATTTGACACCAAGCTTCATCTAATAAAGGCGCAGGGCCCAGTCAATTTTAGTGACCTTCACATAATTTTCAAGGTCACTGCGACACTTTGAAGATTTCAGCTTGTTAACCTGAATTCACTGGATTTTCTTCATAGATTTTCAAGATTTCCCTTGAATGTTTTTCAATAAGCAATTTCTTCAGTACCATTTTTGCATATTTCATACACTATGACATTCATGTCAAGGTCAAAGTCAGTCTTGAAAATATTTGTGTGTTTGAACAACTAAAGAGCAAGATATCAAGAGAGGTTGACTGGTCATGTTTTTGTTGACATTTAACTAGGGGTGTCACGATACACCAATCTCACGATTACGATACGTATCACGATTTTAAGGTCACGATACGATACGTATCGCGATACATAATTTTCACACCTTTTCATAGCATTACCTTACCGGCAACGTACGCGCTCGCTGATTGGTCCATCAAAATAGTCTAGCCAATCACAAAAGCTGTTAGTTTCCAACCTATTTTTTAAGTAAAGCTAGCTACATCTATTTATCGGAGCGGTCTCGTATAATTTTACTATCAAGACTTTGAAGGAGATGGATATAGCATAAAAATTTGAATCGATAAAGTTTTAAAATAGGAATCGATACACGCAAGCATGTATCGCGTATCGTATTGTCAGTAAAAATGTATCGATGCATCGATACATTCGCGTATCGCGACACCCCTACATTTAACTTCATCTTAAACTTTCATTACTTTTTAAGTTTGAGTTGATAATTTGCGGTGGGGTATTATGTTACCTTAGTGACAATGTTGTTTTCTTTAAGACATATTGTTGGTTTCAAAATCTGTAATTCTGTTGTGACCCAGGTTAGAATATGTCCTATCACACAATTTCTATTTGTAAAAGTCAACAAAACTGGATCAGGTGTGACCTAACTTGCTATTGTTCCCTGATTTCATGGGAAATGTCTCATCTTTAAGTTACTGGTTTGTTTGGCCCAGACACTTATGATCTGTTAGCCAACATGACATAGCTAGTATAAGGTATCTGTCTGATTGTTAAGACAATATCCACTTGCTCACTCAGACCCAGAATAAACATCATGTTCTACACGTTGAAGAATTTTGATCTTTTATGTTTCTCTTTTTGTTTTTCAGGCGAGTCTTTATGATATCATCCATAAAAATATGGACAAGATAAAGAAACCCCGTAATGCCAATGCTGACAACTTATATTGACCAACTAAACAGACATAGGCTGGACACCTTGAACAACAATCTCAAGTGTGGTCTGATACACAGTTCTTTGTATCTGCCTGTTATACAACTGGACAACTGGCAAAGACAGGACATCAGTCGGTGCAGAGTCAGATATTTTCATTTCGTATTATCAATATTCCTTCAAGAACTAAGACAAAAAGTCAACTCAAATTCTTGTTCACATTGTTGATACAGACACAGTTCCTGAAATGTAATGAGCTGTTTGTGGGATCCAGACTCTTGTGTACACATTCCAGGAAGAGCAGTGGATATTTTTCCTGAAATAACATAATTGTTTCCTGGCTTTGAAGGAAACTCTTCAACTGTAATAGGTTTCAACAAAATTGCATTCATTAAGACTTTGTCGTACAAGTGTTTTGTCACATGACATTTGGAATGCATATGCATTGCGTAATTCTTTCAGTCATCTGATGCACACATGGTACTGTTGAGAAATTGAGGAGAATGTCAGCTGACATTGTGTGAAGTGAAAGGGGTACTTGTCAAGCTGTGTTACACCTTTCATCTTCCTGCATCCACAATTTAAAGTACAACTGTTTTAACGTTTACAAATTTTTGTTTCTTGTTAATACATTTCTCTCTAGAGAGTTTTAAGTTCTACGTTTTGGTATTTGGTTCTTGTTTTAAACAGGTTTTACAACAGTGACATAGTTGAAACAAGTTTGTGACAGTTACATGTGTTATTTTATTCTTGATAGCCTTCTGAATAGGCAGTACATTGATAGAAGAGAGATGGTGATTGAACCCCAAACTTAATTACGCTATCAATATTCAGAAAGTGTCTTTTTGTGTCTTTTGTCAATTACTAAGACTAAGATTTATTTTTCTATCCAATATGACAATGATAGCATTGTCATGATTGTTTTGGAAGTGTATGTTTACTTCAGTGGCAATCATTTGCACAGGGCAGTTCTCTAAGAGAAACATTGGCATTAGACAGATGAAAGTAAATCAAAACCTGCTAATATATACTGAAAGGCAAAAGAAACGTCGTAATATTAGAAATGACATTTAGTATCAATGGAGTATTTGAACCTATTTTTAAATATACACCAGAAGTCAAGTTTGAGGAAACATGAATCGTGGTTGTATAGCCTGCATTGCCAAATAAAGTATTGTTTGAGATTGAAGTTAGAAATGTTTTTGTTTTTTGGAGAGGGAAAAGTTGCACAAACACAACATTGAAATCGAGATGCAAGTGCATCATAAATGCATTCAGGCATAAATTACCGGCTTGAATGGCAATCGTTCACTTGTTTTCTGAACACAGCAGCTATGACTAGGTTAACGAGAGATCAACCACAACAAGCTATTTGGACGTCTGCACGCTGGTCAACATGCTCGAGTCATTGCTAATGACTTCAGTTGCAGCGTACGAACGATAGAACGTCTTAGAGTCGCGATACAACGCCACCAGCAGCACTGATGACTGTCCACGTGGTGGTCAACCTCGTGTAACAACACGTCGCCAGGACCGTCATATCGTCCATCAACACGCGACCTATTCGCAAGGGCCAGAGAAACAGCTTGGGTGACCATAGGAAACCACCAGCGACCAGTCAGTGACCTACCATTCGGCGACGTCTCCAAGCCAGGAACCTGTTTTGTCGATGTCCTGCCAGGAGACCCATATTCACCCAACGTCACCGCCGGGAACGTATCCAAGTGGACACATCAGCGGCAAAACTGTCGTGGGGGACAATGGAGAGGGGTTATCTTCTCTGATGAAAGTCGGTACTGCATTTCAGTGGCATATTATTTTAAAAAAATAGGTTCAAATGTTCCATTGATACTCAAATGTCATTTCTAATATTACGACGATTCTTTTGCCTTTCAGTATATAATAGAAAGTCATGATCACTAGTGTCAGTGGATAACATACTTTCCCTTATGCCATTAATTAAGGGTTGACATGATCATTTCTGTTCTGTTTGAAGTATCACGTATATAGGAGGTCATATATCACTTAAAAATATAACATGCAGATGCAAGGACTGCTTTTTTGCATGAAAATGAATAGTGAAATGTTTTTTTATTTTCTTGAAAGTGTTAGGTTTTTACTCTGGGTTTCCATACAATGCCGTCTGGTAATTCTGCGCACCTAAGCACATCGATCGTAACACGGCAACTGACGTCTCTTATTTTTTGTGGTTTACGTGACTAAACATGCTGGTATTCATCTTATTTACCTAGAAATATATGTCTTATTGATGACTATAAGATTCTAACGTTGCATTATGCCATACGGTTCACCTTACCGGCGTTCTGACGACATCGCTTGCTGTCCGGTAAATCTGCGCAGCAACTGATGCGCACAACATCCAGCTGGAGATCCGAAGTATGGAAGCATATTAGGGCCAGATTATTTTCAAAAATCACTTCATCAATGTAAGGAAAAGTGTTTGATATTAAATCCAATTATGAATAATGAAGAAAAGGTTTAAAAGTCTGAAGAAAACGAATTTTCATTAAACTGTCAATTCATCTGTCAGTTACTGTTATTGACTTACTGTTAGTAATTCAAGCCAGTCCCTTGTAGAAATGTCCCAATTTCAAGCGTAAATGTGGTAGTAGACGATTTTACCTTCGATACTGAAGTACGCTATTGCAGCTGCGCGGAATTACCGGGCTCGCTTGTATATCTTACAATAAATACATTTACATTGATGACCCTCACTGCTCACTACCTTGTGAATAATTGTCAGGAACATATTTTTCAGTGCAAAGACCTGTGCTGGTGTTTCATATAAATTACACTTTAATAGACTCACCATTTATGTATTCATTACCAATGTAACATCGTTTATCAGGATGCATAAGCTCTTGAGTCAATCAAATTAGCCAGCATTTATTTCTCTTCCATCTTCATTTGAATATTTAAAAAATTTATTGAAAGAATACCCATGCAAAAATCCTGTGATTGGCCTTGTTTTTACTTTTAGAGGACATATCATTGAGTTTGGGTTTATTTTATAGAGATACAGAAATCAGAAGCCTCACTCCTGAATGACAGATCAGAAAGTTCATCTGGAGCAACATTTTGTGTGGATTGTTCTCAGATTTTCATGTATAGTGGCATCATTGGTAATTAATCAGATTTAAATGAGATTGATCTGTGATGGCCATTGTTAATTCGTTATATGAACAGAATCTCCCAAGTTGTTCTATTTCATTACCAGTTAGTGTGTTTGGGAGTTCAAAACAGTTTGAAATGGTGTTATGTGTAAAAAATAATCTCTCTTTGTGGTTTCACCAGCAAAAAAATACTTGTTACTGTTGAAATTATAGACATTCCTTTGTTGACAGATAAATTTCATGTATCTTTCATACATTCTCTCATGGACAACTGTATGTGTATCATCTGTTGGATATTATAGACATATTTCCTCATTTTGCCTCAAAACTTTACTTTTAAAAAAACCCAAACAGGCTCCAGTGTTACCCTGAGCAATTCTTCACAGGATGATGTGAAATAAAATGTATTTCTTTTTTCAGACCTAAAACATTTGTATTGAAATAGTGGAAAGAAAGAAGTAATGTGCCTCTTGTGTGATTTGTTCATGCTGACAATGCTCCATCATATGTAATAAAGTTTGACATTGACATTGTACCATACATCATTATGTATTCTTTTCGACATTGCTTATTTATCTGAACAGGTCATATCAGCCTAATCAATAATAAACTACACTTCATCAAGTTGCAAGGAGAACATTTATGTCATTACAACTTCTTCTCCGTGAAGATCCAGGGTAGAATCGGTCTTCAGCAGCTCATGCTTGTCGCAAGAGGTGACAAGCGGGATTGGCTGGTCAGACTCTCAGACATGGTTGACACATGTCGTCGTTAATTGATGTGCATGCTGTTGATCACTTGATTTTCTGGTCCAGACGTGATTACTGACAGACCACTGACATATAGCTGAAATATTGTTGAGTGCAGTGTTAAACAACAAACCCTCCACCCACCACTCAATGGATCCAAAGACAACATATGTAAATGAATTCAGAGCACATCTTCTGTGCTGTCCGATCATCATCATCATGAAAACATTTATATAGCGCCAATTCCAGTCCAAATGTACTGTTCAGTAGCACTCTCCCAACAACTTAAGAATGAAAAGTTAGACACTGTATGTTTTCTTAAAAGGGTATGTCTTCAGTTTGGATTTGAAAGTCTTCAGGTTGTTAATTGTCCTTTACTCCAGTGGAAGTTCATTCCAGAGAGTGGGTCCTGCCACCTGAAATGATCGATCACCAAACCTGGTACTGGACCTAAAGTGTGGGACAACAAGAAGACCAAGATTTTCAGATCGGAGACTTGGGTTGGGCTTATATCTGGTGATCAGGTCAGATAGATACTTCGGAGCTAGGTTTTTGAGATACTTGGGAACAAATTGGTTGATTTTGTATTGGATTCTGTCTGATATGGGAAGCCAGTGTAATCTCTGCAGAACAGAAGTTATGTGAGAGTATTTCTGTGATCTGGAGACAAGTCTAGCAGCAAAATTCTGTACGCGTGATGAGTTAATTCAGATGAGATGTATGTGTTTGCAAATGAAACCCAACTCATGATATAGGAGATGCCAAGGCTGAGATCACACATTGATTTTGAGGTTAGGCTAACCATTGCTAATGTTCTGGAATACTTTGGGTTCAAATCTTTCCTCCAAGTGTCCTGTATGTCCATTGTTGTAATGAGCCTCTTAAAAAACACTTGATATTTTTCAAACAACAAATATTAAACAGTACAAAAAGCTCAACAAAGTGATTTCAATTTAAATATAATCTCATTCACGTACCAACAACCTGCCAGAAAAAATAGGGCAGTCCAGTTACCTATGATTATCGTAAATTGAGGATAAGCTGGTAAAGCTTAGTTTATGTCAAACTAACTTTCGAATCAGCCCATGGGCCATTTGTAACCATTACAAACAGCTGGACGCCAAACACTATACAGTTACCTGCAGGATGCATTGTTTGTTTCGCACCAAGAATACACGTTGCAAAACACAACACATTGCCTATAAACTGGAGACGATTAGTAGCATGAAGTAGTATGAAATAATTCAGATGCAACTGCATTTGAAATGTTATTATTTTCGAAGGTGTGTTTAAATACTTACCAGAGAACAAGTAGGTCACTATTGTGATGGTATGTTTCGATGGCTTAAAGGTTAACATAATACATTTAAGTCCTGTGAAACTTCTGCCACGATTACGTTGTTTGTGGCTGCAATCACTAATCTAAACTTCAGATTTTCAACAGAAGTCTGTTCCCTGTCGTAGCATTGTCAGTCCACAGCACTTCCATGCACTAAACCGCACTTCCCCCGTGTATGTCAAGGGGTAACCTTCTGGTTGCTGCGCCCGCCCCCTTCACTCTCTCCCGAGCGCTTGGTAATGTCGTCACACTATTATTTGCAAGTTCAGTTTTACAGTTAGTTTTCTTAAGTAGTCCTTACTCTCTTGGACCTGGTTTACGCAAGAATAGTGGTGTCTATATGTTTATTCATGAATCCCTTTAATCCTTTCCCTGCAGCAAGCAGTGCTCGACAGTACGATCGTTTTATAATAGTTTGGGATCTAGACGTTTCTTGTTGGGACGAGATTTTCTGGGATTTATGCACACCTTTGACGAAGAAGGCCTTTTTAAAACTATCCGAGGCCTCTACAAAAACTAGAAGAAATTAGGTGCCATTATGGAGCTAACCGAGTCATCCGTCGGCCATACCAGAGCTCACTTTACCGTTATCGTCTCCTATGTCCTCGCAAATATGCCAACACGTACCTGTTGCTATGTTATTATTTCAGGACGATTGGTCAGTAATTAATCATGGAATCATTATGCGTTTATTGGCATTGTCGCCCAAAGGTGAAAAGCTGAAACAGGTTCGAATATGACTGGCCGGGACATCTTTCCTGGCAGTACACCATCAAGAGAGTCCCTTCCCTACTTTGACTTTCTTCACCATGGCTTCAGTGTTGAAGTCCAGTTTCAACACACAGGTTATTCATCCGGCACACGGAATCCCTCACTGCTCAAGGCGTTCAGTGCTCACTCAGTCTTTGACTTCACGATCTTAACTTCATCAGCTCTCCAGATATCCGTCAGGATCCCACTCTGACCGCAAGGGACTTGTCCTTGTCTATATCGGGTCAGACGAATTTTGGACACTTTATTATTCCTGTACGGAATCCATTTAGAACTGACGGTGTAAGCCATGGCCACTCGTAGTGATGTTGAATTTTCAAGTGATCTGCTGCAGACTGCATTGAATATTTACTCGTGTCATGATGCTAATTCCCCTTTCACGGATTTACCAGCTAATCGAGTTAAAAGATATCACCTCGACCAACAAATACTGAATGAAGATTGGAGCTTATATAAACTTGTTTGTGGCTGATATGCATCACGAAATACCTCCTCTACACGCATCGTGTGATGAATACCCCCTGAAATACCCATATCTGTGCTGGTTTATCAACTTGGTGGCAATCACAGCTTTCATTACGCATCTCTGCTTATGCATAAAAGAAGCTTTAAATAATCGTTGCTAGTATGGATATCTTCCCAGTGATATGTGATTACATGGCGATTACATGGTTACAGCACCAGCTACTTTTCTCACACAAGTGCTCAGGTCGCACCTACGATCAAAAGAATGATTATGCCAGGGTGCTTACCATTGTTTAATTACAAACTAGGGAAAGTAATAGGTTAGACAAGAGACCATCGTATATTTCCAAGTATCAAAGGCTGTCGAAGCTTATGGCTCTTCATATCCTCCTGAGGATCGGGTCCATAACAAGAACAACCTTAGTATTTCACTCCTTTGACTCAGAAAGGTGGGTTGGAGCCGCCAAGTTATTCTTTCGGATGCACCAAGGGGTTAAAAGTGTCGCTTATTCCACTGAAACCATACCTAGCAGGTTTCGTCAGTGGTTTACTGTTTCGTCTTTACTTACCCGGATAAAGATGAAAAACGCCCTTGCAATTTAAAAATTGAGGATTTGTGGAAACGTTTAATACCTTGTACGGGCCCAAGGATTAGCGTTAGGTGCTACTAGATCAAGTCGGTATTCCAAGGACTTCACAGCCTCCACATGACAGTCATGACCAAGGGGTTCAAACACCTACCAAAGATTACAGTGGTAGTGATGATTGAAAACATTAGACAGAAATTGAATTGCTGAAAGATGGCACGGTATTTGTATGCGGAATGCTGACATATCATTGAGGGCTATTGCAAGAGATGTTGCTTGTCATCCTTCGATTATCAGACGATTGGCCAGAAATCAGCAAACAAATAACATTGAAGACCGTCAGCGTTCAGGTCGACCACGAGTAACCACAAGTTACAATCCTTCTCAGAATCAGAAGACTTTGAATGTTCATGTCAGGCGGCATGTTTAAGACAGTGGCGTCCATATCTCCATTTGTCCAACAGGACGGTCCGATAGATCCGTTGTGATCCCTAGCTTTGTGTCAAGCTCAACGTCATTGGAATGTGAGGTCATGGGGAAAAGTTCACCTATCAAAGGAAAGTTGACTTCCTTTGTTCATGACTGAAGAGGTCGGGTTTGGTGATGCATATGCACGTACGGAATATCTATGAACAAGTACCGTTTGGTGCCTCTCACACAACTGTGAAATTGACCTTATAACGATCAGACAAAATCTGAATTGACAACGATAGATCACTGACACCGTAGACACGGCTATTGTACCACTTTTCGATGGTCATCCTCCGAGCACAAGGTTTGTCTTTGTGGACGGTCATGCTAGGCCATATCGTGGTGGTTTCTTACGTCAAGAGGCGGTAGAAACTCGATCTACCTTGGCCAGCCAGGAGTGCAGATATGGATCGCAGAATACGCCAGATAGATCCTCCCGTACAAACTCTTGATGTATTGGAACACATAGTATGACCAGAAATTATTGAGAATTTTAGGAATATGTTTAATTGCATTTCTAGTATAAACAACCTTGACCAGCTATCAAGTGCTTGGTTTCATTCAAGAGAGACAACTCCGTTAATCCTTTTTCATTAGTTTGTGAAGAGTTATCACCCTTTGTTTACTTGCTAGCAGACGACATGTTCAGTGATCCTCAGTATGGATGATTTAGGGAAGAGGAAGTTGAGTTTAGAGTATTATAACAAGGACATCAGATCAGATTAGTGATTTCAAGTAGAACAGGCATCCTTTTGTCCACTGTGTATCGTGTTTGAAAAATATTGCAAATGGATATGGCATTGAGCACCAGGGAGGCGCAGGTAGGTCCAGAAAATTGACTGTCGGTGACAGGAGGCGGCTTGGTATTTTTGTTTCTAAAAACAAATGAAGGAGTTTAGAAAACTTAAGGCTGGATATGATTGATAGAGGAACTGTGGCTGTCTGTAAGGAGACAATTAGAACTGAGCTGCATGCAATGGGTTGGCAGAAAAGTCGAGGAATTCCATCAGTGATAATGAAACCTGAACAAAAGGAGCGAAGGTTGAACTGGTGCTTACAGCATAGACATTTTAACTGGGACAATTTGATTTTCTTAGATGAAAGTTCTGTGTGGCTGTTTCCTAATACACTGAAATTCTTGACCAAACAAACTAAAAAACCTTTGTATCAGCGCCTAAAGTACAGTCCGAAATTTAACGTGTGGGGTGGCATATCTGTGTCAGGGGCAACGCCCCTCTGTGTACTTGAAGGGAATATGAACAGTGAGCGGTACACAGATAATCTCGAGGGACATTTACTTCCATCTGCTCACGTGTTCTATGGAAATGTTTGGATTTTCCAGCAGGACAACGACCCAAAACATCGTTCAAAGCATTCACATGCCTGGTTTCGGACCCAAAATATGATATTATTAGATTGGCCAAGCTATAGCCCTGACCTAAATCCAATAGAAAAGTGTCAATAAGAAAAATCTGACAAATATTGCTGAAATGAAAGAAGAGGTGGTGCGATATTGAAACAGCATGGACTTTCTAACTTCTTTGATCAGTAGTTTGCCCCGCCGCATTGAAGTCTGCATTGCTGCCCATGGTGACTTGACAAAATTCTAACTGTTTATCTGTCTTTAAATCTGGAGTGATGTTCTGCTAATATTCACATTTAATACGACCAAACCGGAAGTTGGCCCGTGGATATTTTTACACGCTCTACGCATGTGCACAGCGAGTCGAAAATTAATGTGAAACCAACGAATACTCGCACGAAGTCAGGACATATGCCCGGAAGTAAACAAATCTCAGGCTACAGATCCGCACCGAATAGTAAAGCGAGTGTCGGATTGGATAGCGTCTTCTATTATTCCCACCTCTTTTAACGTGCAACTATATTATCCAATCAGAGACTCATTCTACCATTCGGTGCGGGTCTGTAGCCTGAGATTTGTTTACTTCCGGGCTTATGTCTTGACATCGTGCGAGTATGGACGGCAAAATTATTGAAAGCTTTAAATGGGAATAAAATCACCAGGTTTGTGATACGCAAGGTACTTTATAGAGGTCAATTGAGTATAAATTGTGCAGTTTATTCAACGGTCAAAGCGATGGAAGCGTTTGTCAGACCAAAACAGAACCGAGCCGAGCCGGGCCGCCATTATGTTTCGATTTACTGACACACCTTTCTTATACATGTACATGGACGCTGCTGGGTCGATAGATCGTAATGCAACTTACAATAGTGAATATCAGCCCACGGATATTAATGTTACAACAATTCTGAACGCGTCTATTACAGTAGAGGAGGTTAAGCAATAAACACCCTCAAGTGCTCTAAATCTGCTGGTGATGATAAGTTAATTGCTGACTTTTTCAAGTTTTCTTCTGATATTCTTGTTCTTGTTCTAACAGTTTTATTCAGCATGATCTTTGATAATGGTGTGTTTCCTGCTCAGTGGCCGGTTGGTCTTATTGTCCCTATTCATAAAAAGGGAGATCGAGATTCAGTTTCAAATTATAGAGGAATTACTATTCTCAGTGTATTTAGTAAACTTTATATTGCAGTTAGTAACGATAGATTTTTCCTTATGCTGACTCATGATTATTTGCTTTCTCATCCTCTCTTCCGAACGGTCAAGTGGAAACTTGAATCCTTTGAATCCTGAACGTACAATCACTCACCCTCAATTACCTCCCTTTGTTTCCAACCCAAACCGGCTGGTGACCTCGCCATGCTTTGGTCCTCACTCTCTCCGCTATCGCCCTAGCGGACGGTTGTGCGGTCACTTCAGGGTCCTTTCGCGGCTTATAACTTCAATTTTTTTTTTTTAAAGCACAAATTCTGCCGTGAATGTGTTTATTAATATGTTATTTATCATATTAGTAACAAAATTTGTACAATTCATGTCAAATTAATTCACGTTTTACTCCGTTTTCAGATGACTGTCTGTTTACATTTGATTGTGCAAACAGTGATCCATCACGTCTCTACGCTTGAATTACACCCTGGGTGTTCTTCTTGGCTGGTTTATGGTTTGAATATGTCTTGATGTTGATTATTGTGTATAAATCATATGTGTATATATTGAATTTATGACTTTATATATTAACTGAATTGTGAAAATTTGACTTGTAAAATTTTTCACATGTAATTGCGAATTTGATTCTAAAATTACACAACCTGTTGGCACAGTTGACCAGCTTGCGTGAGAAGGTGATGCAGTCGTGAGAATTGTGAGTTGCTGTGACTACGGTTTGAGCTGTGCTGATATACGATGTCATCCCAGTCGAAGTCTGCGACGTCACTCATACGGGAGAAGGTATCTCCACGCACTGTAAGTAAAAGGAAGTCCCCTCTGGCAGAGAAGGCATCGCAACATAAGAAACACAAGACGACTGCTTCAGGGAAGCAGACCTCGTCATCCAGGTATTCATCTAGATCGTCCCACTCTGGTAGATCGTCGAGGTCGTCACTACATACTCCTATTCAGAGTTTGTCAACAGATGTTAATTGTTGTACCTGGTGCTGAAGCAGATGGGTCCAGCTCTTTAAGTCCTCCAGTGTTGCAGCCTGAGGTTTTCCTTGCAGCGTCGCAGAGAGCTTCCAGTCCTGAGATACTGTCAGCGCAGATTAGAAGCATGACATCCCTGATGACATCGTTGCAGTCTACCCCTAGCAGTGATGCAGTTAGACTATCGAAAGTGACTCACTTTCACGCAAGCAGTCTATCGAAGCCGTTGCAGAGCCAGAAACAGCAAAAGTCAGGCGGGAACCCTTTAGCGTTTGCAAACGCTACCTTGTCAACGAGGCCGACAGACGAGACAGTTGCAGTAAGCCCGCAGCAGCATCCGATGGGCAACGCTGAAGGCTTTGCTGATACAATCACCCGTAGGGTGATACAGGCGATGGAGATGAGACTAGACCCGGAGAAGAAGCAGACGGCTCTTGAGAGCAGCGTTGCAGTAGACGAGACAAACAGTAGAGATCGGTCTTTTACTACGTCGTCAGCAGTCAACGTAGACATCCCACATCACGGTCTGGCAGATGAGGTGCAGCATACTGAAGAAGATGACGTCATCTTCACTGAAGCTGAGGTACTGGCGTGGGTGGCTGATGGTCTCCCGTTATCGTCCCTGACCAGAGATGCTAATCCTGCTGAGACGTACTGTATAAGGGATGATGACTACGAATCAATTACTATCCCGCCGATGAAGCCCATTGCCCGGGTATCAGACAACCTGAAAGCAGCCTTCGAGAAGGCTTCGAAGACACAAGGGCAACATACTCAGCAGTTTAACCCTAGATGGTTCCGACATCACAACATGAGTCAGTTCGACAAGGCGATGAAGATTGATGAAGATTTATATCTGGTAACTGACTCGAAGTCTCGCAGTTACAAGGTAGAAGACAAGAGATTGGCGCAGCTTGATACGACAACCCGTAGAGCCTTCTAAGGTTTAGCAAGATCTAGAGCCATCAACGAGGCGCTGATGTACGCTTTCAAGAATCCTAAGACGGAGGACGAAAAGATGATCAAGTCTTCTCTAGTGGTCCAGCGCAAGGATCAGGAGTTTATCTCCGATCACAGTCCTCTACATCGGTGGGCATCACCCTTTAACATCGTCAAGGGTTGCTGAGTTCCAGTACGTGGCCAGATGTCTACATCAAGCCTCTACTGAGGAAGCCTTGGGCAGTGCCTACCCTGTTTGACGGCGGCATCACGTGAAGTATCTCAAGAAACTGAATCTATTTCCCTGCCCTGATCTTACTATCTGTGATACACCAATTAGTATATTTCCCTGTCTTGATCCTACTGGCTGTGATCCTGCCGCGAGTATATTTCTCTGCATTGATACTACTATCTGTGATCCTCCAGTGAGTATATTTCCCTGCCCTGATCCTACTATCTGTCATCCTCCCGCGAGTATTTTCACATTCCCTGATACTACTGTGTGATCATCCCGCGAGTATATTTCCCTCCCCTTATACTACTATCAGTGACCCTCCCGTGAGTATATTTCCCTGCCCTGATCTTACTATCTGTGATACACCAATTAGTATATTTCCCTGTGTTGTTCCTAGTGGCTGTGATCCTCCCGCGAGTATATTTCTCTGCCCTGATACTACTATCTCTATCCTGCCGCAAGTATGTTTCTCTGCCCTGATACTACTATCTCTGATCCTCCCGTGAGTATTTTTCCCTGCCCTGATGCTACTATCTGTCATCCTCCCGTGAGGATATTTCCAAGCCCTGATCCTACTATCTGTGATACACCAATGAGTATATTTCCCTTTGTTGTTCCTACTGTCTGTGATCCTCCCGTTAATATATTTCCCTGCCCTGAACCTACTATCTGTGATACACCAATGAGTATATTTCCCTGTCTTGATCCTACTGTCTGTGATCCTCCAGCGAGTATATCCCTTCCCTGATGCTACTATCTGAGATCCTCTCGTGAGCATATTTCCCTGCCTTGATGCTACTATCTGTGATCCTCCCGTGCGTATATTTCTATATGTTGATGCTACTTTCTGTGATCCTCCGTGGGTATATTTCCTTGCCCCGATGCTACTATCTCATATTTCCCTGCCCTGATGCTACTGTCTGTGATCCTCCCGTGGGTATATTTCCCTGCCCTTATACTACTATATGTGCTCCTCCTTTGAGTATATTTCCCTGTCCTAATAGTACTCTCTGTGACCCTCTCGTGAGTGTATTTCCCTGCCCTGATATTTCTATCTGTGATACTCCAATGCGTATATTTCCCTGTGTTGATGCCACTGTCTGTGATCCTCCCGTGTGTATATTTCCCTGGCTGATAGTACTATCTGTGATCCTGCCTTGAGTATATTTCCCTGTCCTGATACTACTGTCTGTGATCCTCCCTTGAGTATACTTCCCTGCCCTGATTCTACTCCTGTGATCCTCCCGCGAGTACATTTCCCTGCCCTGATACTACTGTCTGTGATCCTGCCGCGAGTATATTTCCCTGCCCTGATACTATTGTCTGTGATCCTCTCGTGAGTATATTTCCCTGCCCTGGTACTACTGTCTGTGATCAACCCTTGAGTATATTTCCCTGCCCTTATACTACTATCTGTGATCCTCCCGTTTGTATATTTCCCTGCCCTGACAGTACTATCTGTGATCCTGCCTTGAGTATATTTCCCTGTCCTGATACTACTGTGTTTGATCCTCCCTTGAGTATATTTCCCTGCCCTGATACTACTGTCTGTGAATCTCCCTTGAGTATATTTCCCTGCCCTGATACTACTCTCTGTGATCCTCCCTTGAGTATATTTCCCTCCCTGCCCCTGATGCTACTATCTGTGATCCTCCCTTGGTATATTTCCCTGCCCCTGATACTACTATCTGTGATCCTCCCTTGAGTATATTTCCTGCCCTGATCCTACTATCTGTGATCCTCCCTTTGAGTATATTTCCTGTGTTGATACTACTATCTGTGATCCTCCCTTGAGTATATTTCCTGCCCTGATACTACTATCTGTGATCCTCCCAAGTGAGTATATTTCCCTGCCCTGATACTACTATCTGAGATCCTCCCCCCGTGAGTATATTTCCCTGCCCTGATACTACTATCCATGTCCATCCCTCCCTGATGAGTCCTCCCTATTTCCCCCTGTTCTACTATCCTACTGTCTGTGATTCCGTGTGTATGTTTCCTGAATGGTGTCATATATCCTGATCCCTGATGCTACTGTCTGTGATCCTCCATGCGTATATTCCCCTGTCTGATGCTCTCTGTGATCCTCTCCATATATTTTCCTGTCCCTGATACTACTGTCTGTGATCCTCCCTTGAGTATATTTCCCTGCCCTGATACTACTGTCTGTGATCCTCCCTTGAGTATATTTCCCTGCCCTGATACTACTGTCTGTGATCCTCCCTTGAGTATATTTCCCTGCCCTGATACTACTGTCTGTGATCCTCCCTTGAGTATATTTCCCTGCCCTGATACTACTGTCTGTGATCCTCCGCGAGTATATTTCCCTGCCCTGATTCTACTCTCTGTGATCCTCCTGGAGTGTATATTTCCTGTCCTGATACTACTGTCTGTGATCCTCCCGCCGAGTATGTTCCCCGCCCTGATACTACTGTCTGTGATCCTCCCGTGTGATATTACCTGCCCTGATACTACTATCTGTGATCCTCCCTTGAGTATATACCCCTTCCCTGATACTACTATCTGTGACCCTCCAGTGAGTATATTTCCCTGTCTTGATCCTAGTGGCTGTGATCCTCCCGCGAGTATATTTCTCTGCCCTGATACTACTATCTCTGATCCTCCAGTGAGTATTTTTCCCTGCCCTGATCCTACTATCTGTCATCCTCCCGCGAGTATATTTCCATGCCCTGATCCTACTATCTGTGATACACCAATGAGTATATTTCCCTGTCTTGATCCTACTGTCTGTGATCCTCCGGCGAGTATATTTCCCTGCCCTGATACTACTATCTCTGATCCTCCAGTGAGTATATTTCATGCCCTGATGTCTGTGATCCTCCAGCATTGAGTATATGTGATCCTCCCTGTGATGTAGTATATTTCCCTGCCCTGATCCTACTGTCTGTGATCCTCCAGCGAGTATATATTCCATGCCCTTATACTACTGTCTGTGATCCTCCGCGAGTATATACCTTCCCTGATGATACAACTATCTTTGATCCTGCCCCTGATATTTACCTGCCTGATACTACTGTCTGTGATCCTCCCGTGAGTATATTTCCTGCCCTGATACTACTATCTGTGATCCTCCCGTGATATATTTCCTGTGTTGTGCTACTATCTGTGATCCTCCCCTTATATACTGCCTGATCTACTATCTGATCCTCCCGTGAGTATATTTCCCTGCCCTGATACTACTATCTGTGATCCTCCCGTGAGTATATTTCCTGCCCTTATCTGTGATCCTCCAGTGAGTATATTGTGATCCTCCTGGCTGTGATCCTCCTCGTATATTTCCCTGCCCTGATGCTACTATCTGTGATCCTCCCGTGAGTATATTTCCCTGCCCTGATCCTACTATCTGTGATCCTCCAATGAGTATATTTCCCTGTCTTGATCCTACTGTCTGTGATCCTCCCGTGAGTATATTTCCCTGCCCTGATACTACTATCTGTGATCCTCCCGTGAGTATATTTCCCTGCCCTGATACTACTATCTGTGATCCTCCCGTGAGTATATTTCCCTTCCCTGATGCTACTATCTGTGATCCTCCCGTGAGTATATTTCCCTATGTTGATGCTACTGTCTGTGATCCTCCCGTGAGTATATTTCCCTGATCTGATACTACTTTCTGTGATCCTCCCGTGGGTATATTTCCCTGCCCTGATACTACTATCTGTGATCCTTCCGTGAGTATATTTCCCTGCCTTGATACTACTATCTGTGATCCTCCCGTGAGTATATTTCCCTTCCCTGATACTACTATCTGTGATCCTCCCGTGAGTATATTTCCCTGCCCTGATACTACTATCTGTGTATGTCCTGCCACTGAGTGAGTATATTTCCCTGCCCTGATACTACTATCTGTGATCCTCCCGTGAGTATATTTCCCTGCCCTGATACTACTGTCTGTGATCCTCCCGTGAGTATATTTCCCTGCATTGATACTACTGTCTGTGATCCTCCGTGAGTACATTTCCCTGCCTTGATACTACTGTCTGTGATCCTCCCGTGAGTATATTTCCCTGTCCCGATACTACTGTCTGTGATCCTCCCTTGAGTATATTTCCCTGCCCTGACCTTACTATCTGTGATACATCAATGAGTATATTTCCCTGTCTTGATCCTACTGGCTGTGATCGTCCCGCGAGTGTATTTCTCTGCCCTGATACTACTATCTCTGATCCTCCCGCGAGTATGTTTCTCTGCCCTGATACTACTATATGTGATCCTTTCATACGTATATATCTCTTCCCTGATGCTACTATCTGTGATCCTCCCGTGCGTATATTTCCCTATGTTGATGCTACTGTCTGTGATCCTCCCGTGAGTATATTTCCCTGATCTGATACTACTTTCTGTGATCCTTCCGTGGGTATATTTCCCTATGTTGATGCTACTGTCTGTGATCCTCTCGTGAGTATATTTCCCTGATCTGATACTACTTTCTGTGATCCTTCCGTGGGTATATTTCCCTGCCCCAATGCTACTATCTGTGATCCTTCCGAGAGTTTATTTCCATGCCTTGATGCTACTATCTGTGATCCTCCCGTGGGTATATTTCCCTGCCCTGATACTACTATCTGTGATCCTTCCGCGAGTATATTTCCCTGCCCTGATACTACTGTCTGTGATCATCCCTTGAGTATATTTCCCTGCCCTTATACTACTATATGTGCTCCTCCCGTGAGTATATTTCCCTGCCCTAATAGCAATGTCTGTGATCCTCTCGTGAGTATATTTCCCTGCCCTGATACTACTGTCTGTGATCCTCCCGTGAGTATATTTCCCTGCATTGATACTACTGTCTGTGATCCTCCCGTGAGTATATTTCCCTGTCCTGATACTACTGTCTGTGATCCTCCCTTGAGTATATTTCCCTGCCCTGATACTACTATCTGTGATCCTTCCGTGAGTATATTTCCCTTCCCTGATACTACTATCTGTGATCCTCCCGTGAGTATATTCCCCTGTCCTGATACTACTATCTGTGATCCTCCCATGAGTATATTTCCCTGCCCTGATACTACTATCTGTGATCCTCCCGTGAGTATATTTCCCTGCCCTAATAGCAATGTCTGTCATCCTCTCGTGAGTATATTTCCCTGCCTTGATACTACTGTCTGTGATCCTCCCGTGAGTATATTTCCCTGCCTTGATACTACTGTCTGTGATCCTTCCCGTGAGTATATTTCCCTGCCCTGATACTACTGTCTGTGATCCTCCCGTGAGTATATTTCCCTGCCCTGATACTACTGTCTGTGATCCTCCCTTGAGTATATTTCCCTGCCCTGATACTACTGTCTGTGATCCTCCCGTGAGTATATTTCCCTTCCCTGATACTACTATCTGTGATCCTCCCGTGAGTATATTTCCCTGCCCTGATGCTACTATCTGTGCTCCTCCCGTGAGTATATTTCCCTGCCCTAATAGCACTATCTGTGATCCTCTCGTGAGTATATTTCCCTGCCCTGATACTACTGTCTGTGATCCTCCCTTGAGTATATTTCCCTGCATTGATCCTACTGTCTGTGATCCTCCCGTGAGTACATTTCCCTGATCTGATACTACTTTCTGTGATCCTTCCGTGGGTATATTTCCCTGCCCCAATGCTACTATCTGTGATCCTTCCGAGAGTTTATTTCCATGCCTTGATGCTACTATCTGTGATCCTCCCGTGGGTATATTTCCCTGCCCTGATACTACTATCTGTGATCCTGCCGCGAGTATATTTCCCTGCCCTGATACTACTGTCTGTGATCCTCCCGTGAGTATATTTCCCTGCCCTTATACTACTATATGTGCTCCTCCCGTGAGTATATTTCCCTGCCCTAATAGCAATGTCTGTGATCCTCTCGTGAGTATATTTCCCTGCCCTGATACTACTGTCTGTGATCCTCCCGTGAGTATATTTCCCTGCATTGATACTACTGTCTGTGATCCTCCCGTGAGTACATTTCCCTGCCTTGATACTACTGTCTGTGATCCTCCCGTGAGTATATTTCCCTGTCCCGATACTACTGTCTGTGATCCTCCCTTGAGCATATTTCCCTGCCCTGACCTTACTATCTGTGATACATCAATGAGTATATTTCCCTGTCTTGATCCTACTGGCTGTGATCGTCCCGCGAGTGTATTTCTCTGCCCTGATACTACTATCTCTGATCCTCCCCCGAGTATGTTTCTCTGCCCTGATACTACTATATGTGATCCTCCCGTGCGTATATTTCCCTATGTTGATGCTACTGTCTGTGATCCTCCCGTGAGTATATTTCCCTGATCTGATACTACTTTCTGTGATCCTTCCGTGGGTATATTTCCCTGCCCCGATGCTACTATCTGTGATCCTTCCGCGAGTTTATTTCCATGCCTTGATGCTACTATCTGTGATCCTGCCATGGGTATATTTCCCTGCCCTGATACTACTTTCTGTGATCCTGTCGCGAGTATATTTCCCTGCCCTGATACTACTGTCTGTGATCATCCCTTGAGTATATTTCCCTGCCCTTATACTACTCTATGTGCTCCTCCCGTGAGTATATTTCCCTGCCCTAATAGCAATGTCTGTGATCCTCACGTGAGTATATTTCCCTGCCCTGATACTACTGTCTGTGATCCTCCCGTGAGTATATTTACCTGCCCTGATACTACTGTCTGTGATCCTCCCGTGAGTACATTTCCCTGCCTTGATACTACTGTTTGTGATCCTCCCTTGAGTATACTTCCCTGCCCAGATACTACTGTCTGTGATCCTCCCGTGAGTATTAATCCGTTCCCTGATGCTACTATCTGTGATCTTTCCTTAAGCATATTTCCCTGCCTTGATACTACTCTCTGTGATCCTCCGGCGAGTATGTTTCCCTTCCCTGATACTGCTGTCTGTGATCCTCCCGTGAGTATATTTCCCTGCACTGATACTACTGTCTGTGATCCTCTCGTTAGTATATTTCCCTGCCCTGGTACTACTATCTGTGATCCTCCCGTGAGTATTTATCCGTTCCCTGATGCTACTATCTGTGATCTTCCCTTAAGCATATTTCCCTGCCTTGATACTTCTATCTGTGATCCTCCGGCGAGTATGTTTCCCTTCCCTGATACTACTGTCTGTGATCCTCCCTTGAGTATATTTCCCTGCACTGATACTACTATCTGTGATCCTCTCGTTAGTATATTTCCCTGCCCTGGTACTACTATCTGTGATCCTCCCGTGAGTATTTATCCGTTCCCTGATGCTACTATCTGTGATCTTCCCTTAAGCATATTTCCCTGCCTTGATACTTCTATCTGTGATCCTCCGGCGAGTATGTTTCCCTTCCCTGATACTACTGTCTGTGATCCTCCCTTGAGTATATTTCCCTGCACTGATACTACTATCTGTGATCCTCTCGTTAGTATATTTCCCTGCCCTGGTACTACTATCTGTGATCCTCCCGTGAGTATTTATCCGTTCCTTGATGCTACTATCTGTGATCTTCCCTTAAGCATATTTCCCTGCCTTGATTCTACTATCTGTGATCCTCCCGTGAGTATATTTCCCTGATCTGATACTACTTTCTGTGATCCTTCCGTGGGTATATGTCCCTGCCCCGATGCTACTATCTGTGATCCTCCTGTGGGTAAATTTCCCTGCCCTGATACTACTGTCTGTGATCCTCCTGCGAGTATACTTCCCTGGCCTTATACTCCTGTCTGTGATCCTCCCGTGAGTATATTTCCCTGCCCTGATACTTCTATCTGTGATCCTTCCATAAGTATATATCCCTTCCCTGATGCTACTATCTGTGATCCTCCCTTGAGCATATTTCCCTGCCTTGATGCTACTATCTGTGATCCTCCAGTGTGTATATTTCCCTATGTTGATGCTACTGTCTGTGATCCTCCCGTGAGTATATTTCCCTGATCTGATACTACTTTCTGTGATCCTCCCGTGAGTATATTTCCCTTCCTTGATGCTGCTATCTGTGTTCCTCCCGCGAGTATATTTACAAGCCTTGATGCTAGTATCTGTGATCCTTCCGTGGGTATATTTCCCTGCCCTGATACTACTATCTGTGATCCTGCCGCGAGTATATTTCCCTGCCCTGATACTGCTATCTGTGATCTTGCCGCGAGTATATTTCCCTGCCCTGATACAACTGTCTGTGATCATCCCTTGAGTATATTTCCCTGCCCTGATACTACTATCTGTAATCGTTCCGCGAGTATATACCCCTTCCCTGATACTACTATCTGTGATCCTCCCGCAAGTACATTCCCCTGTCTTGATACCATTATCTGTGAACCTCCCATGAGTATATTTCCCTGCCCTTATATTACTATCTGTGATCTTTCAATGAGTATATTTCCCTGTGTTGATGCTACTGTCTGTAATCTTCCCGTGAGCATATTCCCCTTCCCTGATGCTACTATCTGTGATCATCCCGCGAGTATATTTCGCAGTCCTGATTCTACTATCTGTGATCCTCACACGTCGTCATATGAGCGAAATATTCTCAAGCACGACGTTAAACCCATTTCCACCACCACCACCACCGCTATCTGTGATCCCTGTACGAGTATAATTACCTGCCCTGGTGCTTCTGTCTGTGATCCCACCGCGAGTATATTTCACTGCCCTGATGCGACTGTCTGTGATCTCACCACGAGTATAATTACCTGCCCTGATGCTACTATCTGTGATCTTTAATGTAGAGTCTTTTGTTTCCATGAAATGAAATTGATCAGTATCAGTTACTCTTCGACAAAAGATAAGTGTACCTATAAACTCCTATCAAGATGTGTCATATGCATAATGTTGTATCAAGTACATAAAGAATATTAAGACTATACAGTTCAAACATGTAGACCTACATTTTCACTTTCAATCCATGTCGGTCAAGCTGATTTCTTTTCCCCATTCGTAAAAGAAAATCGACGGTGCACATACACGCAGTCTGTCTCACAGTCCATGAACCACATTATTTTCCCTACAGCCCAGCCCTCCCTGCAGTGTAGTCTGTCTCACAGTCCCTGAACCACGTTATTTATCCTACAGCCCAGCCCTCCCTGCAAAGCTAAAGCCCTAAATGAAGGAAGTCTAGATTTCCCCATGTTCTTAACCTCTGGCCTCCCTGGGGCTCCTTTTCAAGTTAAATGGGTTTATTTGTTGCAAACAAAATTATATATATTCAGAGACTAAGCGTTGGTCTACACATAAGCACTGCACAGATCCAGAGTTTTCAGTCGATCTGTAATCACGTGTTGACCAGGGCCTGGATGATCAGGCATTATACTCACGCCTGAGTAGGGGATAGACCCTCCACAAGTCCCTGAGGTAATAATTAATAGTTTAAATGTTAATTTCTTCACAAGTAAATAACAGACTGGTGTTTTTACGGTACTGTCCGCTTATCTAGACTTGCCTCTTTAAAGGATCGAATTAATGTACTTAACATTCAATATACAGCTTTGGAACAAGGCTAAGTTAAAGGGGTCACGGGCCTGTTCTGTTATCAGCTGGCTATATCTCTCGAAGCAGTTATTCACTAAGGGAAACAACTCGAGCCGGTTCATTTCGCTACCTGTCTATAATTAGAGTGATAACCTATATATCCCTCGCGGAACTATCAAAAGGTTTCAGTCAACCAGTCCCCAATGAAACGTCTGCTTGTACTGCTCCTGGCTTCACGGAAACTTACAAAGCCAACATACAGTCGCCGAACCATGGCCAACCTCCTTTGTACCTTTGTCTGAACTTAATCACGTCAATACCAGTGGTGTGGGAGCGAATGAAATCCTTTAAAGTTTTACGTCATATCCGACATATCTGGCAGTAAGGTGAGATATCCCTTGTGTTGCATATACTGCGAGCCCCAGACACGTGTTTCGCTAGAACAGAGCAGACGTGTGTTGTCGTCTGCTCACAATTCGATTCAACTATTTATTGTCAGTCGTATGTATTACTGTTAAAAGAATGGGCAACAAGTCTAGTAGTACCTCCTCGGAATCTATCAACCCGGCAGTGCTTACCGTTAAAGAAGCTCAGAGGAAATACTTGGAAGAGATAGAGACGAAGTTCGAATCTGAATCTGATTCCGATCTAGAAGCGGATGAAGAAAGCAGTTGTGACGAGTCAGATGGAATAAAACTGTTCAGAAAACGCAAGTTTTACTCTATGTTAAATACAGTTGACAGGAAGGCGAAGAAAATCGACCCATCGGATTATACCTTTCCTTTCGAGAACATCGTTTTCGAAGGCGGAGGGAATAAAGGACTTGCATACTGTGGCGCTGTTCGGGTAAGGATACTAGCTGTTATAACTCCAAACCTTAATTATATACCTTTACACTCAAACTATGACCAGCTGGGCCAGTGCTTGATGAAATATATCTCACATGGAGATACACTACAGTTGAACGTTTATAGCAACGTCAAACATCAGTGTGGTGTTTAACGTACGTGCATTAGCTGCGCAATGCATCTTTAGGAAGGGTGATTCACTTGTCCTTTCACAGAGCACTATTAACTTGAGTATTAACTGAGTACAACGTCTACGCTGGGCCACTGTATGTTAAGCGGTGTGTAGATGAACACGTGTGGGTACTTCACTGGTGAATGGTTAAGGGAGTGGAACACCATCACATTTCTGTATTCATCCCTGATCACAGCGTTGGTTCTATGTTTAAACCACACCGGCACCGGTATAACTATATTACCATGTGTGAAGGTTGTGTCATGGTAAGGGTCGGTTGCCCCGCCGTCAGATACACGCTGGCATTTTGTGATTTTACAGTCAAACATTTGCTGCATCGGGTCAAACGCAGTGGTTCATGTCACATGATACCTGTATTTAGCACCGACTGAGAATTTCGCATTTAAAGTAAAGAGATTTAGACACCAGATTCGGTGATTATCACGATATTTTTCATTTCGTCATGACACGGTAACATAACGGCATATTACACCTTCTCCCTGCACGTCTCTGTGTACACAAAGAGTCTGTGTAAATGTTTGCCGGTCGTTTGCTGAGGATGGTCTGTACAGGGAGTGTAAGTGGAGGGCTTGAAACGGGGTTGACGGTGACATGTAAATTTGGTTTGAAATGTTAATATGGCGGCATCCTGGGATGATTAGGCCACTGACAGCATTACTGTATCATTGAAGAGAAATTATTTACCAGTATTAATGAACAATGTAATAATGTATGCTGACTATTCATCTAGATCACGACTACATAAGTGTTTGGATGTATTACATTGTATCAAGATACTGCTTTATCAGAATAAACATTAATCATGATGTCTCTCATTTGGATTATATTTTAATCCCTGCCCATTCCTTGGATTGTGCAAATTGAATCATGAATTGCCCCGTTCCCGGAAATGGGACAGAGCGGTTGCACAAAACCAGGGAATAAGCAATTCCAGGAATTGGGCACGACATATACAAGGTGAGATCAGCACACCCTGATAGCACTTGGCGTGTTGATGCCCTGGGTCACCTAGTCCAACCCTTGCTAAGACTAGTGTAAACCACGCTAGCTATATAAGTTGGCCGTGTGTGCGGTATGTCCGGTATATCCGTCTGTGTTACTGGTTGTACTTCAATGTATGACTGCCTTCAGTTCACGCTAGCTATATAGGTTGGCCGTGTGTGCGGTATATCCGGTATATCCGTCTGTGTTACTGGTTGTACTTCAGTATATGACTGCCTTCAGTACACGCTAGCTATATAGGTTGGCCGTGTGTGCGGTATATCCGGTATATCCGTCTGTGTTACTGGTTGTACTTCAGTGTATGACTGCCTTCAGTACACGCTATCTATATAGGTTGGCCGTGTGTGCGGTATATCCGGTATATCCGTCTGTGTTATTGGTTGTACTTCAGTGTATGACTGCCTTCAGTACACGCTATCCATATAGGTTGGCCGTGTGTGCGGTATGTCCGGTATATCCGTCTGTGTTACTGGTTCTGCTTCAGTGTATGACTGCCTTCAGTACACGCTAGCTATATAGGTTAGCCGTGTGTGCGGTATATCCGTCTGTGTTACTGGTTGTACTTCAGTTTATGACTGCCTTCAGTACACGCTATCTATATAGGTTGGCCGTGTGTGCGGTATATCCGGTATATCCGTATATGTTACTGGTTGTACTTCAGTGTATGACTGCCTTCAGTACACGCTAGCTATATAGGTTGGCCGTGTATGCGGTATATCCGGTATATCCGTATGTGTTACTGATTGTACTTCAATGTATGACTGCCTTCAGTTCACGCTAACTATATAGGTTGGCAGTGTGTGCGGTATATCCGGTATATCCGTATATGTTACTGGTTGTGCTTGAGTGTATGACTGCCTTCAGTACACGCTAGCTATAAAGGTTGGCCGTGTGTGCGGTATATCCGGTATATCCGTCTGTGTTACTTGTTGTACTTCAGTGTATGACTGCCTTCAGTTCACGCTAGCTATATAGGTTGGCCGTGTGTGCGGTATATCCGGTATAACCGTCTGTGTTACTGGTTGTACTTCAGTATATGACTGCCTTCAGTACACGCTAGCTATATAGGTTGGCCGTGTGTGCGGTATAACCGTCTGTGTTACTGGTTGTACTTCAGTGTATGACTGCCTTCAGTACAAGCTGGCTATATAGGTTGGCCGTGTGTGCGGTATAACCGTCTGTGTTACTGGTTGTACTCTAGTGTATGACTGCCTTCAGTACACGCTATCTATATAGGTTGTCCGTGTGTGCGGTATATCCGGTATATCCGTATGTGTTACTGGTTGTACTTCAGTGTATGACTGCCTTCAGTTCACGCAAGATATATAGGTTGGCCGTGTGTGCGGTATATCCGGTATATCCGTCTGTGTTACTGGTTGTACTTCAGTGTATGACTGCCTTCAGTACACGCTAGCTATATAGGTTGGCCGTGTATGCGGTATATCCGGTATATCCGTATGTGTTACTGGTTGTACTTCAAAGTATGACTGCCTTCAGTTCACGCTAGCTATATAGGTTGGCCGTGTGTGCGGTATATCCGGTATATCCGTCTGTGTTACTGGCTGTGCTTGAGTGTATGACTGCCTTCAGTACACGCTAGCTATAAAGCTTGGCCGTGTGTGCGGTATGTCCGGTATATCCGTCTGTGTTACTCGTTGTACTTCAATGTATGACTGCCTTCAGTTCACGCTAGCTATATAGGTTGGCCGTGTGTGCGGTATATCCGGTATATCCGGTATATCCGTATGTGTTACTTGTTGTACTTCAATGTATGACTGCCTTCAGTTCACGCAAGATATATAGGTTGGCCGTGTGTGCGGTATATCCGGTATATCCGTCTGTGTTACTGGTTGTACTTCAGTATATGACTGCCTTCAGTACACGCTAGCTATATAATTTGGCCGTGTATGCCGTATAACCGGTATATCCGTCTGTGTTACTGGTTGTACTTCAGTGTATGACTGCCTTCACTACAACCTGGCTATATAGGTTGGCCGTGTGTGCGGTATATCCGTCTGTGTTACTGGTTGTACTCTAGTGTATGACTGCCTTCAGTACACGCTAGCTATGTAGGTTAGCCGTGTGTGCGGTATATCCGGTATATCCGTCTGTGTTACTGGTATTACTTCAGTGTATGACTGCCTTCAGTTCACGCTATCTATATAGGTTGTCCGTGTGTGCGGTATATCCGGTATATCCGTGTCAGTTACTTGTACTTCAGTGTATGACTGCCTTCAGTTCTCGCAAGATATATAGGTTGGCCGTGTGTGCGGTATATCCGGTATATCCGTCTGTGTTACTGGTTGTACTTCTGTATATGACTGCCTTCAGTACACGCTAGCTATATAGGTTGGCCTTGTGTGTGGTATATCCGGTATATCCGTCTGTGTTACTGGTTGTACTTCAGTGTATGACTGCCTTCAGTACACGCTAGCTATATAGGTTGGCCGTGTATGCGGTATATCCGGTATATCCGTATGTGTTACTGGTTGTACTTCAAAGTATGACTGCCTTCAGTTCACGCTAGCTATATAGGTTGGCCGTGTGTGCGGTATAACCGTCTCTCCGTTGTGTTACTGGTTGTACTTCAGTGTATGACTGCCTTCAGTACACGCTGGCTATATAGGTTGGCCGTGTGTGCGGTATTTCCGGTATATCCGTCTGTGTTACTGGTTGTATTTCAGTGTTTGACTGCCTTCAGTACACGCTAGCTATATAGGTTGGCCGTGTGTGCGGTATATCCGGTATATCCGTCTGTGTTACTGGTTGTGCTTCAGTGTATGACTGCCTTCAGTACACGCTATCTATATAGGTTGGCCGTGTGTGCGGTATATCCGGTATATCCGTCTGTGTTACTGGTTGTACTTCAGTATATGACTGCCTTCAGTACACGCTATCTATATAGGTTGGCCGTGTGTGCGGTATATCCGGTATATCCGTCTGTGTTACTGGTTGTACTTCAGTGTATGACTGCCTTCAGTACACGCTAGCTATATAGGTTGGCCGTGTGTGCGGTATATCCGGTATATCCGTCTGTGTTACTGGTTGTACTTCAGTGTTTGACTGCCTTCAGTACACGCTAGCTATATAGGTTGGCCGTGTGTGCGGTATATCCGGTATATCCGTCTGTGTTACTGGTTGTACTTCAGTGTATGACTGCCTTCAGTACACGCTAGCTATATAGGTTGGCCGTGTGTGCGGTATATCCGGTATATCCGTCTGTTTTACTGGTTGTACTTCAGTGTATGACTGCCTTCAGTACACGCTAGCTATATAGGTTGGCCGTGTGTGCGGTATATCCGGTATATCCGTCTGTGTTACTGGTTGTACTTCAGTGTATGACTGCCTTCAGTACACGCTAGCTATATAGGTTGGTCGTGTGTGCGGTATATCCGTCTGTGTTACTGGTTGTACTTCAGTGTATGACTGCCTTCAGTACACGCTAGCTATATAGGTTGGCCGTGTGTGCGGTATATCCGTCTGTGTTACTGGTTGTACTTCAGTGTATGACTGCCTTCAGTACACGCTAGCTATATAGGTTGGCCGTGTGTGCGGTATATCCGGTATATCCGTCTGTGTTACTGGTTGTACTTCAGTGTATGACTGCCTTCAGTACACGCTGGCTATATAGGTTGGTCCGTGTGTGCGGTATATCCGTTATATCCGTCTGTGTTACTGGTTGTACTTCAGTGTATGACTGCCTTCAGTACACGCTAGCTATATAGGTTGGCCGTGTGTGCGGTATATCCGGTATATCCGTCTGTGTTACTCGTTGTACTTCAATGTATGACTGCCTTCAGTTCACGCTAGCTATATAGGTTGGTCGTGTGTGCGGTATATCCGGTATATCCGGTATATCCGTATGTGTTACTTGTTGTACTTCAATGTATGACTGCCTTCAGTTCACGCAAGATATATAGGTTGGCCGTGTGTGCGGTATATCCGGTATATCCGTCTGTGTTACTGGTTGTACTTCAGTATATGACTGCCTTCAGTACACGCTAGCTATATAATTTGGCCGTGTATGCGGTATAACCGGTATATCCGTCTGTGTTACTGGTTGTACTTCAGTGTATGACTGCCTTCAGTACAAGCTAGCTATATAGGTTGGCCGTGTGTGCGGTATATCCGTCTGTGTTACTGGTTGTACTTCAGTGTATGACTGCCTTCAGTACACGCTAGCTATATAGGTTGGCCGTGTGTGCGGTATATCCGGTATATCCGTCTGTGTTACTGGTTGTACTTCAGTGTATGACTGCCTTCAGTTCACGCTATCTATATAGGTTGTCCGTGTGTGCGGTATATCCGGTATATCCGTGTCAGTTACTTGTACTTCAGTGTATGACTGCCTTCAGTTCACGCTAGCTATATAGGTTGGCCGTGTGTGCGGTATATCCGGTATATCCGTCTGTGTTACTGGTTGTACTTCAGTGTATGACTGCCTTCAGTACACGCTAGCTATATAGGTTGGCCGTGTGTGCGGTATATCCGGTATATCCGTCTGTGTTACTGGTTGTACTTCAGTGTATGACTGCCTTCAGTACACGCTAGCTATATAGGTTGGCCGTGTATGCGGTATATCCGGTATATCCGTCTGTGTTACTGGTTGTACTTCAAAGTATGACTGCCTTCAGTTCACGCTAGCTATATAGGTTGGCCGTGTGTGCGGTATAACCGTCTGTGTTACTGGTTGTACTTCAGTGTATGACTGCCTTCAGTACACGCTGGCTATATAGGTTGGCCGTGTGTGCGGTATATCCGGTATATCCGTCTGTGTTACTGGTTGTATTTCAGTGTATGACTGCCTTCAGTACACGCTAGCTATATAGGTTGGCCGTGTGTGCGGTATATCCGGTATATCCGTCTGTGTTACTGGTTGTGCTTGAGTGTATGACTGCCTTCAGTACACGCTATCTATATAGGTTGGCCGTGTGTGCGGTATATCCGGTATATCCGTCCGTGTTACTGGTTGTACTTCAGTATATGACTGCCTTCAGTACACGCTATCTATATAGGTTGGCCGTGGGTGCGGTATATCCGGTATATCCGTCTGTGTTACTGGTTGTACTTCAGTGTATGACTGCCTTCAGTACACGCTAGTTATAAAGGTTGGCCGTGTGTGCGGTATACCCGTCGGTGTTACTGGTTGTGCTTGAGTGTTTGACTGCCTACAGTACACGCTAGCTATATAGGTTGGCCGTGTGTGCGGTATATCCGGTATATCCGTATGTTTTACTGGTTGTACTTCAGTGTATTACTGCTTTCAGTACACGCTAGCTATATAGGTTGACCGTGTGTGCGGTATGTCCGGTATATCCGTCTGTTTTACTGATTGTACTTCAATGTATGACTGCCTTCAGTTCAAGCTAGCTATATAGGTTGGCCGTGTGTGCGGTATATCCGGTATATCCGTCTGTGTTACTGGTTGTACTTCAGTGTATGACTGCCTTCAGTACACGCTATCTATATAGGTTGGTCGTGTGTGCGGTATAACCGTCTGTGTTACTGGTTGTACTTCAGTGTATGACTGCCTTCAGTACAAGCTAGCTATATAGGTTGGCCGTGTGTGCGGTATAACCGTCGGTGTTACTGGTTGTATTTCAGTGTATGACTGCCTTCAGTACACGCTAGCTATATAGGTTGGCCGTGTGTGCGGTATATCCGGTATATCCGTCTGTGTTACTGGTTGTACTTCAGTGTATGACTGCCTTCAGTACAAGCTGGCTATATAGGTTTGTCGTGTGTGCGGTATATCCGTTATATCCGTCTGTGTTACTGGTTGTACTTCAGTGTATTACTGCCTTCAGTACACGCTAGCTATATAGGTTGGCCGTGTATGCGGTATATCCGGTATATCCGTCTGTGTTACTGGTTGTCCTTTAGTGTATGACTGCCTTCAGTACACGCTTTCTATATAGGTTGGTCGTGTGTGCGGTATAACCGTCTGTGTTACTGGTTGTACTTCAGTGTATGACTGCCTTCAGTACACGCTTTCTATATAGGTTGGTCGTGTGTGCGGTATATCCGGTATAACCGTCTGTGTTACTGGTTGTACTTCAGTGTATGACTGCCTTCAGTACAAGCTGGCTATATAGGTTGGCCGTGTGTGCGGTATAACCGTCTATGTTACTGGTTGTACTTCAATGTATGACTGCCTTCAGTACACGCTAGCTATATAGGTTGGCCGTGTGTGCGGTGTATCCGGTATATCCGTCTGTGTTACTTGTATTACTTCAGTGTATTACTGCCTTTAGTACACGCTATCTATATAGGTTGGCCTTGTGTGCGGTATATCCGGTATATCTGTCTGTGTTCCTGGTTGTACTTCAGTGTATGACTGCCTTCAGTACACGCTAGCTATATAGGTTGGCCGTGTGTGCGGTATATCCGGTATATCCGTCTGTGTTACTGGTTGTACTTCAGTGTATGACTGCCTTCAGTTCACGCTAGCTATATAGGTTGGCCGTGTGTGCGGTATATCCGGTATATCCGTCTGTGTTACTGGTTGTACTTCAGTGTATGACTGCCTTCAGTACACGCTAGCTATATAGGTTGGCCGTGTGTGCGGTATATCCGGTATATCCGTCTGTGTTACTGGTTGTACTTCAGTGTATGACTGCCTTCAGTACACGCTAGCTATATAGGTTGGCCGTGTGTGCGGTATATCCGGTATATCCGTCTGTGTTACTGGTTGTACTTCAGTGTATGACTGCCTTCAGTACACGCTAGCTATATAGGTTGGCCGTGTGTGCGGTATATCCGTCTGTGTTACTGGTTGTACTTCAGTGTATGACTGCCTTCAGTTCACACTAGCTATATAGGTTGGCCGTGTGTGCGGTATATCCGGTATATCCGTCTGTGTTACTGGTTGTACTTCAGTGTATGACTGCCTTCAGTACACGCTATCTATATAGGTTGGTCGTGTGCGGTATATCGGTATATCCGTCTGTGTTACTGGTTGTACTTCAGTGTATGACTGCCTTCAGTACACGCTAGCTATATAGGTTGGCCGTGTGCGGTATATCCGGTATATCCGTCTGTGTTACTGGTTGTACTTCAGTGTATGACTGCCTTCAGTACACGCTAGCTATATAGGTTGGCCGTGTGTGCGGTATATCCGGTATATCCGTCTGTGTTACTGGTTGTACTTCAGTGTATGACTGCCTTCAGTACACGCTAGCTATATAGGTTGGTCGTGTGTGCGGTATATCCGGTATATCCGTCTGTGTTACTGGTTGTACTTCAGTGTATGACTGCCTTCAGTACACGCTAGCTATATAGGTTGGCCGTGTGTGCGGTATATCCGGTATATCCGTCTGTGTTACTGGTTGTACTTCAGTGTATGACTGCCTTCAGTACACGCTAGCTATATAGGTTGGTCGTGTGTGCGGTATATCCGTCTGTGTTACTGGTTGTACTTCAGTGTATGACTGCCTTCAGTACACGCTGGCTATATAGGTTGGCCGTGTGTGCGGTATATCCGGTATATCCGTCTGTGTTACTGGTTGTACTTCAGTGTATGACTGCCTTCAGTACACGCTAGCTATATAGGTTGGCCGTGTGTGCGGTATATCCGGTATATCCGTCTGTGTTACTGGTTGTACTTCAGTGTATGACTGCCTTCAGTACACGCTAGCTATATAGGTTGGCCGTGTGTGCGGTATATCCGGTATATCCGTCTGTGTTACTGGTTGTACTTCAGTGTATGACTGCCTTCAGTACACGCTAGCTATATAGGTTGGCCGTGTGTGCGGTATATCCGGTATATCCGTCTGTGTTACTGGTTGTACTTCAGTGTATGACTGCCTTCAGTTCACGCTATCTATATAGGTTGGCCGTGTGTGCGGTATATCCGGTATATCCGTCTGTGTTACTGGTTGTACTTCAGTGTATGACTGCCTTCAGTACACGCTATCTATATAGGTTGGCCGTGTGTGCGGTATATCCGGTATATCCGTCTGTGTTACTGGTTGTACTTCAGTGTATGACTGCCTTCAGTACACGCTAGCTATATAGGTTGGCCGTGTGTGCGGTATAACCGTCTGTGTTACTGGTTGTACTTCAGTGTATGACTGCCTTCAGTACACGCTAGCTATATAGGTTGGCCGTGTGTGCGGTATATCCGGTATATCCGTCTGTGTTACTGGTTGTACTTCAGTGTATGACTGCCTTCAGTACACGCTAGCTATATAGGTTGGCCGTGTGTGCGGTATATCCGGTATATCCGTCTGTGTTACTGGTTGTACTTCAGTGTATGACTGCCTTCAGTACAAGCTGGCTATATAGGTTGGCCGTGTATGCGGTATATCCGGTATATCCGTCTGTGTTACTGGTTGTACTTCAGTGTATGACTGCCTTCAGTACACGCTTTCTATATAGGTTGGTCGTGTGTGCGGTATAACCGTCTGTGTTACTGGTTGTACTTCAGTGTATGACTGCCTTCAGTACACGCTGGCTATATAGGTTGGTCGTGTGTGCGGTATAACCGTCTGTGTTACTGGTTGTACTTCAGTGTATGACTGCCTTCAGTACACGCTAGCTATATAGGTTGGCCGTGTGTGCGGTGTATCCGGTATATCCGTCTGTGTTACTGGTATTACTTCAGTGTATAACTGCCTTTAGTACACGCTATCTATATAGGTTGGCCTTGTGTGCGGTATATCCGTCTGTGTTCCTGGTTGTACTTTAGTGTATGACTGCCTTTAGTACACGCTAACTATATAGGTTGGCCGTGTGTGCGGTATATCCGGTATATCCGTCTGTGTTACTGGTTGTGCTTGAGTGTATGACTCCTTTCAGTACACGCTAACTATATAGGTTGGCCGTGTGTGCGGTATATCCGGTATATCCGTCTGTGTTACTGGTTGTGCTTGAGTATATGACTGCCTTCAGTACACGCTAGCTATATAGGTTGGCCGTGTGTGCGGTATATCCGTCTGTGTTACTGGTTGTACTTCAGTATATGACTGCCTTCTGTACGCTAGCTATATAGGTTGGCCGTGTGTGCGGTATATCCGGTATATCCGTCTGTGTTACTGGTTGTGCTTGAGTATATGACTGCCTTCAGTACACGCTAGCTATATAGGTTGACCGTAGGTTGTCTTTGTTACACTTAAGATGAATTTGTTAAATTCTGATTGGTCAGTAGTCAAAGCATACGAAACCATGTAGGCGGATGTGCCAGGTCGTACGAACCGTACACCCCGTCAATTCTGTCATGTGACACACGACGCGGGTTGTACGAATGACCTTGACCTTAGATGGAGTGTGGCTGCCAAACGGCTGATCACTTCGAAATTTTAGAGTTGGCGTATTCAATTATAAGCAGAAACAGAGTAATAAAATTGTTACCATAATTTCTTATTTGTTTGTGTCAATAAATATATCCAAAAAATAAAATGCTACTGCATTTCACTTGTCGTTTAACAAAAACTCAAATTCGATAATTTTGTCATAAACTAAACCATCCTAAGTTATCTCCCTTTATGACCGTTCGGGAAAATCATGGCGAAACGTTTTGCGTCTCATTCTGCCGATGAATGAATGTTGTTGTTTAAAGATAAGCTAAATAAAAAGATCTTAAGGGTAATAAATTCGCCACACGGTGTTTTGAAATGGTGTACCGGACTGTAAGACCCTTGGAAATTCCGGACAATTATATTCCGTGTGCGGTATATCCGGTATATCCGTCTGTGTATTTCAGCGTATGGATTTTAAATTATTGTCAGAGGTCGATTTCATCGTTCCTAGTTGTTTCTCATTTATTTACGGGCACTGTTGTAATCAATGACTGTACCAGAGACAATGAGAACAGGAATGTATATGCCATATGACTTTTTATGACAGACCATGAGTTTTACCAAATGAGATATAAATGGGTCAACTGGAAACTAGCTAGCCATTTCACAATATATTTTGAACACGTGGTATTTCATTGTACCAACATTCAATGCACGGTATTCGTACTGCTAACCGCATTGTATGTTCAATGAAGCATTTATTGGACTGTTCGTCACATCTCCCCCATTGACATGTTGTACTTCAATCTGCTGTACAGCGTGTTCACTGACACGGAGCAGGTGTAACATTGTTTGGTCAGCTGCCCCAAGGCTGGAGCTCTGTATATTGCTGAAGCGCTAACTGAACCGACTGAAAACGGTTTGGCTCATTAACAGCTGAGAGATAAAACTTTTTTTATTAGACATCGCTGGACTAAGTACAACCCGCCTATTGTTATCTGGTATAAAAAAGTCAGCGAGTGGAAAGCTTAGACTACATCAAATTCAGTGAGTGGAAAGCTTAGGCATCCCTGGACCATATCACAGTCAGTGAGTGGAAAGCTTAGGCATCCCTGGACCATATCACAGTCAGTGAGTGTAAAGCTTAGGCATCCCTGGACCTTATCAAAGTCAGCGAGTGGAAAGCCTAGGCATCTCTGGACCATATCACAGTCAGTGAGTGGAAAGCTTAGGCATCCCTGGACTATATCACAGTCAGCGAGTGGAAAGCCTAGGCATCTCTGGACCATATCACAGTCAGTGAGTGGAAAGCTTAGGCATCCCTGGACCATATCACAGTCAGTGAGTGGAAAGCTTAGGCATCCCTGGACCATATCACAGTCAGTGAGTGGAAAGCTTAGGCATCCCTGGACCATATCACAGTCAGCGAGTGGAAAGCTTAGGCATCCCTGGACCATATCACAGTCAGTGAGTGGAAAGCTTAGGCATCCCTGGACCATATCACAGTCAGTGAGTGTAAAGCTTAGGCATCCCTGGACCATATCACAGTCAGTGAGTGGAAAGCTTAGGCATCCCTGGACCATATCACAGTCAGTGAGTGGAAAGCTTAGGCATCCCTGGACCATATCACAGTCAGTGAGTGGAAAGCTTAGGCATCCCTGGACCATATCACAGTCAGTGAGTGGAAAGCTTAGGCATCCCAGGACCATATCACAGTCAGTGAGTGGAAAGCTTAGTGGACCATATCAAGCTTGGAAAGCTTAGCATCCCTGGACCATATCACAGTCAGCGAGTGGAAAGCTTAGACTACATCAAATTCAGTGAGTGGAAAGCTTAGGCATCCCTGGACCATATCACAGTCAGTGAGTGGAAAGCTTAGGTATCCATGGACCATATCACAGTCAGTGAGTGGAAAGCTTAGGCATCCCTGGACCATATCACAGTCAGCGAGTGGAAAGCCTAGGCATCTCTGGACCATATCACAGTCAGTGAGTGGAAAGCTTAGGCATCCCTGGACCATATCACAGTCAGCGAGTGGAAAGCTTAGACTACATCAAATTCAGTGAGTGGAAAGCTTAGGCATCCCTGGACCATATCACAGTCAGTGAGTGGAAAGCTTAGGCATCCCTGGACCATATCACAGTCAGTGAGTGGAAAGCTTAGGCATCCCTGGACCATATCACAGTCAGTGAGTGGAAAGCTTAGGCATCCCTGGACCATATCACAGTCATTGAGTGGAAAGCCTAGGCATCCCTGGACCATATCACAGTCAGCGAGTGGAAAGTTTAGGCATCCCTGGACCATATCACAGTCAGTGAGTGGAAAGCTTAGGCATCCCTGGACCATATCACAGTCAGTGAGTGGAAAGCTTAGGCATCCCTGGACCATATCACAGTCAGTGAGTGGAAAGCCTAGGCATCTGTGGACCATATCACAGTCAGTGAGTGGAAAGCTTAGGCATCCCTGGACCATATCACAGTCAGTGAGTGGAAAGCTTAGGCATCCCTGGATCATATCACAGTCAGTGAGTGGAAAGCTTAGGCATCCCTGGACCATATCACAGTCAGTGAGTGGAAATCCCTGCTTAGGCATCCCTGGATCATATCACAGTCAGCGAGTGGAAAGCTTAGGCATCCCTGGACCATATCACAGTCAGTGAGTGGAAATCTTAGGCATCCCTTGACCCTATCAAATTCAGTGAGCGTAAAGCTTTGGTATCACTAGACTATATGACAGTCAGCGAGTATAACGTTTAGGTGTCCCAGGACCATATTACAGTCCGCCAGTATAAAGATTAGGTTTCACAGATCCCAGGACCCTATAGCTTAGGTGTCCCAGGACTATATTACAGCCAGCGAGTATACAGATTAGGTATCCCAGGACCCTATCAAATTCAGTGAGCGTAAAGCTTAGGTCTCCCAGGACTATATTACAGTCAGCGAGTATAGAGTTTAGGTGTTCCAGGACCATATTACGTTCTATGAGTTCCGTGTTCCGAGTTCTGTGCTACACTGTGCCTAAATCCTGTGTTGTCTATAGTTTGCGCCAACCACACACAACCGTATCCATACTAATATGATAAATATGTGTTCAAGTTAACCCATGTCTTTCATTCTAGTTTATGCCAAGCATGTTTCAACAACGTCATAAAACGTGTAAATACTCATAATGTACAACCAATATATAACAATACCGATTTCACTATCTACAAAGGCTGATGGTTTATACACTTTTCACACTTAATATTGGCTAAATATATTATCGCTGTACCCTTTCAACAGCTACAGCTTCCAGTCCCATACCCCACAACACACACCATACTTCACAACCACTGAAAAGGTGAAATGGATACACAACAGATATAAATTCTGAATCTGAGAAAAAACTAAATTTTAAATGTTTTTAACTATTAAATATGTTTCACCACCGTGCCTTACTTCCCGAGTAGCCATTTCTAAACATTACGATATTTGTTTGTGTTGACGTCGATGCTCAACTGCCAGGTGCTGGAGGAACTTGGGATTTGGCCACAGATCAGGAGACTGGCGGGTGCCAGCGCAGGGGCCATGACGGCAACGCTGTTGGCTGTGGGGTACAACTCCAAAGACATCGAAGGCTTCCTCAGCCAGGATTTGTCAACTGTGTTTTTAGGTAAGGCCGCAAAAAAACTAGCATAGCTTAACATGAATTAAAATTCACTCTCCTCACTATTGGTGTGATCGTGTATGAAGGAAGAATAAGACCTGTATGTGAAAGGGTAAACTACCTTTTTCATGAAGAAGTGGGTTGAGCTCGTGTAGTTGTTGAACGTTGGACGGAGATGTGAATGATCAAATTCTGTGTGAATGATAAAAAGGTACTGCTGGATAAAAATATCAGATATTGCGAATTCAAATGTAGACAGATATCACGGTGGATGAAGTAGAGAACATAAGAAGCATATAACATATGCTTTCACGAGATGTATTATAATCTATGCGCTCTTACATTTATCTTTTGACCAGCAATATTAATATACTTCTACATTTGCGCACGTATACAACACTGCCGCACTACTTCAGCTTGGCCACCAACATGACTAATATCAACACATCAACACGTGATGGAAATACTGATGAAACATTTATTAAAACTCGAAAACTACAATTAAACGATTTCTCCTCCACAATTATTAGGGAACCTCACTATCATAATTATTACCTTCTATTATAAAAATATTCAAACTTAATTACAATACACATCCCCAAACATAAACAAACAATATCTAACATATAAATCAGAAAACCTTGTAAAAATTAAAAATATCCCTATCTATCCCTATTTGTGCGGCAAAACGTTCGTAAACATTTACCTACTTGGTAAATGGTATATTTGTTTCCGTTTAGAATGAGAAATTCTCAAGATAACGGTCAGGAGAAACACAAAATTTAGGCCACTCATACTCCATCATGTCCCGTTGCATCGTTCAAAATGTCAAAAATTAAACCACGAGAATTCCGCTCTCTGCCACCTTCCCCGCAAGGCTGTCAGTGCTATGTTCGTACACTTTGAAAAGCTTGGCCACAATCCAGTCCAAAATGATGAGAACAATGTTCCAAGGAATCCCAAGTTAGTCGCATGTACACAAAGCAGCACTGTCACTCTTTTGTCGCATGCCGGGGTGGAGGCAGGTACGTGAAATCATGATCGACACTCGCCGGTCATAAAAATCAACAGTCTTTGATGAGTTACAGGTTATAGGTCGATCAGAAAACGATGTTTTCTTCGATTCTCCAGTGTTCAGGTTCGACAGTCAGTCAAGTATTATCAACTGTCACTTCGAATTTCAACCTTTCGCAAAATGTAAACACTGGCTCGTCTGCCATTTCAAACTGTTGCGTAACTGTCTACTGCCAAGAAAATAAATAGGTCAGACGATTACATTATAGTGTGGCAGGGGTACAGTGGGGGTGGGGGTGGTACAGTAACACGGCACACAAAAGAATAGGCTGGTTTCGGTCGTGTGGAGTTATGATTATATAAACCAAGCTCTTAGGTGTTACATTATTGTATTGAATAAACAGTAGTTTGTTTTCTTTGGACAGAATATATTTTGTGTTGCAATGTTAACAAACATACGAACGGCACCTACCACTCCCTTCACAGACGAGTTCAATTCGCCTTCTCGTCCCATGCCGGATTACGCCGTGTCTTCCGCAGGACGAGGAAGTTCGATGTTAAATCGGTTATGGTAGAATGGAGATAAACATACTGTGTTTTGAAATTAGATGAATGTTAGACCGAATTGTTGGTCTCTAAATTAATCATTTGAAACATCACGCTACGCGTTCGGCTTCAAATGAAATTTAGAGACTATCAATTCGGTCTAACATTCATCTAATTTCAAAACACAGTACGTTTATCTCCTAAATATGTTCATTTCAGAGACTAGTTGTTAGTCTACCCTACTAGTTGAAACTGTGTTTTTCATGTTGCCCCGATTTTCCTATTTACATTTACCGACAGCGGCTCTTTAATGCCCGATCGTAATTGTATAGAAACTAGTACCTGCTTAATCATGTATGATCATGACAATATCAACAGCATGTGTAGGAAATTCGTTGTTGCAACTGAGTTTAATGCGTGTGCTATGTAAATTTGAATGTACATGTTCTTTTCGTATGTATGTTTAGTCTATTGTTGACAGACCACCAGTGTGGGTACTGCAGTCTCCTACCCAACTTGATGAGGGGCTATGGCTGGAACCCAGGCAAGAAGATCTTTCAGTGGTTCGGGAACCAGTTAGAAGCAAAGACTCAAGACAAAGACATTACCTTCAAGCAGGTAAGAACATAATATGTACCCTGCTACACCTTGCAGCTTATACCCTCCAGGGACTGCTGTCACCGTCATGTTACAGCAGGAGACACTCATTCTCCCTCAACTGCATCATGTTCTCCAAACAGACCCTCTCTACTGCACCATGTCCTCAAAAGAGACCCTCTCTACTGCACCATGTCCCCAAAACAGATCCTCTCAACTAAACCATGTTCACAAAACAAATCGTCTCTACTGCACCTTGTTCCCAAAACAGATCCTCTCAACTGCACCATGTCCTCAAAACAGATCCTCTCAACTGCACCATGTCCTCAAAACAGATCCTCTCAACTGCACAATGTTCTCGAAACACATCCACCGGACTGCACTGTGTCCCCAAAACAGATCCTCTCAATTAAACCATGTCCCCAAAACAGATCCTCTCAACTGCACCATGTCCCCAAAACAGATCCTCTCAACTGCACAATGTTCTCGAAACACATCCACGTAACTCCACTATGTCCCCAAAACAGATCCTCTCAACTGCACCATGTCCCCAAAACAGATCCTCTCAACTGCACCATGTTCTCGAACACATCCACGTAACTGCACCATATCCTAAAATAATCTACTCAACTGCATTATATGCTAAAAACCATCCACTCAGCTGGATTATACACTAATAATCACCCATTCAACTGCACAATACACTAAAATCCATTAACTCAGCTGCACTTTATACACTAAACTCCATCCACTCATCTGTACTGTACATTAACACCATCCACTCAGCTGCACCGTGTATACTAGATGACTTCTCTCGAACAATGTCTTCTCACAATCAGAAAATGTGAAGTCCAAGGTAGCGGTCAGTACAGTTTCCCTACTAATTCCCTGTGGATATAGGCCTCTGGAATCTAGCTCTTAGTGTTTCTTGGATATCTCTCAGCTTGACAAATCTATTTTCAATGAGCCAGTCACCTGGATCAGCCACTTTAATCGTAAAGTTTCTTGTTTAGTCTGTTCCTCAACTTCAGATTTAACAGGGTTGACCAGTGTGTCAGTGTGCTGATTCCATCACACCAAAGCTTCATTCTCAGCATTAATGTCTGATGGTGTCCTGTGATCTGTCATTACAAGCGGTTGTACATATATTTCACAAAATCGGGGGACTTGGTATTCAACCCATACATATCTAGAAAAACATATTAATTGTTATTGAGTACATATTGAGTAGTTGATATCACCATTGTTTGAGCTATTTGTTGCATTTGAGGCGTCTGCTAAGTCCATGTCCCACCGATCAATCAACCCTGTAGCTACCACTCTGTTGCGCCTGAAATATAACCTTAAAGCTCTCTGAAGCGACTATAGACCTCCCGTGAAGCAATACACTTGTGAATGTGCTGTGATCCGAAAAGAAGGAGGCCCCCATTTATAACAATGAATGCAAGACAAGAGCGCCTTTCAACCGCCAACAATCATGCTGACTGCACCAATTAACTGTTTTCAAACGTTTTCAATCGAAGAGAGTTCAAAGGGTTTCAAATGTATGCCAAAATGAAATTTTATGAATAGGCGAAATATGACCAGACACGTGTGTTCACACACAGATGACTGGCATGAACCATACGCCTCTCAGCTCGTGCATTACTAATAACATGTACTGGGACTCCCCCAACTGTATTTTCCGGGACAACTTGCCGCTATACATGTAGGGCTGAAACAATGTCGATGTTACGTTAAATGTGAACTCACTCACTCACTCACTATCAGGGGACACGACACGTGAAAAAGCTCACTATCGGTACTCCCTCCTGCACACTGCTCTGCACCTTCCACTTCTTTTTGGTGACAGGAGTAGATTTGAATCTGCTGCACAGTACAATTGGCTAAATGGGACGATCTCTCCTAGATGTCAGTAAATATAATATTATAATAAAAGCCTGCCACGGCCAGACCTCAGAGGAACTCTACAGTTGATGGTACGTGTCTCACAGTGTTCAATTTGGTAAACATTGGGTCCTCTTGGAATTCTGACACAGGTATATATAACTCCGATTTCACAGCTGTAAATAATATAAACCATTCACAAACATAACGGGCATAGTAAGGCCCTTAATCCCTTTTAAACGGTATCAATAACTTTCCATCAGCGTTGAAACGCTTCCTAGAAATAACGTCCCTTCAATACTATAACCGGTTTAAATAGACCCTTGCACTGATATAACAAGCGCAGTGACGCCCCATCAGAACAGTAACAGGAAGACTTACAGCCCCTCACCGACTGTAAGAGGAATAACTTAGCCGAAACGTAACTTAAGTGTTCCTAAGTTAGGTAAACTCGCAGACTCGACACAACTCAGCGAGGGGTAGTCACTGGATGACCCGGCGATCAGCTGATTGGACCCAGTTTTAGGGGATGGAGGTTGGTCATCCGATGTCTATAGGCCTGCCGACCAAATGCATTTGGTGAAATGTATGCCATTTGTTGGGTTGTGTGACAAGATGCTGGATAAAAACGTTGCTGAGCAATGAAGTAATTCCGGCAAAGAGATATAATTTCTGTCACTGCAGTGAAAATATCACATTCATCAAACTCAGAAATCTCAGTCTTTCACGCTAAAGTACATAATAAAATAACACCCGGCACCAAAGCAGTAGAAGAACAGGCAAAGACGATCTAGTCGTGTTACACCCTGCTGCATTTGTTGGACATGTATGTGTTTTTTCAAGTGTCGATCCTCATGATTTTGTTGTTTTATTGTTTACGTTTTACTTTTAGGTGCTACAGAAGTATGAGAAAGAGCTGTGCGTTGTAGTGACCAACCTGAACCAAATGAGCACCGAATACTGCCACCCCAAAACAACACCGGATATGCCTGTTAGGCAAGCAGTGCGCATGTCAATGGCAATACCAGGTAGGGCTAATTTATGAAACATGGGATTCAAGACAGCCAAAATATACTCACTCTCATTGGTCCACGTTAAAGGTCCAGGCAATCAACAAGCGTGTGTAGTGAAATTTCAATTTCACACGTGCAACTCGAACACCTGGCTGTTCTACCATTAAGTGGTCTCCCCTCGTTGAAAATAGCGAAAAGTGACAACAAAATAATGATCGCTTGTTAAACAACTTTTCTGTTCGGGTGTCCAAATTATGAAACAAATCATCAGAGTTGGTATGTCGATTTCATGTGACTGTGCAAAATTTTGTTTTCTTGCATTTATTAGATTTCGTGTTAGTGAACAACTCATTGGTCTCAAATGAAATCAAACGGACTGTAGCACATGTATGATTTGTTCATTGAGCAATGATCTGTTTCAGGCATGTTCAGAGCCCCTAGGTATAAACTACATGGCGTGGAGGATACGTTTGTGGATGGCGGGGTCCTCTGTAACTATCCCATACACTGCTATGACGGTATGTGCTGTATCTCACTACCCCCATACACTAATATCTGTAACTACCCCATACACTAATATCTGTAACTACCCCATACACTTATATCTGTAACTACTCCATACACTAACATCTGTAACTACCCCATACACTAATATCTGTAACTACCCCATACACTAATATCTATAACTACCCCATACACTAATATCTATAACTACCTCATACACTAATATCTGCAACTACCCCATCCACTAATATCTGAAACTACCCCATACACTAATATCTATAACTACCTCATACACTAATATCTGTAACTACCCATACACTAATATCTGTAACTACCCCATACACTAATATCTGTAACTACCCCATACACTAATATCTGTAACTACCCCATACACTAATATCTGTAACTATCCAATACACTAATATCTGTAACTACCCCATACACTAATATCTGTAACTACCCCATACACTAATATCTGTAACTACCCCATACACTAATATCTGTAACTACCCCATACACTAATATCTGTAACTACCCCATACACTAATATCTGTAACTACCCCATACACTAATATCTGTAACTACTGTAACCCATACACTAATATCTGTAACTACCCCATACACTAATATCTGTAACTACCCCATACACTAATATCTGTAACTACCCCATACACTAATATCTGTAACTACCCCATACACTAATATCTGTAACTACCCCATACACTAATATCTGTAACTACCCCATACACTAATATCTGTAACTACCCCATACACTAATATCTGTAACTACCCCATACACTAATATCTGTAACTACCCCATACACTAACTAACTACCCCATACACTAATATCTGTAACTACCCCATACACTAATATCTGTAACTACCCATACATACACTAACTACCTGTAATATCTGTACTACCCATACACTAATAACATCTGTCTGTAACTGTAACTACCTCATACACTAACATCTGTAACTACCCCATACACTAATGTCTGTAACTACCCCATACACTAATATCTGTAACTACCCCATACACTAACATCTGTAACTAACTACCCCATACTCTAATATCTAATGTCTGTAACTACCCCATACACTTATATCTGTAACTACCTCATACACTAACATGTGTAACTACCCCATACACTAATATCTGTAACTACCCCATACACTAATATCTGTAACTACCCCATACACTAATATCTGTAACTACCTCATACACTAATGCCTGTAACTACCCCATACACTAATGTCTGTAAATACCCCATACACTAATGTCTGTAACTACCTCATACACTAATGTCCGTAACTACCCCATACACTAATGTCTGTAACTACCCCATACACTAATGTCTGTAACTACCCATACACTAATATCTGTTACTACCCCATACACTAATATCTGTAACTACCTCATACACTAATGTCTGTAACTACCCCATACACTAATGTCTGTAACTACCCCATACACTAATATCTGTAACTACCCCATACTCTAATATCTGTAACTACCCCATACAGTAATATCTGTTACTACCCCATACACTCCTATGGCGGTATGCACATCAAGAAAGGAGCATCTTGTGAGAACTTGGTAATAATTATCTCTTTGCGAAAAACATACTCTGCTTTTTATGAAGATATTAATCGATGCAGTATGCAATTATCTTTTCATCATATCCTTCTTGTGTTTCGCCGAGAATCATCAGTTACTTTCACGGGTCGACTGTGGAAAACATAGAGTGACTGCACCTTATACGGTGTCCTCCCATTACGCAGACAGCCAGTTCGCAGACACCTTAAAACAACAACATTATTATGGAATAGTCCAAATAAAAACACAGGAACTATCTTAAGCTTTATTATTTATTTTGAAAGATGGACGAAAATACAGTAATTTGAATGCTTGTTGCTGCAATATAAACAGTTTATTTTCATAAACATTTCGGTTTAACCTTCTTGTCTAACGGGAGTCGGCATCATCATATTGAAAACATTAACTTAGCTATTAGAAATTGCGACACTGTTGTATCGTATAAATCAAATAAAGACAAATATGAACCCAAATGTTTTTCATAAGGAATAAAGAAGTTATATGTTTTGCACACAACATTGAGATATAGGACGAGTGCACTTAACTACGATTTATTTATAATAATTGTTTAATGTATGACGCATCATGTGAATGTGACCATGGATGTGAGAATGTTTTTTATTACTTCCTTGAATGTCCATTGTATACTACTCAAAAACACAAACTGTTACAATCTTTAGAAAGTATTGTTAAAATTAGAACACTGATTGGTATTAATCGTATCTTACATGGCAATGCAGGTGTCTCATTTACTGCAAATCAGAATGTTTTCAAATATGTACATATCTATATCTCTCAAACAAAACGTTTTCACAGTTAACTTCTGTTGTACATATGCTTTTATTGGGAGGGGTCTTTTCTATCAATAAACACAATCAAACCTCTCAGTGACAAACCTGTTTTTATATTCGACAGTAATTGATAGTAAAATCAATTTTGAGAAGAAAACCATTTATCATTCAATCACAACAAAGTTCTATTTACCCACAATCAAACTACTCAGTAACGAACCTGTTTCAGGCTCACCCTGCTCTGCTCACTAGACAGTGGACTGTTCCATTATACCCGTAGGTGTCACCCTAATTAACCTTCTAGTTCAGTGTCTGCCAATTGGGTGTCTGTCAAATGGGTGTCTGTCAATTGGGAGATAACCCCTTATACACACTAACAGTCTGCTTCCTGATCAAGCCGAATTGTTTATTGCTTGCGTAAGATGCAGTTGTTATTCGTCACCGTCAAAGAAATAGAATCTTGACCGCTCTTTAATCACAACGACACTTGAGACTATGTAGTCTCCTTGTTCGTTATGTTAACCCGTCTACAGTGTACAGATCACTGTTCAGTATGCCAACCCGTCTACAGTGTACAGATCACTGTTCAGTATGCCAACCCGTCTACAGTGTACAGATCACTGTTCAGTATGCCAACCCGTCTACAGTGTACAGATCACTGTTCAGTATGCCAACCCGTCTACAGTGTACAGATCACTGTTCAGTATGCCAATCCGTGTACAGTGCACTGCTGATTGTTGATTATTGAAATCCATGTACAGTTTATCAATCATTGTTTAGTGCGCCAATCCCTATAGAGGGAAGCGCTCCTTATTCAGTCTGCCTTGTCGGTGTACTTGGAAGTGCTCCTTATTCAGTGCTCCAATCTGTGTACAGTGTTCTTGTTCGTGCTCCTTATTCAGTGTGCCAATCCGTGTACAGTGAAGCGTTCCTTATTCAGTGTGCCAATCCGTGTACAGTGAAGCGTTCCTTATTCAGTGCGCCAATCCGTGTACAGTGAAGCGCTCCTTATTAAGTGCACCAATCCGTGTACAGTGAAGCGGTCCTTATTCAGTGTGCCAATCCGTGTATAATGAAGCGGTCCTTATTCAGTGCGCCAACTGTACAGTGAAGCCAATCCAGTGCCAACACCGTGAAGCACTCCTTATTCAGTGCGCCAATCCGTGTACCGTGAAGCACTCCTTATTCAGTGCGCCAATCCGTTACCGTGAAGCCCCTTATTCAGTGTGCCAATCAGTACCGTGAAGCACTCCTTATTCAGTGGGCCAATCCGCGGTAATGAAGCCGCCCTTATTCAGTGCACCAATCCGTGTACAGTGAAGCCCTTATTCAGTGGGCCAATCCATGTATAATGAGGCGGTCCTTATTCAGTGCGCCAATCCGTGTACAGTGAAGCGCTCCTTATTCAGTGCGCCAATCCATGTACAGTGAAGCGCTCCTTATTCAGTGGGCCAATCCATGTATAATGAGGCGGTCCTTATTCAGTGGGCCAATCCATGTATAATGAGGCGGTCCTTATTCAGTGCGCCAATCCGTGTACATTGAAGCTCTTTATTCAGTGGGCCAATCCGGACATTGAAGCGGTCCTTATTCAGTGCGCCGATCCATGTATAATGAGGCGGTCCTTATTCAGTCCGTACATTGTTTATTCAGTGTGTTCCGTGTACTGGAAGCCCTTATTCAGTGTGCCAATCCATGTATAATGAGGCGGTCCTTATTCAGTGTGCCAATCCGTGTACAGTGAAGCGCTCCTTATTCAGTGCACCAATCCGTGTACAGTGAAGCACTCCTTATTCAGTGCGCCAATCCGTGTACAGTGAAGCGCTCCTTATTCAGTGGGCCAATCCATGTATAATGAAGCGGTCCTTATTCAGTGCGCCAATCCGTGTATAGTGAAGCGCTCCTTATTCAGTGGGCCAATCCGTGTACAGTGAAGCGCTCCTTATTCAGTGGGCCAATCCATGTATAATGAGGCGGTCCTTATTCAGTGCGCCAATCCGTGTACATTGAAGCGCTCTTTATTCAGTGTGCCAATCCGTGTACATTGAAGCGGTCCTTATTCAGTGTGCCAATCCATGTATAATGAGGCGGTCCTTATTCAGTGCGCCAATCCGTGTATAGTGAAGCGCTCCTTATTCAGTGTGCCAATCCGTGTACATTGAAGCGGTCCTTATTCAGTGTGCCAATCCATGTATAATGAGGCGGTCCTTATTCAGTGTGCCAATCCGTGTACCGTGAAGCGGTCCTTATTCAGTGCACCAATCCGTGTACAGTGAAGCGCCTATTCAGTGTGCCAATCTTGTACATTGCGTCCTTATTCAGTGTGCCAATCCATGTATAATGAGGCGGTCCTTATACAGTGCGCCAATCCGTGTATAGTGAAGCGCTCCTTATTCAGTGCGCCAATCCATGTACAGTGAAGCGCTCCTTATTCAGTGGGCCAATCCATGTATAATGAGGCGGTCCTTATTCAGTGCGCCAATCCGTGTACATTGAAGCGCTCCTTATTCAGTGCGCCAATCCGTGTACAGTGAAGCGGTCCTTATTCAGTGCGCCGATCCGTGTACAGGGAAGCGGTCCTTATTCAGTGTGCCAATCCGTGTACATTGAAGCGGTCCTTATTCAGTGTGCCAATCCGTGTACAGTGAAGCGGTCCTTATTCAGTGCGCCAATCCGTGTACAGTTTAGTGCTATTTGTCGTACCTGCCCTACTCTAAGATGGATTTTCGTGTGGATGAAACAAATTTGAGAAAATAGTGCTGATCATCATTAACTGCAGCATATGCCATTCACGGAAATCGGCAATCTAATCCCGACTTGTTTACTCTGATTCTACTTGAAGCTACTAAGATCCAGGATGTAGTGCCACCTACATCGGTTTGACATAACTGACCTTCTCTGTATCTGGCTTCAGGCTGGTGGCTGTCGATGAAGAACACAGACAGCTTTATCCAACGACTCCAGCCACTCAGTGCTCTCACCCGGCTCTTCGACAGGAGCGAGAGGTTCGGTGAATTCAACGATAAGACACTAGGATTTCTTTTGGTAGGTGTTTCAATTATTTTTATAAGCCGGGGTGGTGGGGGGTGGTGGGGTATGCATCTTACGATAATGTTACATGCCTGAGTAACTGTCAAAACACACAACATATCTTCTGAGGTACCCGTTTTTAACATTTCCGAGTACACAGGAGACCAAGCCACAGTCTATCGCTTATGAATATTCGTGCTTTACATCGCCCAGGGAGAAGGGACTGCTCCGTCTGGCTTTACATCGCCCAGGGAGAAGGGACTCCGTCTGGCTTCAGTCCTTACGCGTATAAAAGATTTTGAAAAAATTATATTTGTTTTTGGATAAGTGTAAACTTTCAAATGTTTTGTTCAAAAGATCGCATATGCATAAATTTTATATCTAAACAAAAGGAAACCAGGACTAAACAAATGCTCCCTCGACAATACACACATATAAGGCTCACAAATCGACAGGGGTGTAAATCAATGTTATTATTTGCCGAACAGATCGGTTGCTCATACCCATGGTTAAGAAATATTTCCTGGGCTTTTCAAAAGTTCGACTGAAGTTACTGAATGAAGTTGTAAGTATCCCTGTGTGCACTCATGTCAGGAATGGATTCTATGCCGATGGCAAAAGCCCCAGAAAAGGATATTGGTATGTAACCCTATATCTTTGTATACCAGATCTTGAAAAGTGCCTGTCAGAAAACATATATCTCGAGTTGTAGACGTTTGAAATATATTTGGCGTACTTAGCAATATTGATAGTATTTCATGTACATTGTAACTTGATATCAAACCCCAGTGCCGAGTTAATCGCTCAAATCGCAAGTAGTACGCCATGACGTGGAGAAGGGGTAATAGTGGTGACTGTGGAGACATTGTGGCATACATTTCTAGCATATTTCAATCTGTCTCGTATTATTTTACCCACAGATACCTTTTAGTAGCATTGGAGAGTTAACTGATTTGTCCATAAACGAATACGTCCGGTACTTTAGGACCTCTACGGTAGACAGTCTATAAGCGGAGGATAACGAACCTCCCCTGGAACAACGCCGCAACTTTCAGTACAGTATATCACTAAATTACGTTCAAATCAGTCCAATCCAGTATACAATTGTGTTTCAACCCTCTCTATGAAAACCTGTTTCCTAATCTGCCAAGCCTGGTTCGACCACTCGGAATTAGAATTCAACCCCACATATCTGCTAACATTGATTTCAATATCATAGCACCTTGCCGACTTCTGTTACGTTCTGTCTTCGCCACCCTGGCAGATGGTGAAGCCATATTACCCTCACCAAACTCAAAAAGTCAGAAACAAATCCTTTGACGTTCCAACAGGAATACAACCAGTTACGTTCCAAGTATAACACCCATAGATCCATTTTTACAGAAGAATCCAAGACTGTCTCTTCCAGATTTCCCAAACAATAGTTCCATTGTCACTGCTGAGGACAAAGCTATCCTCATGACTTTGACCTACATTAAACAGCAGAATCATTCCAAAACCTTCATCGTATTTACCGATTCATTATCTTGCCTTCAAGCACTTCAAAATGTTACTTCAAGTCATAATACCATCCTGGACATTTTAGAACTTTACAACGATCTTTCTACTGGCCAATGTGACATCGTCCTCTGCTGGTTGCCGGGTCACGTCGGCATAGCAGGTAACATAAAGGCCGATGCTGCAGCTAAAGCAGCTCTTGACAAGACCTTATCTACACTGCTGATCCCGTATCGTGATTTCAAACCCACTATCAAAAGTTATACTGGGGACCTTATGCAAAAAAGGTGGGACACCCAAGAAGGAAGAAATAAACTTCATGAAATGAAATCAATTGGTTATACCTACTTGGGTTGTCCTTGAAGACGCGATGAGGTAGTTTTACGGTAATGTCGTATTGGCCACAGTCGGTTTACCTATGACTATCTGCTCAAAACGGATGGAGATGGACGGATGGATGTGTATCTCTTGCGAAGAAGCGTTCACCATCAAGCATATACTGCTTGACTGTGTGGACCTTTCAACTGCAACGGACTCACAAAGTCATTATGAAGCGATAACTCTGAAACACCTGTTTTCCTGCGTCAGCGGACATCTCATTGTTAGCTACCTGGGGGAATTTGACCTGTATCATAAATTGTATGTAATGTGAACGACGGATTGCTTGTTTTTGAATTTGATGCTGTGTCAATTTCTGTTTGTAAATAATAATGTAATGAACATATATGTTTTTTAAAATACAACTCATTTGGGACTTTGTACTCAGATGTTTATGAATGCAGACTTGTTCTCGTTACTATATGGCTGAAATAATGCCGATGTGACGTAAAGCCCAACTCAACTCAACTCAAATCACAAAATGTAATTTGCTGCCAGAGCCGACCTAAATAATGCTATTTAGTCATATGCATATCTGTAATGAAATTTCCGTATTCAGAACAGCGTAGAATCAAACAAGGGGTTCTATATCCTAAGTGTGACCATGGTGTACTTCCACTATGCTTGTCGGACGGCTGGTACTGTCACGAGCGTTGATAGTAACATGAGCATAAATAGATCTTTAGTTATTGAGTTGCAATCATTGTGACAGGGCCTTCCTAATGATTGTAATCTACATCTATCTATGTAACCATTCATTGACAACATTCCTAAGTTTGACATAGACGAATCTGTTGTCGAGCGAGCAAGGTAACGCTGGGACATTTCAATCATTTCGTGTTCGTTACCGTATACGGCGGTAACAATTCACATCTATAAAAGCTTGTAGACAGAATCATTCGTTTTCAGGTAGCAGGGTGGGGGTCTATTACCACATTGTCTTGCTGTTGGGCAAAAGACGTAACTCTTTCTTTTCTGGATAAATTACTGTAACTGTTATATAATCAATAAGATATCAGTGCTGTATCATAACACAGTGTATATCTATATATAGTCCAAGAATAGAGAGGCCATATATCCATATATAGTCCAAGAATAGAGAGGCCATATATCCGTATATAGTCCAAGAATAGAGGCCATATATCCATATATAGTCCAAGAATAGAGAGGCCATATATCCATATATAGTCCAATAATAGAGAGGCCGTATATCCATATATAGTCCAAGAATAGAGAGGTCACATATCCATATATAGTCCAAGAATAGAGGCCATATATCCATATATAATCCAAGAATAGAGAGGCCATATATCCATATATAGTCCAAGCATAGAGGCAATATATCCATATATAGTCCAAGCATAGAGGCCATATATCCATATATAGTCCAAGCATAGAGACCATATATCCATATATAGTCCAAGCATAGAGGCCATATATCCATATATAGTCCAAGAATAGAGGCCATATATCCATATATAGTCCAAGCATAGAGGCCATATATCCATATATAGTCCAAGAATAGAGGCCATATATCCACATATAGTCCAAGAATAAAGGCCATATATCCATATATAGTCCAAGAATAGAGACCGTATATCCATATATAGTCCAAGAATAGAGGCCATATATCCATATATAGCCCAAGAATAGAGGCCATATATCCATATATAGTCCAAGAATAGAAGGCCATATATCCATATATAGTCCAAGAATAGAGAGACCATATATCCATATATAGTCCAAGAATAGAGGCCATATATCCATATATAGTCCAAGAATAGAGGCCATATATCCATATATAGTCCAAGAATAGAGGCCATATATCCATATATAGTCCAAGAATAGAGAGGCCATATATCCATATATAGTCCAAGCATAGAGGCCATATATCCCTATATAGTCCAAGAATAGAGGCCATATATCCATATATAGTCCAAGAATAGACGCCATATATCCATATATAGTCCAAGAATAGAGAGGCCATATATCCATATATAGTCCAAGAATAGAGAGGCCATATATCCATATATAGTCCAAGAATAGAGAGGCCATATATCCATATATAATCCAAGCATAGAGGCCATATATCCATATATAGCCCAAGAATAGAGGCCATATATCTATACATAGTCCAAGAATAGAGAGGCCATATATCCATATATAGTCCAAGAATAGAGAGGTCATATATCCATATATAGTCCAAGAATAGAGAGGCCATATATCCATATATAGTCCAAGCATAGAGGCCATATATCCATATATAAGTCCAAGAATAGAGGCCATATATCCATATATAGTCCAAGAATAGAGGCCATATATCCATATATAGTCCAAGAATAGAGGCCATATATCCATATATAGTCCAAGAATAGAGAGGCCATATATCCATATATAGTCCAAGGATAGAGGCCATATATCCATATATAGTCCAAGAATAGAGAGGCCATATATCCATATATAGTCCAAGAATAGAGGCCATATATCCATATATAGTCCAAGAATAGAGGCCATATATCCATACATAGTCCAAGAATAGAGAGGCCATATATCCATATATAGTCCAAGCATGGAGACCATATATCCATATTTAGTCCAAGCATAGAGGCCATATATCCATATATAGTCCAAGAATAGAGAGGCCATATATCCATATATAGTCCAAGCATAGAGGCCATATATCCATATATAGTCCAAGAATAGAGAGGCCATATATCCATATATAGTCCAAGCATAGAGGCCATATATCCATATATAGTCCCAAGCATAGAGGCTCCACCTCACTCATTTCAAACAGCAGAGAACTCCTACTATGTTGATACTATGCTCACTTATTGCACTATTTACCGCCCAGCTGAAGACTACAATAATGTATTTCCATCTTGCAGCTCACCTGAACACCAACTCACGTGTCCTGGATTGTGGTCAGTCTTATGCCCGTCTGTCTACCTACTTTAACAGTTCTGTACAGTATCACAAATATGTGAACTTGTTAGCCGCATCCGTGATTTTGGCTCATCCCCAATGTGATATGCTCGGTGGCCTATATTGCATACGTTTTCATGTGTTATGTTTGCTTTATCCTACGGTGTCCCTTGATGTTCACATACAATATCCTGGTTTGGGTTTATTGTCAACAACCGGAACTACTTATGTTCACATCAGTTGCTGTTTTCAAAATGACATTTTTTTTCAGTCTGTTCAGAAATCGACACTTAGTTACCTACTGGGGTTGTCATAGAGGCGAACTCTTCAGTTTATATTTGTACATTTTACAAATTTGACATGAAACGGATTACCTCAGTCAACGTTACTGAACGTTCAGAAAGATAACTCGCAGACACCCATGTTTTAATGAGCCACACGTTGAAAAGTGTTTTTCTCAAAATAATTATTGATAATCTTATTCGGCAATTATTCCACATACAAACAGTTACCATGTTAAGACCCGTGGCTCAGTTCCGATGGTTTTATGTTTACGTATCATAGCTAGTGTAAAGCACGATTCAAGTTTCCATAGCTCAGGTGATGATAATAACGACCAATAATATTTTGAGGCACTCTAGGAATTAAAAGAAAATGACATTTCATAGTTGACTTTGAAACCTTACCGGTGCCGATATCACCAGGCTCAGAGTGTGTATGTTTACTCGCTTGTTTTTTGTATTTATAAAGTCGGGGTCTAAAGTTACCAAAACAGTCCCAGTTGTAGGAACAGGTGCCCAACCTATATTAACATACCGCACATCTTTACCGATGCTCTAACCTCGGTCTTCAGCAGACTGCTACCTGTAAATTATATTCAGCCTACGTCACGTTGTCCTGACAACCGAAAGAACATGGCTTGACTTAAGGAGTGCTCTCCCTCAGATTGTCCGCCCCGGCTTTACAGCCCGACAGATGCTGCAAGGGGACTCCATGTATATTTGGTTTAACTCGTTATCGTTGCAGTTCGCCGACACGTTTACTTGTATTACGGTTTCTCTGTGACGATTGTTTACCTTGGAAATGGCTCATTTGGCAAACTTTATTTAGACAAAAAACGTTTTCGTTTCTTTCACAGCACATACCTTTCCTTAAAAACGCACTATGGATATCCGGGTCACTATGGTCACAGTGTGGGTATCCGGGTCACTGTAGTCACGGCGTGGGTATCCGGGTCACTGTAGTCACGGCGTGGATATCCGGGTCACTATGGTCACAGTGTGGGTATCAGGGTCACTGTAGTCACGGCGTGGATATCCGTGTTACTGTAGTCACGGCGTGGGTATCCGGGTCACTATGGTCACAGTGTGGGTATCCGGGTCACTATGGTCACAGTGTGGGTATCCGGGTCACTGTAGTCACGGCGTGGGTATCCGGGTCACTGTAGTCACGGCGTGGATATCCGTGTTACTGTAGTCACGGCGTGGGTATCCGGGTCACTGTAGTCATGGCGTGGATATCCGTGTTACTGTAGTCACGGCGTGGGTATCCGGGTCACTGTAGTCATGGCGTGGATATCCGGGTCACTGTAGTCACGGCGTGGATATCCGGGTCACTGTAGTCACGGCGTGGATATCCGTGTTACTGTAGTCACGGCGTGGGTATCCGGGTCACTGTAGTCATGGCGTGGATATCCGGGTCACTGTAGTCACGGCGTGGATATCCGGGTCACTGTAGTCACGGCGTGGATATCCGTGTTACTGTAGTCACGGCGTGGGTATCCGGGTCACTGTAGTCATGGCGTGGATATCCGGGTCACTGTAGTCACGGCGTGGATATCCGGGTCACTGTAGTCACGGCGTGGATATCCGTGTTACTGTAGTCACGGCGTGGGTATCCGGGTCACTGTAGTCACGGCGTGGGTATCCGGGTCACTGTAGTCACGGCGTGGGTATCCGGGTCACTGTAGTCACGGCGTGGGTATCCGGGTCACTGTAGTCACGGCGTGGGTATCCGTGTTACTGTGATCACAATATCCGGGGAGCATGACTCTCCAGCTGAAAACGAACAGAGCATGTGCCGTAAGATTAATATGTTATCTTATATTCCCTCCGGGCTCGGGCGCGCGGCGTCAACGTATCTAGTGATATGAAGAGAAACGGAACCGGGGATCTTCGATGGGGAAGGTACGATCGAGTTTCTCACACTCGACCCTACATTTGTCTGCAAGCACGCATAGCATACTTCACAAACCAATAGTGGAACCGATTACGGCAGAGAACACATACCTCCATCCATCCATCCCATCTAGCAACAAACAAACCCTCCATCCCGCACAGTTGTTTTATGAAAAAGACCCCACAAATGTTTGAAGGAAACGATTAGTGTGAAGACAGCATAATACATGCAAACTGTCGTTATTACATTAATATAACGAATATTTCCTTTTAACATAGCCCGTAGATATATGATATGTCAATTGTTGTCAGTGAGTCATTGTCTAAAACGCATACGTTTAGGGGATTTGTTTTTAAAATCGCAAATATATCCCAGAATTATAAGGTTTGTTGCTAGATGAAAGTGTGTTATTGCAACAGGAGTGTGAAAAATGCATGACAGGGAAATATTAATAATAAATGATGATATTTCGAGAGAGCAGTTGTTAAATACTTATTCACTGTGTACTAATTATTTAGCACTATTGATCTTATGTTTTAAAATGATTATTTTGCTGTTTATAAGATATTTCACACAAATTTCAAATGCCTCAGCATGTGTATTTCCCTGTTTGATGAATACATGTATGTATATATTTGAAATGCATATATTAACACTTAAGATTTAAGAATGAGAAAGAAACTTGATTTTGTACGCTAACTTGTGTCTAATTGATATATTTAAATGATAGATTAAACTAAAGACAAAATCAAACCGAAACAAGACAAAAGTGAGCGAATGTCGCAAAGAAGTATAGGTGGTGCTCTGTGATGTTACAAAACTGGAAACATTGGTCAAGGCAGATTCTACGACAGCGGCATATTATGTCAATGGAAACCACTCCCATGTTGCGTGTAAACTGAGATTAGAGGACCTTCAGTTTGTAAAAAGGTCGTTATTATTTATTCTTGATTATCGAAAAGGTATGTCGTTTCACACTTCATAGTTATGTGGTTCACTACCGTAAATAACAATGGTTCTGACGTTAAATCAGTGGTGTAATCCCCGTGTTGAGGAAGTGTAAAACACGTAGGGTAAACTTGTGTGAAACTGATTTAAAAGACATTTTGTCACGGACAACAACGATCTTGGTTATTTAAGATTGGTCCGGACCAACTGTAAGTTTCCATTGTAGCTTACACTGGTCTTAGCCTACAATCGTTTGTAACCGAGGTCTAAAATTGTGATCTTAAGGATTACAATAATTGTAGCGCTAAGAATGTTCTGTACAAGTGGTCCCTAACCATGAACCTTAACCGTTATCAAAACTAAATAACGAAGAGTAATAACTGGTCAGTCATCAAAGACGTGGCTGTTGTGTTGATTGTGTATTGATGTTGCAGTATGCTGACAATGAGGAGGACGTGCTGAGGTACCAGCTGGAGAAGAGGATGGGCGTGGAGCTCCAGGATCTCCCGGACACTAAACTGGCCAGGTGGGTCCGTCCGGCATTGTCTTCATATCCTTTACAGAATGAAACTAAGAATGTCATTACAGATCATAAGTTGTATATTTTTAAGAGTCACTGTCAATGTTTCAGGGAGAAGGTGAAGACGCGGCAGCTGCAGCTGAAAGCGGACAGGGAGCACAGGCGTGTTGTCAGGGCTGTGGACGCCTTCCTCCAGGTCAGACTCGTGATGTTGGTCAATGTGCTTCTCCAGTTTCAAATAGTATTATCTAAACTTTGAACTCAAATAAATAAACAACAATAAGCTGAATGTCAAACAAGTCAAATATACCATGATCAGGTTTAAACTGGCGTTAGGCAGATCTATAGGTGTTTTAAAACAATATTCATTGAAAACCCACTACGAGTGTAGACACCTACATCATATCTGCTAGTTAATCAGCCAAAGGAAATGAAACATCACACTACGGGCATCAAGTCCGGAAATTACCTCATTCCCTTTAAAACCAGGATAATATTTATATGGTACCTCGCAGTCCTCACGATTTAGGAATTTAAATGCAGATCACGTCACTCTTTAAGCGTCACGTATTTTACAGAATGATGACGTTTAAAGAATTGTAGCTTTGGCAAATCATTCTGTACTCATGCCGTACAGATCTATTTCGTTATTGTGAAATAAATGAATCTATTTCATAGAAAATGTATGCTGTCTATTCGATATGACAGAATAATAGTATCCTTAGTCAAATCGTCCAACCACCCCTGGTCCTTTATAAAACAACCCAGTCCGCCCAACCAGATATTCTACTGTCGGTCCTTACCCTTGTCTGAGCATTACACATGAAATATGATAGAAATTCTTCGTTTTCACTTCATCAACAATATTGCAGGTTCTTAAACGTCATAATGTTGACTGTGATTCGACAATCAGCCGGGACGAACTAGAGGCAGCACTTCGTGACGTAAGTATATCATCTCTATACATTTGTCATTCTAGGTGTTCTAGTGCACAGTCCAACATACCTATAATGAACATTCTAAGATGCTTCGGTGAAATATCAAAGGCGCCGACAGTACTTTATCAGACGATAATGTGCACTTTTTGCATTACGTCACAATGTATTCAATATAAACACATTGCTGATTACTTCCTGCGATCTGTTTCATTCGTGTCATCAGGGAGAGGATTGTGATGGTATTTCACGGAAGCGACTTTAGTATTCTGTTTATTATTCTCCAACATAAATTGATAGAAACTGCATACAGTGTGATGACTCTCAGTTTTCCACGGGTAAAGCTAGGTCTAATACCATTGTGACAGTGGTATAAGCATTGTGACGTCATACAATAAACATTGATGTCTTCAATAGGTGACTAATAGAATGACCTATTGTTCTTCCAGACGTTCACTTTGTTTGAGTTTGTCCCTTGAAGCTATTTTATAAAAGGGAAACATTTGAATTTGATTTCTTCCCATGTATCGTGTGGTTGTGAACTTGATGACACACAATGTAATTCTGTATGTTTCCCAACTGTTATTGAGCTACCCTCCCCTATTATTGACAGGTCAGACATATGCCTCTGTTCCACTTTTTAACCCCAATCCACTGATTTGAGCATTTGAATCAAAACGGGTTTTGGTTAAGCTGTTATTGAGCTCTGAACTTTGTGGTTGCTGGTTATAAGGTAAACTGATTTCAAAAGTGTCTTCATTCACGATACAGTGATGGCGATATGATACGTATCCCGATACTATACGATTCTAGAAACAGGACATATATGATAGATGAAATGACTGAATCTTTATTTGTTATACAGGAGAACAGGTGTTACATTCACACACACTTAAAAGGCTGTTTATGTAATACAGTTTCAGCACTTAATGCTTAAGAAAGTACAATCAAACATATTCAGTATACCTTGATCTAGGTTTCCCTTGGAAAGTTGTGTTTCACCAATGCATTCACAGACAATTCAACGTAATTTATACCAGAATCACTGAAAAAATCTCTTAAGTATGCTTTCTAAATTTTATCTTCTCTTTCTTAACACAGACATCGTTCATAGTTGCTAATAAATGGTGTTATTTGTCAAACAACTAAAACATGTTTCAATTACTTAAAGACAAATCTTTACAATTCACAGAGATTGAAAAATGTTCACATTCTTTCACTCACACACCAACTCTTTTGTCCATGTAACAAATGTGGCACACACAAACAAATTCCTACAAGGTTCAGTCTTTTTTTTAAATTTAGAAGTATTTCAAAGAGACTCCCTTCCTAATCCTAATGCAATATTCCTTACAACTTTAAGTAGTATTTAAGTAGTATCGGGATATATCGTCTCTTGTGGCGATACATCGATGTATCATGGACCCTTGCGATATAAATATCCTGATATATTGCCTAAATGTGTTTTGTATCGATGCACACGTATCGCGTAGTTGACGATGTAAACATCGATACTATCGATGAATCGTTACACCACTAATGTCGACATAGACAACTTAGAATATACAGTTGTCATTATGAATTAAACGTGCTCACTGCAAGCATCTCTGTGATAAAATACTATGACTGCACGCACGCACGCACACACACACAAACACGCACACACACACACACACGCGCGCACGCACGCACGCACACACACACACACACACACACACACACACACACACACACACACACACACACACACACACACACACACACACACACGTACGCACACTAAGAGAATGCGTGCGTGAACAGAATAAGGACCCCAAAACAAGGTGCATCCATTTAGGCGCTCACAGTAAATGCGCAACACAAATGTGAAATAGAATTTAAGATGTTTCCTGGGATTTTTCCAAAAAGGATATAGCTGCAGTAGTACACATATAAATGACATTGGTGAACTTCACCTGCATATATGTACTGGTTACACCACAGGAGGCCACCTTCACCAGGACGCGCCGAAGACGGATCTTCGGGGACGTCGACGACGACACCATCCTTCAATATCTGGACCGTGATGGGAACGGAAATGTAAGATGGCTCTCTTTTTACCTGAGCAACACACATATATGTTATCCAAAGTGACAGATAATCTATAGCTTCTTGGCTGATCCTTTTCCTGTGACAGATCACTTGCAGCGAGCTGATTCTCCATGATGAAACGCATATCACAAGCTGATCCATGGTGACATTCACATCTTTAATCTGTGATAGATGACGTGTAACCAATTTATCCATCATCTGCAACAATTCACATATACTGAACTGATCCTATATTTGGGACGTATCAGATCTAATAAGCTGATCCTTTGTTTGTCGCAGATCACATACAACGAACTCATGCGGTTTATGGAAGAAACTGGGATCACACTGCAGACTCGTTTCCTTGGTTACGACAGGAAGGAAGTCAACAACTTGTTCAACTTCTTCTCGACGCTACAGTCTACACTACTAACTAATGTCAAGAAGGATATATGTAGAGGTAATCCGGTTCTAACACGTACAACACCTTTGTCGTGTTGGTGTCACACATACTGTACAGGTGTAGTAAAGCCACTGGTATCTTTCATAAAAAACTCTTGCATTGTTTAGCACCGTCCCAGAGATGTGTCAAGCACTGTTACATTGTCTTTGTCGTTCCCAGGAAAGGGACAAAGAGAGGAGTGTTGGGATCAACACTGGTCACGTGGGCACTACAGACTTTGTGCTGGAGGATGCGGACCGGGAGTTTATTGTCGAGGTAATCATATATGACTTACATGAGTATTGTCGAGGTAAGCATAGATGACTTACATGAGAATTGTCGAGGTAATCATATATGACTTACATGAGTATTGTCGATGTAAGCATATATGACTTACATGAGTATTGTCGAGGTAAGCATGTATGACTTACATGAGTATTGTCGAGGTAAGCATATATGACTTACATGCTATTGTCGAGGTAAGCATGTATGACTTACATGAGTATTGTCGAAGTAAGCATAGATGGCTTACATGCTTATTGTCGAGGTAAGCATATATGACTTACATGAGTATTGTCGAGGTAAGCATATATGACTTACATAAGTATTGTCGAGGTAATCATATATGACTTACATGAGTATTGTCGAGGTAATCATATATGACTTACATGAGTATTGTCGAGGTAATCATATATGACTTACATGAGTATTGTCGGGGTAATCATATATGACTTACATGAGTATTGTCGAGGTAAGCATATATGACTTACATAAGTATTGTCGAGGTAATCATATATGACTTACATGAGTATTGTCGAGGTAAGCATATATGACTTACATAAGTATTGTCGAGGTAAGCATATATGACTTAAATGAGTATTGTCGAGGTAATCATATATGACTTACATGAGTATTGTCGAGGTAATCATATATGACTTACATGAGTATTGTCGAGGTAATCATATATGACTTACATAAGTATTGTCGAGGTAATCATATATGACTTACATAAGTATTGTCGAGGTAAGCATATATGACTTACATGAGTATTGTCGAGGTAATCATATATGACTTACATAAGTATTGTCGAGGTAATTATATATGACTTACATGAGTATTGTCGAGGTAATCATATATGACTTACATGAGTATTGTCGAGGTAATCATATATGACTTACATGAGTATTGTCGAGGTAATCATATATGACTTACATGAGTATTGTCGATGTAAGCATATATGACTTACATGAGTATTGTCGAGGTAATCATATATGACTTACATGAGTATTGTCGAGGTAATCATATATGACTTACATGAGTATTGTCGAGGTAAGCATAGATGGCTTACATGAGTATTGTCGAGGTAAGCATATATGACTTACATGAGTATTGTCGAGGTAGGCATATATGGCTTACATGAGTATTGTCGATTATATGACTTACATGAGTATTGTCGATGTAAGCATATATGACTTACATGAGTATTGTCGATGTAAGCATATATGACTTACATGAGTATTGTCGAGGTAATCATATATGACTTACATGAGTATTGTCGAGGTAAGCATATATGACTTACATGAGTATTGTCGAGGTAATCATATATGACTTACATGAGTATTGTCGATGTAATCATATATGACTTAGGTAATCATATATGATGACATAAGTATTGTCGAGGTAATCATATATGACTTACATGAGTATTGTCGAGGTAATCATATATGACTTACATGAGTATTGTCGAGGTAAGCTTATATGAGTATTGTCGAGGTAAGCATATATGACTTATATATATTGTCGAGGTAATCATATATGACTTACATGAGTATTGTCGAGGAATCATATATGACTTATATATGACTCATATATGACTTACATGAGTATTGTCGAGGTAAGCAGATATGACTTACATAAGTATTGTCGAGGTAATCATATATGACTTACATGAGTATTGTCGAGGTAATCATATATGACTTACATGAGTATTGTCTAGGTAATCATATATGACTTACATGAGTATTGTCGAGGTAAGCATATATGACTTACGTGAGTATTGTCGAGGTAATCAATCTATGACTTAAATGAGTATTGTCGAGGTAAGCATATATGATTTACCTAAGTATTGTCGAGGTAAGCATATATGGCTTACATGAGTATTGTCGAGGTAATCACATATGACTTACATGAGTATTGTCGAGGTAAGCATATATGACTTACCTAAGTATTGTCGAGGTAAGCATATATGACTTACATGAGAACATATTTGCCTTTTACAACATAGATGGTTAAATACGCAATATACTGTTTTCAATGTCTTATTCACCAATAATGCAACGGATTTCGTGTGACAGCGGGGCAGAAGGTCCGTCATAGCCTTCCTCAAATACTATGTCGCCATCAACGACCCACCATTAAAGCGCCTGGCCACCATCGAGGAAGGACTGGTTCTACGTTCACAACCCCCAATACAACCGACATCAGCAGCCACGGTCGCCAGTGCAGTCGATCAGGACCTCCCGTACATAGACGTGACAATATCTGGGCCTAAGGATCCCGCCAGTGAAATGGATATATCCTTTGAGGAGAAAGTCCCAAGTGAGTGATCCGACTGGTTCAGGGCTTCATAGGAAACCATACACTTGTCAGAATACCATCTGTATGGTCATGTCCTGTGATTGGTACAGGTTTTATAGGGATTTTATGATGCCCTTATATTGGTAAAGTTTTCATGGGGAACACTTACATTTGTTGGTGTAAGATTAACATGATCTCCCCTGATTGGTAAAGGCTTCATGGGGAATATTTTGACCTGTTAGTATAAGACATGTTTGTGGGCTTGTCTGGTCGTAACATGGTTTCTGAATCTGTTTCAGTTTTGAACCAGTCCCACGGCACATGAACAACAGCCCAGAATATTTCCGACATGTTGCTCCACACAAGGGACAAGAGCTACTGCTTTTTGTTGGCTTCTGTGGCCTGCCAGAGGATGCATTAACACCCATCCCAGGAAGAATGGATGAATGCACGCTGCTTTACATCGTATCAGTGGCATTACTATTGGCGGCGAGAATCACAAGCAGTGATAGGGTTACAATGCAGGCCAGATTGTATTTAGCAGAACAGTTGTGTTCATTAGGGAAGGACTGCAGCTGGATAGGAATGGGTTTTGCTAAAAGAGGCGTATGAAGTGTTTCAAAACGAGCAAAGTATTTGGTTAGAAAACGAGAACGTGATGAAACATGATTTTGCACGGCGAGTTTTAATGACTTGGTATGTATCGACATTGGCTAGTATTGTGACATTACTGATGAGGCATGCTGGTTCTTTCAGCAAAGTTGTTATGCCATGATGTTTTCATATGTGTTGAGCCTAGCTGAACAATGTAACGTGCTTAGTGACATTGCGCAGACATGTCCACTTTTTCCCAATATCATCATATATACTCTCCCAAAAAAGAAACGCATATAGGAATTTCAACTGTATTTTATGTTTATTTTGAAACATCTTGTAGGTTTTATGAGTCAATGAAATATAGCGAAATTGCACACTGGGAATGCAGACTTATCCGTCTTTGGCACCAACTCGAGGAAAGTCAGTTTGAGTGTCACATGGAGACGTGTGGTGGCGCTGAAATCAATACCTCGTGTGACCACCGTGGGCATCCAGAACTGGACGGCATCGCCTCGGCATCGAACGAATAAGTCTCAGAATCTCGTGTTGCCCAATCGCAGCCCACTCTGCCTGTAGTGCCTATGCGAGTTGCTGAAGTGTCTCTAGTGTCTAGTGTGACGTGCTGTCTGGGGCCTGGCATTGTCCCTCTGGCGATCAATGATTGGAAGGAGGTGTGGGCGTAGGATTTTGTCACAGTACCGTTGAGCTGTCAGGTTGCCCTGGATCATCACCAAATCACTTTTCCTACGGCAGGTGATCGCTCCCCACACTGTCCCGGCCGAATCTGTCCACCTGGGGAACGCAAGCGTCGGCGAAAAGTTCACGTCGACGTCTGTACACCCGCATTCTTCCATCGCGTCGTTCCAATAGAAATCGTGATTCATCACTGAACCAGATTCTACGCCTATTCGGTAGGTTCCAGGCCTGAACGTTGGTGCACCATTGAACTCGATGTCGACGAAGTTGTTGTCGAAGCACAGGGCCAAAATAAGGTCTTCTGGCACGTAAACCAGTCTCTCTCAACCTGTTCCTGACGGTCTGTGCAGAAAGCCTCCTCAGTGCGGGTATTTGTCGAGCGGTACTGGTGGCCGTAGCTGTTCGATGACGCAGGTGATGTACCCGGATGTAGCGATCCTGCGCCGCAGTGGTCGCTCGAGGTCGCCCACTACGAGGAGCATCTGCTACCGCATTCTGCGGGGATATCTCTCCCAGAGCCGTGAAATGGTGCTTTGGTGAACATTCATGCGTCGGGCAACTGCACGTTGAGACTGGCCAGCTTCAAGCAAACCAATGGCGATATGACGGTTGGCTTCACTTAGACGTTGCATTTTGCGTTCATCAACAATATTCCAAATACAGTGAATAATCGACAGACAGCGATCAACCTTTTATACCCATCATTGAGACTATCTGATCCCCAACTTTCACGTGCATTGCATGTGAATTCTGTATTCTGTGACACTACACGCCGAAATTGAAAATCATGCTGTTAAATACGGGTATTTTACGGATGGTACGTTTTGTTATGATGTTTCAAAACATAAACACCATAGGACTCATAAACAGAGCAAAACCTTTTGTAAAATGAATCACGTTTTAATTCATTGCTACATGAAATTGCTATTTTCATGATGCGTTTCTTTTTGGGGAGAGTATATTTCTGCACCGGGTAAATGAGGACGTTTCACCTTCCCCCATTGGGTATCTCCTTACTGATGTCCGTTCTGAAACAATGCATGCCTGAGGACAAGTGGTTCAGGACATTGTTCACTGCCGGTAGGAGAGAGCTTACATCCTGCTATAGCGTATATCTGTATGTTAGCTTGGGAACATGGAGAATTGTGTGGCTTAATGCACAAGACGTGTTTGATTGGTGTCACATAGGCGTGTATGGTATGTTGCACATTATGTATAGGTTCATTATATCGGGGACGGTGGGGTAGCCTAGTGGTTAGAGCGTCCGCTGGTCACGCCGAAGGCCCGGGTTCGATTCCCCATATTGGTACAGTGTGTAAAGTCCATATATTAGCGTGCATGTACATAAGTAAATCTGACGCAGCTATAGTGTATTTTGCGAAATCATGGGTAAATTAAGTTTCAGTGATACTATGGTTTAAGTCAGAGAAGTAACTCGAATCAGTTAATTCCGAAAGTTGAAGCGTTACATATGGTTTTACGTATTATTTATGGAAACTGCAAAGGGCTAAGCTCCAGCCAATGTGCCACTAATCCATATCGGTAGTATCAATGAGATGAGTATCAATGAGATGCAAACAGCCAGAACTAGAAGTCTACTAACGTTGTTCTCTCTTTGGCCAGATCTCCAGTTAGTATCGTATAAACGCCATATGGGCTCTGTGGCATGTGTTGGAATGATCTCCTTTTATTACAATGTTTGTTCTGTCTATACGCCGAGTGCTTCCTAGTGACTCTAGTCCAGTCCGGTCCGTTATCTAACTTTATCAGGTATGGTATGCAGCCCCCTGGGTGGTATGCAGCATTCCAGTACCCACGCAAGTTTACATATATTGAATATAGTAAAATACACACCTACTTTGTGATTGTTTTTGAGTTTTTAATTCATTATGTCCGAGAACCCTGATTTGTTTTCAGGTGGCATCTCAATCGGGTGACTGAAAACAAAAATGCAAATGTGAAGAAACCAGCCAGGTTTATTGCAGATTGGGGACTAACATGAAATGTTGTCTCCCTGTTTGACCATGTCCATCATGTTTTGTAGGTACGGATATTACGTTATGTTATGATGTTACATGACTAATATACATCCGGCAGTTTCGGTTACACAAGGAGGTGTTCATAGACATGTGTACATAGTACACTGTACATTGAGTAGCCATCTGTTTATACTAGAACTACGATAATCACCTTATGGCACAAAAGTTGTGAGGGTGGTGATCCTTCTAATTATCAATTAACTTATTATTTTGTAAACATATCTTCATTTGTAAAACCAATGTCATACCCAGGTAGATACAAACAGTAAACATGAGTCATCAGAAGATCAAATCATCTGATAATTAAATTGTCCAAATCGTATATGGAACGATTTTTTAGTTGTGCTCCGGAAAATAAGCCCACCCCTCCGTTTTGACACTAAGTCCAAATTGTTGTCATGGAAACTGGGAAATATAAAACTGCCTATGGATAATGAGTAGTAGTACGGAGTAGTAGGAAGTTGAGTGTCTTAGCTTCTCAATTTTGTTTAACTTTAAAACTTCACTATAAAAGATACAAACGGAAATGTCCTGGCACAACTATGGCCAATGTTCAGAGAGCAGAGTTTATGTTATCTCAGGGAGGAGCCCTGCAGGCTATGAAGCCTGCTGAAGTTCGACTGAATATTTCTGTGTGACTTGTGACTTAAAACACTGACGTTGAATGAGTTACTCATCAAAATACTGCGAATCATGCTATGTTTAGTGTACATCTGATATTGCAATAATACAAATGTTCAGATAATTTATATCAGATACTTTCATACACAGATATGTATATACATGTATAATTACGCTGCATATGTTATGCATGGATGGTGCAAATAGAGAGTATATCTGTTGGTCATATTCCAATGCTATGGTACTACTGTAACTATACTGTGTATGTTATTCTACTGTTCTATTTTACATCTTGTTTTTGAAAGAAGCAGAAGAAAATGTAGGTTCATGTTCCTTTTATGTTCAATACATGCATTACGTATATAGCATACAAGGAAAATGAACCTACATTTTCTTCTGCTTCTTTTAAAAACATACAAACTACCATAGCCATAATCAATTGCAATGGCAAGACCTCCTAGCTTCTAGGGCTGTTCCCACAGGGAAGGGGTGACAGCTAGTAATTAGAAATCACTCAACCATTCAAGGTGTGTATTGGAGGAGTATCCATACTGGGACGTAGTCATACTGGGAAGACACCCTGAATATATTACATATACAATAGAGATAGTACTGTGGCGCATGTATACATTGAAACGATTAGTCTTTGCGGATCCAGTTTCGAGGAATGTTACTGGAGTAGTTCACACGATGACGAGAGTAATATATAGTAAGAGTTGATAATACACATAAATAAAAGAAAAAATAATTTCTTATGAGTGATACAAGAATAAAACAAAGAAAGGCGATAGTCACATGATCTGTTAAGATAATAGCAACTGTATTTGGTTGTCGGGTTCAGGTCCGGAGATCTGGTCGTGGCCAGATACTGACTTCTGCATGGGTAGTACACTGTGACTCGAGCTGTGTATCATGTGGCGTGAATGTTGTCTAGTTGAAACATCTATGTTGGTTGATAAACGAGGGTGACGTTGGAGAATTCGATCAAAATACCGGTTTGCTGTTAGATACCCCTGAACTACCGCCACCTTCACCTCCAAGTCCGACCTGTATAGGATATGGCTCCCCATACCATCCCACTCCCGCCACCGTATCTGTCGATCTGTAAGATGCATCTCGTTGCAAAATGTTCACCGCACCGTCGGTAAAGATGTTGTCTTTCATCTGGGCGTCGGAGAATAAATAATGATTCATCACTACACCATTGTCGCCGCCAGTATAGAGCTGCTGCATCATACAGGTACACTCTCGGTCTTCTGGGGTTACTTCTCATTTCCTACTCCCGTGATTGCATGCCCCGATAATCTCAAGCCATCATGACCTGAATGAAAGACCCGGATGTAGAGAACTTATGCAGAAGTGGTCGGCTATTTCTCGGACGACTTTGGGTTGAACTGAGGCGGTATACCGATCCCTAAAAACGAGATACGGTGCGCTAGTGTACGTTGAAATGACGTGCAACTGCAGACTGGGACTCTCCGTTTTCAGAAGTCATATGGCAATGTTGCGATCGGCAATATTCAGCCTCTACATTTTCCCACTTCCAGTAAGTGGACAAACAGATGACAAATGGTTAATGACGTTTGACCCTTTATAGTCATTGTCACTGCACATAAGTTAAAAATGGTTGCGTTTATGCACCTAGCCAGTTATCGAACATGCGACTAACATCTTTGTATAAAAATATTGCATTTGTATTGAATATTTTTATGAATAAACAAGATCACGTTTGAAGTGCATCTGTACGTGGTGATGTGAATAACACCAGAATGTATCAGAAAGGTGTAGAGCAATAATCAGGATATCAAGTTGGCAACAATACGTTTCAGTCACCATCATGTCGTTATAACAGTGGATGGATGACACCACGCATGTCACTGGGACCCAGTACACCTATCTGCAGGGGTTGCCAACGCATTTCACTTGCTACTTAACACACTCGGAGATACCATGGAAACTATTGTTCATACCGACCACTCATTCCGCAGATTCTTTACCTTGAAGTAGAGGTGTTGTGGAGACATCCCGTGGGAGATATGTTGTATTTGTTATATACATGTGTTAACCTTGCGTCACAGGGTGCGTTATGTAAAACATGTATGTAAATAATAAAAACAATTATTAATAAAGGCTTGAATTGTATTAACGGCTGTCGTGATGCCTGCCTCACTCTGCCTCCGCCTAATAAACGCCGACAACTCAACACCCTTCTTTAAGGTAAGACATTTCTTACGCTGCTCGCTTCAAACTAAATATGTTAGGTGTAAGGTATAATGTCATGACTCTAACGTAGCTTTGCGACAAGTACCAATTAACTAATATCTAGCTGTCGGTATTCCCTCTTGCGAATATACTGTATGTATGTTATGTTCGTGTATTGTCTGCACGTCTACATCCCAACTATGCGTACCAACGTAAAAAACTAGTATGTTCATACATTCAGAGGCGCATACTCATGACATCGGTGTGTCTGCAGACACTTGCCAATGAAAATGAGTTGGCTCTGTTCTTAAATGATTGTGTTCTAAAGCATGTGAATCTATTACAGTAACTATATTCTAAAGAATACTATTATTGTATATTACATATCACATGTCATCTTGAGATTGACCAATCTGTGACACCACTTACCATCCCCTACACAGATTATAAACCAATAATTAGATGTTGCATTAGAGATTTAATACAAAACAAGTGGGACACTCAAGTAGGTGTCAATAAATGACATGAAGTTAAACCAACTATCGGTTACACCTACATGGGTTGTTAGTCCAGGTTAGACGAAATCATTATGCGACGATGCCGTATTGGCCATCCACGATATACACCTGAATACTTATGTGAAAGGTGAGAATCCGCTATTTTGCATCCCCTGCGATGAAAGAATCACGTGTTCAAGCATGTTCTGATTGACTGTGTTGATTTTGTCCATGACAAGGGGGAAACATTTCACCGTGAAAACAGTCAAGGATCGTTTTGGTAATGTTAGTTGTTATTTAATTATTGATTTGTTAAAAGAAATTCAATTGTTTGAAAATTTTGGATAAATATATTTTGTAAATAGATAAATAGCACAACGCCAACGGATGAAGTGACGGTGTAAATCTAGCTAGGGTCCATGCAGGAAGGAAAAGTAATGTAAGTGATTACTGTCCTTAGTATGGTGATCTACCTTCACTTGTTTGCGATATATAGCCTGTTATATATTGTATTGTCTACATTTCAGATTATAATGCTGTATATCTTGATATTCTTGATGCTTTTACTGCTCTACGTATTTCATATCCTGGATTCGTCTGTGATGAATGCATAACTTGTTTCAGTCCCTAAAAGGCTGAAATACCCCGATGTGACGAGAAATCTGAACTCACTCACTCACTCAAGTATTTTGTCGGACGTAATGACACAGTACCAGGAGACACCCATGTACCTCTCTGCAGGTACTTCCCTTGGTCTTTAGCAGCCGGTGATCCAGCGCATGGATGTAAAATAAACGAGGCAGGCTGGAACATATCTTTGATTACAGGCGAAGGAAGACAGCGTCGTCCGCATGGGGTATCCGATTCCTGTGTTGCAGAAGCCATATCAATGGGCAGTAGTGCAGGGACTAGGCAGATGAGTGCTGACCTACGTTGTGGCCGATCATATTAGTGTGCCAGAACCGATCCACTTCCTCCTGACAGCGCAGGAAGCCCTTCCTTTTCAAGACGTCTCCGAGGAGCACGGTCTACGTGTAAGAAGCATGAATACACTACATTGTATTTAACAAAAACAACACCCTGTCGGGCGGAAATATTGCACTCCATACAGAGTTAAACATAATCATGTATTAATAAAACAATGTAATGAACAAACAACTTCAACAGGCAAAAACAGATTACGTACGAGATATAAAACAATGTCAAATCATTATGGCTTGTTGACAGTCGTCATCAATAAACCCGTTGAAACACAAAAGTGTTATCAATTGAAGACCCCGGCTAACGCAACAATATCGACAAACTATATTTTACATGTATATTCTGCCTTTTAATTCTTAAAGACATCATTAATACAGAGCCATATTAAGATGTAATCAACAAAAACACAGTTGGACAATTTTGTTACTGACCTTGCCAAATTTTGTTTTGGATATTTCTTGAAATGGTCAGGGTTGTTTATTGGAGGGAGAGGTTGTGTTTTCCTGGCTTTCCGTTCACGTCGTCGCTGAAACAACGTGGCTAAGAATTACCCAGAGACACGAAACCTCACGGTAAAGCTGCTCAAAATGGCTGTAGACATATCCAGCTGTCGTCAGAAGCTGCCATTGGCTTTACATACAAGGGAAGTTGTACCTGTTGCTCCTGTGCCAGGATCCGGGTCTCAGTCTCCTCTGTGCGGCGTCTCATCTCCGCCCTCTGTCGGGCCACCTTGTCGTTGAGCCGCTGGATATAGCTGTCATACCTGGCTAGCTGTTCCCTCGCAATCGCTTCAAGTTTCAGGGCCCGCATCTGCTGGGTGACGTAATATCTTAGCTTATTCGTATGAGGCCGATACATTGTCGGTTGTACGTGTCATATTGAACATTAAAGTGATAACACTGAGTGTTTGCAATTAAGCCATTTGATATGAATTCTTTTTACAAAGAATCTTCAAATGTTGTCGAGACGACAGTCGCATTAAGTCTACGTGTGTGTGTGTGTGTGTGTGTGTGTGCGCGCGCGCGCGTGCGTGTGTGCGTGCGGATGTGCCTTGTCTGTCGGCTTGTACTTGTCTGGACAAATGTCTGTGATTGAATTATATAATGGATACCCTTTCCGGTCCTTTTCACCTTAGAATACAGCTTTGTGCAGTGGTGTACCAACTGGCTCCCATCCTTAACCTCGGACGTTTACCTTTTCTGTCTCCTAACCTAACCTTTCCTTCATATAGCTGTTCCTCTCTCAGGGATGTTACATTACTCCCATCTACCTTCAGTCTCTATAATCACACTTTATCTCTGCAATACTGCAATGTGATATTCTCAACCTTATGGAATGAGCTGCCTACATCCCTCAAAATAGCTGAAACCGTGCCTTCCTTAAACAATAATCTAAAGACTTGTCTCTTTCAAAAGACATTTCTCCTACATTCACCTTGTCTGAGTAGCGCACAGAGCATACTGCTGTGTGAATATATGCGCTATAGAAATACATATATTATTGTTATTATTACCCCACTGCTCTCTTACCTCCGTTCTCCCTTTCTTCTCCACTATGTTCTCTAGTCTGTCCAGATCATCTCCGCTCTGTCTTATTCCCTTACTTCGTTCCTCCTCCTTGGTTCGACGTGACCAGTGCACCTACGTACATAAACGTAAAGTCATCCCTATGTGACAGACCATAACTGTTCAACATAATACTCACACGTCTAGAGATCAGTTGAAATCTGGGAATCTTTACACAAGGTACATACTAGAACGTTTAAGAGAACTTCTGATGGCGATTTTCTGATACAATCCACCCAAAGACTGCGTCTGTAAAGCTAAGATTGACTGTTGACATTATACATCATTAAACATGGCGCCCATATTCAGTTTGCATTTTTTAGTAAGACTGTATATGCCACGTTAAGATATTAATAGAAGTGTCAGTAAAATATGTGAATTACCCATCTTTACCTCGACGTTAGACTTTGTAATGTAAGTCATGAATTGAGGGCTTCTCCGATGAAAGTATTTCGCATTTTGTTTCCAATCCGGAAGAACAGATAATGTCCTTGCATGCCACTGAGACTGTGAAAGCCTTCCATGTCATTTCATCTGAGGTGTTTGTGTATGTCACTAATTCTGTGAAACCCTGTCTCTGAGACTGTGAAAGCCTCACATCTAACGTCACTTGAACTGACCTTTTATCCCACTGAGACTGTGAAAGCTTTCTGTGTGATTTCACCTGAGGTGCTTGTGTATGTCACTGAGACTGTGAAAGCTTTCTGTGCGATTTCACCTGAGGTGCTTGTGTATGTCACTGAGACTGTGAAAGCTTTCTGTGCGATTTCACCTGAGGTGCTTGTGTATGTCACTGAGACTGTGAAAGCTTTCTGTGTGATTTCACCTGAGGTGTCTGTGTATGTCACTGAGACTGTGAAAGCTTTCTGTGTGATTTCACCTGAGGTGTCTGTGTATGTCACTGAGACTGTGAAAGCCTTCTGTGTGATTTCACCTGAGGTGTCTGTGTATCCCACTGAGACTGTGAAAGCTTTCTGTGTGATTTCACCTGAGGTGTCTGTGTATCCCAATGAGACTGTGAAAGCTTTCTGTGTGATTTCACCTGAGGTGTCTGTGTATCCCACTGAGACTGTGAAAGCCTTCTGTGTGATTTTACCTGAGGTGCTTGTGTATGTCACTGAGACTGTGAAAGCTTTCTGTGCGATTTCACCTGAGGTGCTTGTGTATGTCACTGAGACTGTGAAAGCTTTCTGTGTGATTTCACCTGAGGTGTCTGTGTATGTCACTGAGACTGTGAAAGCTTTCTGTGTGATTTCACCTGAGGTGTCTGTGTATGTCACTGAGACTGTGAAAGCCTTCTGTGTGATTTCACCTGAGGTGTCTGTGTATCCCACTGAGACTGTGAAAGCTTTCTGTGTGATTTCACCTGAGGTGTCTGTGTATCCCAATGAGACTGTGAAAGCTTTCTGTGTGATTTCACCTGAGGTGTCTGTGTATCCCACTGAGACTGTGAAAGCCTTCTGTGTGATTTTACCTGAGGTGTTTGTGTATGTCACTGAGACTGTGAAAGCCTTCTGTGTGATTTCACCCGAGGTGTCTGTGTATCCCACTGAGGCTGTGAAAGCCTTCTGTGTGATTTCACCCGAGGTGTCTGTGTATCCCACTGAGACTGTGAAAGCCTTCCGTGTGATTTCACCTGAGGTGTCTGTGTATGTCACTGAGACTGTGAAAGCCTTCTGTGTGATTTCACCCGAGGTGTCTGTGTATGTCACTGAGACTGTGAAAGCCTTCTGTGTGATTTCACCTGAGGTGTCTGTGTATCCCACTGAGACTGTGAAAGCTTTCTGTGTGATTTCACCTGAGGTGTCTGTGTATGTCACTGAGACTGTGAAAGCCTTCTGTGTGATTTCACCTGAGGTGTCTGTGTATCCCACTGAGACTGTGAAAGCTTTCTGTGTGATTTCACCCGAGGTGTCTGTGTATGTCACTGAGACTGTGAAAGCCTTCTGTGTGATTTCACCTGAGGTGTCTGTGTATCCCACTGAGACTGTGAAAGCCTTCTGTGTGATTTCACCTGAGACTGTGAAAGCTTTCTGTGTGATTTCACCTGAGGTGTCTGTGTATCCCACTGAGATTGTCAAAAGCCTTCTGTGTGATTTCACCTGATGTATCTGTGTATTGAAGTGTCTGTTTAGAAATCATTGCTGTTCATATGTTCTCACCTGTTTAGCGAGACGTGGCGTGTCATACTGGATCAGTATGCTGGGGAACGAGGAGGACCTGTTGTAGTGGTTAAGGTACATGCTGCCGCTGCTGTCGTCGTCTTCTGCGGTGATAGCAATCACATAGGCGAGTCAATACTGTCTAAGCCAACGTGCCCAAAATTTATTCGAAAAAATAAAAAAATGGTGGAACTTGGTTAACCACTGAGACGTGAACAGCTTGCCTGACGTGAATAAAATAGTCACACTACATTTCAGCGTCAACATAGTTGGTGGTTTGTGTCAACTGACGGGACAATGACACATCACCCGCAGTCACATTTCACGATATAAAGAACACTGTACAAGCTGTTGTTGCCTTGCGCGCATACGTCAACTACTTGCTCTGGTAAAGAAAGGCTGACGATGTATGTATGCAAACCTATCATTCGTGTTGGAGAGACACTAAACTAGAAGTACATCACACCTATGAACTGTTCACTTTTACCAAACCAGCACATCACACACATGGTGGTGAAAAAGCAACTTTGCTTTATATTGATGTATTTCATCATTTCGACTGAGTGCAGAAAGACGTTCACGTGCCTGTGTACCGAAGTAAATGTATTTAGGACTGTTGGCTAAACCATATGCTAATGAAATAACGTGTGAGTGTTTTTGAAAATGGGGAAGCTATAAGCTATAGCTTGACTGTCTTTGTTTGTAAAGGATCTGCCTTCGTGTCCGTCTTTCTTTTTTGAGAAACTTGCTTGCACACTTGATTCGGTTAAATTTCTCATGATGCAAAACATACAAACAGTCTGCAGGATCATAAGCGTAACCAAAATGTTTAAACCCTTTGCTTTGATATGCAGCCAACCAAGCTGTGTTTTAGCATGATGGTCATTGACCGTACAACCACTAAAACCCATTTTCGTGAATGCCCGCTTCTTCGGTATATCGTGGGACAATATATATAACTGTTTGATGATAACACCGAAAACAGGAGCTTCTACACACATAAGGTCACCATGTGAGTACTGTACACAATATCTCACTAACGTAACCCTACATTCAGAAGGTAATCATATGTGTACTGTACACAATGGATACATAACGTACACTCCACATACAGAAGGTCATCATATGTGTACAGTAGACAATAAATAACTGACGCACACTCTACATACAGGACATCTTATGTGTACTGTAGACAATGTGTCACTAACGTACACTCTACATACAGAAGGTCATCATGTGTGTACTGTAGACAATAAATAACTGACGCACGCTCTACATACAGAAGGACATCTTATGTGTACTGTAGACAATGTGTCACTAACGTAAACCTACATACAGAAGGTCATCATATGTATCCTGTAGATAAGGTGTCACTAATGTAACCCTACATACACAAGGGCATCATATGTGTACTGTACACAATGTGTCACTAACATAAACCTATATACAGAAGGTTATCATATGTGCACTGTACACAATGTGTCACTAACGTAACACTACATACAGAAGGTCATCATATGTGCACTGTACATAATGTGTCAATAACGTACACTCTACATACAGAAGGTCATCATATGTGTACTGTACACACGATTCCCCTATCGCACACTTCACATACAGAAGGTCATCATATGTGTTCTGTACGCAATGTGTCTCTAATGTACACTCTACATACAGAAGGTCATCATATGTGTTCTGTACGCAATGTATCTCTAATGTACACTCTACATACAGAAGGTCATGATATATGCACTGTACACAATGTGTCAGTAACGTACACTCTACATACAAAAGGTCATCATATGTGTACTGTACACAAAGTGTCACCAACGCTCACTCTACAGTCTACAAACAGAAGGTCATCATATGTGAACTGTACACAATGTGTCACTAACGTACACTCTACATACAGAAGGTCATCATATGTGTACTGTACACAATGTGTCACTAACGTAACCCTGCATACCGAAAGTCATCATATGTGTACTGTACACAATGTGTCCCTACCTTACACTCTACATACAGAAGGTCATCATATGTGTACTGTACACAATGTGTCACTAACGTACACTATACATAAAGAAGGACGTCATATGTGTACTGTACACAATGTGTCACTAACGTACACTCTTCATACAGAAGGTCATCATATATGCACTGTACACAATGTGTCCCTAACGTACACTCTACATACAAAAGGTCATCATATGTGTGCTGTACACAAAGTGTCACTAACGTTCACTCTACATACAGAAGGTCATCATATGTGAACTGTACACACTGTGTCACTAACGTACACTCTACATACAGAATGTCATCATATGTGTACTGTACACAATGTGTCACTAACGTAACCCTACATACCGAAAGTCATCATATGTGTACTGTACACAATGTGTCCCTACCTTACACTCTACATACGGAAGGTCATCATAAGTGTACTGTACACAATGTGTCACTAACGTACACTGTACGTAAAGAAGGACGTCATATGTGTACTGTACACAATGTGTATCTAACGTACACTCCACACACAGAAGGTCATCACATGTGTACTGTACACAATGTGTCACTAACGTAACCCTACATACAGAAGGACATCGTATGTGTACTGTACACAATGTGTAACTAGTGTAACCCTACATACAGAAGGACATCATATGTGTACTGTACACAATCTGACACTAACGTACACTCTACATACATAAGGTCACCATATGTGTACTGTACACAATGTGTCACTAACTTAACACTACATACCCAAGGTCATCATGTGTGTACTGTACACAATGCGTCACTAACGTAACCCTACATACAGGTCATAATATGTGTACTGTACACAATGTGTCACTAACTTAACCCTACATACAGAAGGTCATCATGCGTGTACTCTACACAATGCGTCACTAACGTAACCCCACATGCAGAAGGTCATAATATGTGTACTGTAAATAATGTGTCACTAACGTACACTGTACATACAGAAGGTTATCATCTGTGTACTGTCCACAATGTGTCGCTAACGTACGCTGCACATACACGAGGTATTCGTATGTGAACTGTACACAACGTGTCACTAACGTACACTCTACATACAGAAGGACATCATATGTCTACTGAACGCAATGTGTCACTAACGTAACCCTACATACAGAAGGACATCATATGTGTACTGTACACAATGTGTCACTAACGTAGCCCTACATACAGAAGGTCATCACATTTGTACTGTACACAATGCGTCACTAACTTAACCCTAGACACAGAAGGCCATCATATGTGTACTGTACACAATGTGTCACTAACGTAACCTTACATACAGAAGGACATCATATGTGCACTGTACACATTGTGTCACTACCTTACACTCTACATACAGAAGGTCATCATATGTGAACTGTACATAATGTGTCACTAACGTACACTGTACATACAGAATGTCATCATATGTGTACTTTACACAATGTGTCACTAACTTAACCCCACATACAGAAGGACGTCATATGTGTACTGTACACAATGTGTCACTAACGTACACTCTAGATACAGAAGGTCATCATATGTGTACTGTATGCAATGTGTCACTAACGTAACCCTACATACAGAAGGACATCATATGTGAACTGTACAGAATGTGTCACTAACGTTACCCTAGATACAGAAGGTTATCATATGTGTACTGTACACAATGTGTCACTAACTTAACCCTACATACAGAAGGACATCATATGTGTACTGTACACAATGTGACACTAACGTAACCCTACATACAGAAGGACATCATATGTGTACTGTACACAATGCGTCACTAACGCAGCCCTACATACAGAAGGACATCATATGTGAACTGTACAGAATGTGTCACTAACGTTACCCTAGATACAGAAGGTTATCATATGTGTACTGTACACAATGTGTCACTAACTTAACCCTACATACAGAAGGACATCATATGTGTACTGTACACAATGCGTCACTAACGCAGCCCTACATACAGAAGGACATCATATGTGAACTGTACACAATGTGTCACTACCTTACACTCTACATACAGAATGTCATCATATGTCAACTGTACACAATGTGTCACTAACTTAACCCCACATACAGAAGGACGTCATATGTGTACTGTACACAATGTGTAACTAACGTTCACTCCACACTCAGGTCATCATATGTCAACTGTACACAATGTGTCACTAACTTAACCCCACATACAGAAGGACGTCATATGTGTACTGTACACAATGTGTAACTAACGTTCACTCCACACTCAGGTCATCATATGTCAACTGTACACAATGTGTCACTAACTTAACCCCACATACAGAAGGACGTCATATGTGTACTGTACACAATGTGTAACTAACGTTCACTCCACACTCAGGTCATCATATGTGTACTGTACACAATGTGTCACTAACGTACACTCTACATACAGAATGTCATCAAATGTGTACTGTATGCAATGTGTCACTAACGTAACCCTACATACAGAAGTTCATCAAATGTGTACTGTACATAATGTGTCACTAACGTAACCCCACATACAGAAGGTAATCACATGTGCACTGTACACAATGTGTCACTAACGTAACTCTACATACAAAATGTCATCATATGCGTAATGTACACAATGTGTCACTAACATAACCCTACATAAAGAAGGTCGTAATATGTGTACTGTACACAATGTGTCACTAACGTACACTCTAGATACAGAAGGTCATCATATGTGTACTGTACACAATGTGTCCCTAACGTACACTGTACATACAGAATGTCATCATATGTGTACTGTACACAATGTGTCACTAACTTAACCCTACATACAGAAGGACATCATACGTGTACTGTACACAATGTGTAACTAATGTTCACTCCACACTCAGAAGGTCATCACATGTGTACTGTACACAATGTGTCCCTAACGTACACTGTACATACAGAATGTCATCATATGTGTAATGTACACAATGTGTCACTAACATAACCCTACATACAGAAGGACGTCATATGTGTACTGTACACAATGTGTCACTAACGTACACTCTAGATACAGAAGGTCATCATATGTGTACTGTACACAATGTGTCACTAGTGTAACCCTACATGCAGAAGGACATCATATGTGAACTGTACACAATGTGTCACTAAAGTACACTGTACATACAGAAGGTCATCATATGTGAACTGTACGCAATGTGTCACTAACGTAACCCCACATACAGAAGGTCATCATATGTGTACTGTACATAATGTGTTATTAACGTAACCCTACATACAGAAGGACATCATATGTGAACTGTGCACAATGTGTCACTAACGTACCCTCTACATACAGAAGATCATCATGTGTGTACTGTACACAATGTCTCACTAACGTACACTATTCATACTGCAGGTCACAATATGTGTACTCTACATAATGTCTTACTAACATACACTTTACATACAGAATGTCATCATATGTGTACTGTAGACATATTGTCACTAACGTACACGTCATCCCTGGCGACAATGTCTCACTGACGCAAAATCTGCATGCAGAAGGTCATCATATGTGTACTGTACACAATATGTAACTAGCCTACTCTCTACATTCAGAAGGTCATCATGTGTGTACTGTAGAGAATGTCTCACTAACGTACACTCTACATGCAGAAGGTCATCATATGTGTACTGTACACAATGTGTCACTAACGCACACTCCGCATACAATACATCATATGTGTACTGTACACAATGTGTCACTAACGTAACCCTAGATACAGAAGGTCATCATATGTGTACTGTACGCAATGTGTCACTGACGACAAAGCTATATACAAACGTAAGAGAGAGATGGACGATCCCTGGCGAGTGTAATAATTTCTTTATAATCCATTATATTTATTTACATTTGTACAGTAAAACTCGGTAAGCAAGACGGCCCTGTTAATTGATGTTACGTTCCATTATTTAATAATGTCAGAGACGACGAAATACAGAATCAATGGTTGTTAGGCAAAGGTGATATGTGCACACGTGCACATATGATATATATGGCACTGGCATATTAAAATGATACCAAACTCGTTCAGATACCGTAGGGAGTGCACTGCTTCCGTTTAGAAGGTATGTAACGAAACCGAGGGTAGTATCCTCTTTGTACACTGTGCGCAATGTACTTTACAAGTCACCATATTGAAAACAATGTTCATATTATTACGAGAACTGTACCTTATTATATTCGGAGAGCAAGCCACGACATTACTTATCTAAAAGCCAGATAAGTACAACTCTCAGATTTCTCCGTCTCCAAATTTCAAATGTTGTTCATAGAACGGTCCGACCCGAGCCATCCAACACAAGGACTGGTCTTCTGTTCTGCATGTTGACAGGCTTATAAACCTCGGTAGATCCACAAATGCAGTGGTTGCATGTGTCTTATAGCTCGTTCCATATATGCAAGCAGGATGTACTTGTAGTTGTTGCGTTTTATGTAAGGGACTATACAGGAGCATTGGTGTGCAGTGATTCAAGCAGTTGGACATTCACCATGTTCACAGTGCTGTTCTGTCATACTGACACACTTGTAATGTCAGTCTTCGTGTTACCCGTTAGATCACGTCTAGATCTCCGAGGGGAGTCTTCAAAAGTCAATGAACTACACTTGTACAATAAAGACTATAGAGTAGATGACGTCATTATCCGCGCTTATTGGATTAAGTGACCCTCAGCAGGGATAATAACCCAAGTAGAAACATTGAGCCTGAATGTGTGAGTTACACATTGGTATGAGCGTCTGAAGGACCACGAGGGGTCGGTGTCCACAATAACCCAAGTAGAAACATTGAGCCTGACTGTCATTGGTGTGAGCGTCTGAAGGACCACGAGGGGTCGGTGTCCACAATAACCCAAGTAGAAACATGGAGCCTGACTGTGAGAGTTACACATTGGTGTGAGCCTCGGATGGACCACGAGGGGTCGGTGTCCACAATAACCCAAGTAGAAACATGGAGCCTGACTGTGAGAGTTACACATTGGTGTGAGCCTCGGATGGACCACGAGGGGTCTGTGTCCACAATAACCCAAGTAGAAACATTGAGCCTGACTGTGAGAGTTACACATTGGTGTGAGCGTCTGGACCACGACTTTACAACTTGATTGCAGCGATGTCAGGGTGACGCTTAGTCTTATAATATATATACATACATGCCAGTTGGTTTGGTGTATTATACATTATGATATGTTACAACTGGCTGGTTACACATTACAATTTGTTGTGAGATACAGTACAGCTGGTTTGGTGTGTAATATGTTACAACTGGCTCCTTGGGTTATACTTTCCTTGTCTTTTGTCCCTTTCAGAACACGTCCTACGCCGTGATGATTTTAACAAAAACCCTAAAGTCCCAAAATGGAACAGAGCTAACAGGGACAACTTAGATATGTTTGAGTATGAAATAGAAAAATATCTCAGTTTTGTATATCACCCAAGCACACAATCTACAACTGACCATTGTCAAGTTATAGAAAACCATTGTCAGATTATTACTAACGGCCTTATACAGGCCAGCTGTAAATGTATCCCACAAAGTACATTCACGCCTTATCGAAAGCAATACTGGAAACAGGATGGTTTAGATAATGCCCACTACCGTATGAGAGTTGCTCGTAGAGCATGGGTTAACAGTGGTAAGCCCAGAAGTGACGACTCGAATGTATAATTATCATATAAAACTGAAAAGTCAAACTTTAGACGTCTGCATTGAAAATCTAAAAGATCTAAAAAGCGTGGGATTTTGACTGATATTGAACATGCAGCTAAACTTGATATCAATACCTTTTACAAAACTGTCAGAAAACAAAGATCCACAACTGATGTTATAACCACACTTAACTATGATAATGAAAATGAATCAACACCTGCTGGTATATGTAGACTGTGGAGTAAATATTACTCGGACTTAGCTCAGCCACACACCTCACAGATGTTTGATGATGAATTTAAAGATGAAATATGTCAGAGGGTTGCAGTTATTGAAGCATTAGATGACTATTTAATCGATGAAGGACTGGAAAGGGATCTTACAGATAACGAGGTACGAGAGACTGTCAAATCTCTGTGCAAACACAAATCTCGAGGCCCAGATAACATTACAAATGAGCACATTATCCACGGGGGGCAGTGTCTCATTACACACCTTTGTGACCTCTTTAACAAAATAATTAAATTTCGCTATGTGCCTTTTACTTATAGACTTGGTATGGTCATTCCAATCTATAAAGGTAAAAAGGAAATATCCGATCCCCGAAACTATAGGGGAATTACTCTAACGTCATGCCTTGGAAAACTTTTTGAGAAGCTATTACTTAAACGTATAGAAACTAAATTACTTGAAAATAATCCTTATTTCCCTGATATACTCCAATTTGGATTTAGAAAGGAACATGGCGCAGTTATGAGGGTTTTTGCTCTTATTGAAAGTACCAAATATTACATTGAGAGAAACTCTACAGTATATGCTGCCTTTTTAGATAACAAAAAGCATTTGACAGAACATGGCACGATGGTCTATTTTACAAGTTACATCAATTGGGCATCCAGGGAAACATCTGGAAACTATGCACTACAGCAATACAAATATATTTAGTGTAATACACTACAGCTTGTTTAGTGTGTTGTACACTACATATTCTTTAGTGTGCTGTACACTACAGCTTGTTTAGTGTTATACACTACAGCTTGTTTAGTGTGTTATACACTACAGCTTGTTTAGTGTGTTATACACTACAGCTTGTTTATTGTTATACACTACAGCTTGTTTAGTGTGCAGTACACTACAGCTTGTTTAGTGTGCTGTACACTACAGCTTGTTTAGTGTGTTATACACTACAGCTTGTTTAGTGTGTTATACACTACAGGTTCTTTAGTGTGTTATACACTACAGCTTGTTTATTGTTATACACTACAGCTTGTTTAGTGTGCTGTACACTACAGCTTGTTTAGTGTGCTGTACACTACAGCTTGTTTAGTGTGTTATACACTACAGCTTGTTTAGTGTGTTATACACTACAGGTTCTTTAGTGTGTTATACACTACAGCTTGTTTATTGTTATACACTACAGCTTGTTTAGTGTGCTGTACACTACAGCTTGTTTAGTGTGCTGTACATTACAGATTCTTTAGTGTGTTGTACACTACATGTCCTTTAGTGTGTTGTACACTACAGCCTGTTTAGTGTGTTATACACTACAGCTTGTTTAGTGTGTTGTACACTACAGGTTCCTTAGTGTGTTGTGCACTACAGCTTGTTTAGTGTGTTGTACGCTATAGTTTGTTAAGTGTTATACACCACAGCTTGTTTAGTGTTATACACTACAGCTTGTTTAGTGTTATCCACTACAGATTCTTTAGTGTTATACACTACAGCTTGTTTAGTGTGTTGTACACTATAGCTTGTTTAGTGTGTTGTACACTACAGCTTGTTTACTGTTATACACTACAGCTTGTTTAGTGTGTTGTACACTACAGATTCTTTAGTGTGTTGTACACTACAGATTCTTTAGTGTGTTGTACACTACAGGTTCTTTAGTGTGTTGTACACTGCAGCTTGTTTAGTGTTATACACTACAGGTTGTTTAGTGTGTTGTACACTACAGATTCTTTAGTGTGTTGTACACTACAGATTCTTTAGTGTGTTGTACACTACATGTCCTTTAGTGTGTTGTACACTACAGCTTGTTTAGTGTGTTATACACTACAGCTTGTTTAGTGTGTTGTACACTACAGGTTCCTTAGTGTGTTGTGCACTACAGCTTGTTTAGTGTGTTGTACGCTATAGCTTGTTTAGTGTGTTGTACAATAGAGCTTGTTAAGTGTGTTGAACACTACAGCTTGTTTTGTGTGTTGTACACTACAGCTTGCTTAGTTTGTTGTACACTACAGCTTGTTTAGTGTGTTGTACACTACATATTCTTTAGTGTGCTGTACACTACAGCTTGTTTAGTGTTATACACTACAGCTTGTTTAGTGTGTTATACACTACAGCTTGTTTAGTGTGTTATACACTACAGATTGTTTATTGTTATAAACTACAGCATGTTTAGTGTGCTGTACACTACAGCCTGTTTAGTGTGCTGTACACTACAGCTTGTTTAGTGTGCTGTACACTACAGCTTGTTTAGTGTGCTGTACACTACAGCTTGTTTAGTGTTATATACTACAGCTTGTTTAGCGTGCTGTACACTACAGCTTGTTTAGTGTGTTATACACTACAGCTTGTTTAGTGTGTTATACACTATAGCTTGTTTAGTGTTATACACCACAGCTTGTTTAGTGTTATACACTACAGCTTATTTAGTGTTATCCACTACAGCTTGTTTAGTGTGCAGTACACTACAGCCTGTTTAGTGTGTTGTACACTACAGCTTGTTTAGTGTGCTGTACACTACAGCTTGTTTAGTGTGCTGTACACTACAGCTTGTTTAGTGTGTTGTACACTACAGATTCTTTAGTGTGTTGTACACTATAGCTTGTTTAGTGTGTTGTACACTACAGCTTGTTTAGTGTGTTGTACACTACAGATTCTTTAGTGTGTTGTACACTACAGGTTCTTTCGTGTGTTGTACACTACAGATTCTTTAGTGTGTTAGACACTACAGCTTGTTTAGTGTGTTGGACACTACAGGTTCTTTAGTGTGTTGTGCACTACAGCTTGTTTAGTGTGTTGTACACTATAGCTTGTTAAGTGTGTTGTACAATATAGCTTGTTAAGTGTGTTGTGCACTACAGCTTGTTTAGTGTGTTGTACACTACAGCTTGCTTAGTGTGTTGTACACTACAGCTTGTTTAGTGTGTTGTACACTACAGCCTGTTTAGTGTGTTGTACAGTACAGCTTGTTTAGTGTGTTGTACACTACAGCTTGTTTAGTGTGTTGTACACTACAGCTTGTTTAGTGAAGTGAAGTCTGTAGATGACACAAGATATTGAATGAAAACCTCCCACCAACATCCAACAGTCTAAAACATCACATTGAACGAGTAAACTTCAAAGTCCATGTTTGGAAACAGTCTCTGCAACCAATCATGAACATTCTTTCACCAGTTGACCATGGTTGGAGCATATGTGATGGTCAGCTATTCTGATGTCGAGAGATCCTGCTCCCCATGGATTGGTTGAACTGACATCGTGTAAATGCAAAAAGTCTGCATGCCAGCAGAAAGAATGATATAGTGTGCACAGAGGCATATCTTTTTGTATGGCAAATGATTGTTGCCCGAACACCTTTGACGTGTTGCCAGTAGATGACTCCGATTCTGACATGAGTGAGTTAGTGAGTTTAGTTTTACGCACTCAGTAATATTCCAGCTATATGGCGACAGTCTGTTAATAATCGAGTGTGGACCAGACAACCCAGGGATCAACAGCATGAACATCAATCTGTGCAATTGGGATACGATGACATGTGTCAACCCAGTCAGCGAGCCTGAAAACCAGATCCCGTTAGTCGCCTCTTACAACAAGCATGGGTTATTGAAGATCAATTCTAACCTGAATCTTCAAAGGTCCGATTCTGACATGAAGTAACATATGAAATGAAAGAAAGTGAAAAGGAGGGTTAATTGCAAGCTTATGGATGTATCAAAAGTGATTAAGAGTTATCTGATAGAACAATTTGAATACCTACAACCAAAGCTTAGACGTAGTTATCGGATATGAAGCATAGTTTTCAAACACATTTGGATAATGTTATTTCATCAACTATTTTAGGAGTGTGAAACTTTGATTGACCCTATCATTGAAATTTAGCTCTATTCCTATACTGTATTAAACATTAGACACCAAATGATTTGTTTGGATTTCATATCAGTACAAATTTAGTCCTCCAATAAGTATATGTAGTTAAACTACAATGGCGGCCATTTTGGTTTCAATTTTGAATTCTGGGTAATATATAAAAATCCCTAGAAATATGCCGTCACTCTAGAAGTAAAGAGAAAACAAAAACAATCCTATTTATTATGTACATTGATGAACTAGTTAACGACATCATAAACAGCGACTATAGTGGCGCTTTTATTGATGAGACTATAAATGCACTGTCAATTCTTCTGTTTGCGGATGATGTCGCTATATTTGGAGACAGCGTTGTTAACTACAGAAAAAGATAGATATCTTAGAACAGTATTGTACGAAACGGGGATTGTCAATAAATACAAATAAGACAAAGGTCATAGTTTTTAAAAAAGGTGGTAGAATAGCAGAAAGAGAAAAATGGTCAATTGGAACAGAGAAACTAGAAACTGTCTCCTATTATAAGTATCTGGGATTAACGTTATCTTGTAGAAATATATTCACAAAAGCTTGTGGTGTTTTGTGTAAGCAAGCAGAGAAAGCATTATTTCCTATTAAGAAATTCATGTACAGATATAAAACAATTCCGTTCGATATATTTTTCAAAATCTTTGACTGTAAAATCCAACCTATATTATTATATGGAGCAGAAATTTGGGGAACTGTTATCCGCCATAGAATAGAAAAAGTACATTCAAATTTTGTAAAAACGTTCTAAACGTTGGCTATCGCACATCGAACAAGGCAGTTTTAGCAGAATGTGGGAGATACCCTTTACATGTAAATTATATGACACGAGTTGTTTCGTTCTGGATACGTCTGCTTCGGCAACCAGACACACGTTACCCACGTCGCTCGTATGATATGTTGAAACGTTTAGACGACAATGGAGATATTAACTGGGCTTCGGCAGTACGATCAATATTATTTCAACTTGGATTTGCTTATGTATGGACATATCAAAATGTGGGAAACTGGGAATTGTTTTTAAATCTTTTCAAACAACGTTGTAAATGTACATGTACTATCAAGAATGGACACAAGATATAAGAAACTCAAAATCATTACATATGTATTCTGCCTTTAAATCTGATATTGTTCCTGAATTGTATTTGATCGCACTCTCTTCGTTACATCTGCGCAGAGTCTTAACAGAATTCAGATGCGGCTCCACCAATTTATAAATAGTTTCGTATAGAAGATCTAAAGACAATGACATTAGTGTAACTATGTGCGATTATTGTAAAAATGTACCAGAAGATGAGTATCATGTGTTAATGAAATGTCCTTTATATGCAGCAGTAAGAACTCACTACATACCAAGTATCTATATTATGAACCCAAATAAACAAAAATTTGTACATCTTCTAAATACTAAGAACCATAATACGTCTAGCAATTTTTGTAAACAAAATCATGTCTATGCGCTCTGTAAAAATTTAATCTAAATTGTCATTTTATACTATTGGCCTCATGGCCACATCTATGAAATAAACCTGTCTGTCTGTCTGTTTTAGTAACAAAAATGTTAACTGCCATTAAATCAATCACCCTCACACATTTCCATGAAAAGTCGGAGAATTGCAAAAATACCCCTGTCTCAAAGAATAAGCTGTAAAACATTAAATTACCATGCTATGACCATACAAAATGACTTGTTTTGTGCCCAAGCCAACACTCTAGGGGAAATAAGTGTCAAAACACATCAATAGTATCAACTTTGGATGTAAATGGAAACATTCGGTGTTCATTTTTATGTAAATTTAAGTGCTGAGAAGGCAAAACACGACAAAACAAAATGGCGGCCATTTAAAAAAATTTTCAAAACAAAATTATGTCAAATAATTTCTACATCCTTTATCAGTACACAGAATCAAAATGAAAGTGATCAGATTGATAGTAATAAAACTATTAATGATTAACTTTGAGGTGTCGGGCAGCAAACCAAATGTGGCGAAAATGCTCGCACCCCCACCACATATAATGGCCTGTAAAAAAAACCTGATACCACAATCTGAGAGTATTACAGGCCTTTTCATGAGCCCAAGACATCATACTAACTGAAAATAGTGTCAAACAAAATCAGTACTTGGGAGGCTACGATTTGAAATTTTTCAGCTGCCTCCTCCTGGACTATATGTACAGTACGACAAAACGCTTCGATTTATGAAAATTTAAATTTGGTGTTCATGAATTAGTATATGTGTGTACGTGCGTGTGTCTGTGTGTGTGTGTGTGTGTGTGGGGGGGGGGATATGTGCATGTGAGCGCGTTCTAGTGTGTGGTAATGCATGTTCCATATCCTGTGCCGCAGTTTATCATAGCTTCCAATCGCTCTCTATACTGACGCACTCTGCACTAGACCACAGAGGACGTACAATTTGTAAAGAAGAGATCAAAGATTTTTTTCTGTTCTAAGCACTAAACCCCTATTTTCCCATTGATATAACTTTGGTATTACAATGATTGGAGATAAACAAAACGATCACCTGTGGGTTTAGAAAGGGACTATTTCAGCGCACTCACAGTACTTCCCATACGCCACATCCACAATATAGTGGGGGAGGGCGACACTGTGACATTAACAATGTATCTGTGTTCTGACGCCCTTTTCTGTACATTTAGTCAGGGCTACACGTGCAACAGCCCAATACATTGTGACCTTGGCGAGTGTCGCGATGTCGCCTTGTGTTAATTTTTTTAAAAATATTCCAAGCAAGACAATGCGATTAGGCAACATTACGGCAAACGGTCAAAATGCTGCGTTGTTGAATTATCGTACTTGACAAAATATTGTGTACTTTGCTTGTGTTTGTAGTGCGTTGATGCAACAATGTCCCTTCCAGGTTTCCATAGAGTGAATCACAATCTACATCAACTGCGAGTGGCGCCACCGGCGAGCAGCACGGTGCACAGTACGATCACTGCAAGTATTGATATTTCCTACACATGCGTACTGGCCATCACGGGGAATGTACACCTCTACCGGCGCATTATTCACGAAACGACCAGTATCGCTCTTGTCTAGGAATATTTTCTGAAGGATTTTTACCAACTAGCTTTCTTTAGGTAAGGATATTTTGCATCCAAGGCTGGTGTGTGTTGGCCAGTTGGCTGTGTGATTGGAAGGCGATGTATATTGACTTGTGTTGGCGGTATGTATGGGCCGGCCTCGGCACCAAGCTTCTTCTTGTTGCCAGCACACCACACGCAACATTTCACCTCTCGGTGCCGCTAGTTATGTTTTTAGGTTTGTAAACAAAGAATTGTGTGTTGTTTGAAGTTGGCTTATTTCAAAACATACAGCATGGTATCAACAAACGACTTCCAATCAAATTAGCATAATGTCTATCACAAACATGTTTAAACCGACACGACTTTGGAATGGACCCCCTGCTTACAAAATCATGACCGCTGAACAAAATAGCGATTTCATATTTCAACATTCTTTCAGGATTAGACGTCTGTATGACGTAATACCTGACCTAGAATATGTGGATTGCCTTGCGTGCTTCCACGTCGTACAGATATACATGGCAACCATGCCCCGACTGCAGTTCATCATAATGAAGCCCCAGGCCACTCATACCGACCAAGTCTCGCATGCACGATAATATACATCATGTGGCCATGCATGACCTCCGGAAGTCAAGATAGAGCGGGACGTTTTACGGCAATCGGCAGATTGGGTCATTAATTGCCATGGTAACCAGGAGGAACTCGCCACGCCAGTGTACTATCGCAGGGTCATGAAAGCAAAGACGATTACATGTGGATGATATGTTCATGGCATCGGTTTTCGATAGGGTTACGAAAATACCGTATGTTACACGACTTGAGTGAACATGCCACATACTCTCTAATTAGAATGGCGATTCCGGATGTGCCTGGCTACATGACTCACCCCATGAGACTAGTACAGTGTGTAGTCATCAAATCGTTTATTTATGTTTGATAGTTTGAAATGAAAGCATATTGTGGTAGTATATAATTCTCTTCACACATAGAACAGTTCCATAACTACGATGGTCTGCACAGTCGTGAATTTAAAACGAGCTAACGTTAGGTGATGCACATACCATCAGGCACACAGTGATAAACCCACACAAACAGTAGCCCAGTAGGCAGACAGACAGTCTGCTCAAGGGTGAAGCTAATCTGTTGACAGTCTGGTTGTGACTGAGCCAGACATTTGTGCAGACAAATGACACAGCCGCAACGACACACAGACAGATAAACACTGGAAAGTTCTAAGTCTGATCGCGGGAGATGAAGACACAGAGACAATCTTAACCAGACAGAAAGACAAGTACTTCAAGAAGCACTCAGTTCATTGTTAACCTCCCTCTGTGATCTCTGTTATTTTATGCAGCTATATGCATGCAACAATGTCCATATTTAGATCTTGGCCCTGCTACGGGCGTGTGTTTGGTCGCTCTTAGAACAGTGAGGAAAATCAATACTGGATGGGAATGTAGTTCCATGTACTACGAGCTTGGTGCTACACGAGGGACCACAGTCAGCAGGCCTAACTGACTGGCTCATGGTGACATTGGCGTTGTCGCATGGAGTTTGACATCCGTCCCATTAGCGCCTATTATATGGACAGTTCATCAGCGTGCTGATCTTAGACCCTCTATTCCAAAATGTAGAGGTATCGACAAAATAAAACTAGCAGTTCAAACAGTTGCTGGGAGTCGCAGTAGTTTATCATCATCAGAGATTAATGTAAAATCTGTGACAAACACAACACACGTTTTTTTGTCACCCGACATCAAACTGACACCCATCTAACACTGGTGTAACACCAGGAGACACCCATCTAACACTGGTGTAATACCTGGTGACACCCACCTAACACTGGTGTAATACCAGGTCACAACCATCTAACACTGGTGTAATACCTGGTGACACCCACCTAACACTGGTGTAATACCAGGTGACACCCATCTAACACTGTTGTAATACCAGGTGACACCCATCTAACACTGGTGTAACACCAGGAGACACCCACCTAACACTGGTGTAATACCAGGTGACACACATCTAACACTGGTGTAATACCAGGTGACACCCATCTAACACTGTTGTAATACCAGGTGACACCCATCTAACACTGGTGTAATACCAGGTGACACCAATCTAACACTGTTGCAATACCAGGTGACACTCATCTAACACTGTTGTAATACCAGGTGACAACCATCTAACACTGGTGTGATATCAGGCTACATCACACTGTCACCAATCTAATACAGGTGTTATTCCTGGTGACAACCATCTCACAGTGGTGTAATACCAAGGTACATCACATTGACACACATCTAACACAGGTGTAATAACAGGTTACAACCAGGTTACACTGGTGAAATACCTGGTGACACCCATCTAACACTGGTGTAATACCTGGTGACAACCATGTAACACTGGTGTAATACCAGTCTACATCACACTGACACCCATCTAACACTGGTGTAATATCAGGCTACATCAAACTGTCACCCATCTAACACTGGCGTAATACCTGGTGACACCCATCTAACACTGATGTAATACCTGGTGACACCCATCTAACATTGATGTAATACCAGGCTACATCACACTGACACCCATGAACACTTGTGTAATACCAGGTGACACCCATCTAACACTTGTGTAATACCTGGTGACACCCATCTAACACTGGTGTAATACCTGGTGACACCCATCTTACACTGGTGTAATACGAGGTGACACCCATCTAACACTGGTGTAATACCTGGTGACACCCATCTAACATTGGTGTAATACCAGGCTACATCACACTGACACCCATGAACACTTGTATAATACCAGGTGACACCCATCTAACACTGGTGTAATACCAGGTGACACCCATATAACACAGGTGTAATACCTGGTGACACCCATCTTACACTGGTGTAATACGAGGTGACACCCATCTAACACTGATGTAATACCAGGTGACATTCATCTAACACAGGTGTAATACGAGGTGACACCCATCTAACACTGGTGTAATACTTGGTGACACCCATCTAACATTGGTGTAATACCAGGCTACATCACAGTGACACCCATGAACACTTGTATAATACCAGGAGGCACCCATCTAACACGGTTGTAATACCTGGTGACACCCATCTAACACTGATGTAATACCAGGTGACATCCATCTAACACTGGTGTAATACCAGGTGACACCCATGTAACACTGTTGTAATACCAGGTGACACCCATCTAACACTGGTGTTATACCTGGTGACACCCATCTAACACTGGTGTTATACCAGGTGACAACCATCTAACACTGGTGTAATATCAGGCTACATCACACTGTCAACCATCTAATACTGGTGTTATTCCTGGTGACAACCATCTAACACTGGTGTAATACCAGCTGACACCCATATGACAATGGTGTAATACCTGGTGACACCCATCTAAAACTGGTGTAATACCTGGTGACACCCATCTAACACTGGTGTAATACCAGGCCACATCACACTGACACCCATCTAACACTGGTGTAATACATGGTGACACCCATTTATCACGGGTGTAATACCAGGTGACGCCCATCAAACACTGGTGTAACAGCAGGTGACACCCATCTAACACTGTTGCAATACCAGGTGACACTCATCTAACACTGTTGTAATACCAGGGGACAACCATCTAACACTGGTGTAATACCAAGGTACATCACACTGACACACATCTAACACAGGTGTAATATCAGGTTACAACCAGGTTACACTGGTGAAATACCTGGTGACACCCATCTAACACTGGTGTAATACCAGTCTACATCACACTGACTCCCATCTAACACTGGTGTAATACCAGGCTACATCACACTGACACCCATCGAACACTGATGTAATACCTGGTGACACCCATCTAACATTGGTGTAATACCAGGCTACATCACACTTACACCCATTGAACACTTGTGTAATACCTGTTGACACCCATCTAACAGTGATGTAATACCAGGCTACATCACACTGACACCCATCTAACACTGATGTAATACCAGGTGACACCCATATGACAATGGTGTAATACCTGGTGACACCAATCTAACACTGGTGTAATACGTGGTGACATCCATCTAACACTTGTGTAATACATGGTGACACCCATTTATCACTGGTGTAATACCAGGTGACATCTATCAAACACAGGTGTAATACCAGGTGACACCCATCTATCACTGGTGTAACACCAGGTGAAATCCATCTAACACTGTTGTAATACCAGATGACACCGACCTAACAATGGTGTAATACCAGGCTACATCACACTGACACCCATCTAACACTGGTGTAATACCAGTTGACACCCATCTAACACTGGTGTAATACCAGGTGACACCCATCTAACACTGGTGTAATACCAGGTGACACCCATCTAACACTGGTGTAATACCAGGTGACACCCATCTTCCACTGGTGTAATACCAGGTGACACCCATCTAACACTGGTGTAATAGCAGGCGACACCCATCTAACACTGGTGTCATATCAGATGACAACCATCTAACACTGGTGTAATACCAGGCGACACCTATCTAACACTGTTGTAAAACCAGATGACACCCATCTAACACAGGTGTAAAACCAGGTGTCACCAATCTAACACAGTTGTAATACTAGTTGACACCAATCTAACACTGGTGTTATCCCAGATGACACCCATCAAACACTGGTGTAATACCAGGTGACACCCATGTATCACTGGAGTAATACCAGGTGACACCCATATAACACTGGTCTAATACCAGGCTACATCACACTGACACCCATCTAACACTGTTGTAATACATGGTGACAACCATCTAACTCTGGTGTAATACCTGGTGACACCCATGAACACTTGTGTAATACCAGGTGGCACCCATCTAACACTGGTGTAATACCAGGTGACACCCATCTAACACTGTTGCAATACCAGGTGACACTCATCTAACACTGTTGTAATACCAGGTGACAACCATCTAACACTGGTGTAATATCAGGCTACATCACACTGTCACCAATCTAATACTGGTGTTATTCCTGGTGACAACCATCTAACAGTGGTGTAATACCAGGGTACATCACATTGACACACATCTAACACAGGTGTAATAACAGGTTACAACCAGGTTACACTGGTGAAATACCTGGTGACACCCATCTAACACTGGTGTAATACCTGGTGACAACCATGTAACGCTGGTGTAATACCAGTCTACATCACACTGACACCCATCTAACACTGGTGTAATATCAGGCTACATCAAACTGTCACCCATCTAACACTGGCGTAATACCTGGTGACACCCATCTAACACAGATGTAATACCTGGTGACACCCATCTAACATTGGTGTAATACCAGGCTACATCACACTGACACCCATGAACACTTGTGTAATACCAGGTGACACCCATCTAACACTGGTGTAATACCAGGAGACACCCATCTTACACTGGTGTAATACGAGGTGACAACCATGTAACACTGATGTAATACCAGGTGACATCCATCTAACACTGTTGTAATACCAGGAGTCACCCATCTCACACTGTTTCAATACCTGTTGACACCCATCTTACACTGGTGTAATACAAGGTGACACCCATCTAACCCTGATGTAATACCAGGTGACACCCATCTAACACTGATGTAATACAAGGTGACATCCATCTCACACTGGTGTAATACCTGTTGACACCCATCTAACACTGTTGTAATACCAGGTGACACCCATCTAACACTGGTGTAATACCAGGTGACACCGATCTAACTCTGGTGTCATGGCAGGTGACACCCATCTAACACCGTTGTAAGACCAGGTGACACCCATCTAACACTGTTGTAATACCAGGTGACACCCATCTAACACTGTTGTAACACCAGGTGACACCCATCTAACACTGTTGTAATACCAGGTGACACTCATCTAACACTGGTGTCATACCAGGTGACGCCCATCTAACACTGGTGTAACACCAGGTGACACCCATCTAACACTGTTGTAATACCAGGTGACACTCATCTAACACTGGTCTAATACCAGGCTACATCACACTGACACCAATATAACACTGGTGTAATACCAGGTGACACCAATATGACACTGGTGTAATACCAGGTGACAACCATCAAACACTGGTGTAATACCTGGTGACACCCATCTAACACTGGTGTACTGCCAGGTTACATCACACTGACACCCATCTAACACTGGTGTAATACATGGTCACAATCATCTAACACTGGTGTACTACCAGGTTACATCACACTGACACCCATCTAACACTGGTGTAATACCTGTTTACAATCATCTAACACTGGTGTAATACCAGTCTACATCACACTGACGCCCATCTAACACTGGTGTAATATCAGGCTACATCACAATGTCACTCATCTAACACTGGTATAATACCTGGTTACAATCATCTAACACTGGTGTAATACCTGGTGACAACCATCTAACACTGGTGTCATACCAGTCTACATCACAGTGACGTCCATCTAACACGGGTGTAATATCAGGTTACAACCATCAAACACTGGTGAAATACCTGGTGACACCCATCTAACACTGGTGTAATACCTGGTGACAACCTTCTAACACTGGTGTCATACCAGTCTACATCACACTGACGCCCATCTAACACTGGTGTAATATCAGACTACATCACACTGACACCCATGTAACACTGGCGTAATACCTCATGATACCCATCTAACACTGATGTATGCCCTGTGACACCAATCTAACACTGGTGTAATAACTGGTGACACCCATCTAACACTGCTGTAATACCAGACCTCATCACACTGACAGATTTAACACTGGTGTAATACATGATGACACCCATTTAACACTGGTGTAATACCTGGTGACACCCATCTAACACTGGTGTAATACCAGGTGACACCCATCTAACACTGGTGTAATACCTGGTGACACCCATCTAACACTGGTGTAAAACTACGTGACACCCATCTAACACTGGTGTAATACCAGGTGACACCCATCTAACACTGGTGTAATACCAGGTGACACCCATCTAACACTGGTGTAATACCAGCCGAGATCACACTGACACCCATCTAACACTGGTGTACTAGCAGGTGACACCCATCTGACACTGGCTTGATACCCACCTTCACCAAGGTGACACCCATGTAACACTGGTTTAATACCGGGCTACATCACACTCACACCCATTTGACAATGGTTTAATACAAGGTGAGATCACACTGAGAACTTCCACTTGTTGAACTGACACGTGACAGGAGCTCTTGCATACCGTGAACACGGTGCACTGACACGTGACAGGAGCTCTTTAATACCTTCAACTAGATGGACGGACAAGTGACAAGAGCTCTTGGATACCTTCAACTGAATGAACGGACACGTGACAGGAGCTCTTGCATACCTTCAACTGGGTGAAGAGACACGTAACAGGAGCTCTTGCATACCTTCAACTGGGTGAAGAGACACGTAACAGGAGCTCTTGCATACCTTCAACTGGGTGAAGAGACACGTGACAGGAGCTCTTGCATACCTTCAACTGGGTGAAGAGACACGTAACAGGAGCTCTTGCATACCTTCAACTGGGTGAAGAGACATGTGACAGGAGCCCTTGCATACCTTCAACTGGGTGAAGAGACACGTAACAGGAGCTCTTGCATACCTTCAACTGGGTGAAGAGACATGTGACAGGAGCCCTTGCATACCTTCAACTGGATGAAGAGACACGTAACAGGAGCTCTTGCATACCTTCAACTGGGTGAAGAGACACGTGACAGGAGCTCTTGCATACCTTCAACTGGGTGAAGAGACACGTGACAGGAGCTCTTGCATACCTTCAACTGGGTGAAGAGACACGTGACAGGAGCTCTTGCATACCTTCAACTGGGTGAAGAGACACGTGACAGGAGCTCTTGCATACCTTCAACTGGGTGAAGAGACATGTGGCAGGAGCCCTTGCATACCTTCAACTGGGTGAAGAGACACGTGACAGGAGCTCTTGCATACCTTCAACTGAATGAAGAGACACGTGACAGGAGCTCTTGCATACCTTCAACTGGGTGAAGAGACATGTGACAGGAGCCCTTGCATACCTTCAACTAGGTGAAGAGACACGTGAAAGGAGCTCTTGCATACCTTCAACTAGGTGACACGATGTGCGGCAGTAACACCAACAGGTGCGTCTGTATCTGTCGTTATCTCAGACATCATGACTCATACAGCTTCATCACAAACATCAATATCCTCTGACCTGACCCAGTGTGTCTACAGACTGTTGCGCAATCCCACAAAGCCTCTTAGTTGTTAAAAGCCTTTTTTAACGAATTTACATAGTTTATTTCTAATCGGTAAACATCTTGACTTTTATGTTCGGTGTCTGATCCCAGGCTTCTATGCCTATGTAACTATGAACCTACAATTATATATAGTCACTAGACGGAGAATAAAGGCCTATATATGTATTTCCGTTGTTCTTTTAAAATAGAATGTAAAATTTACAAGCAAAGTTGGGATACTTTAAGGTAATGCGAACCTATGTTGATGACAAGTATGTGAAATGTGTAAACACAAGGATTCTGGTGTGCGTACGTGCGTGCGTGCGTGCGTGTAGCTAAACAGTAATTTTCCTCGCCACTATGGTGTTTTCGTCGGTTGACATAATTGTTGTGTTTCACGATTATGTGACTTGTTGCGCAACCCCAATTGAACCACACTTCATATTTGATAATGCATAATAGGCATATCACTGACTTAACAGTCAGAAGGAAAATGTATGACCCAACGCAACGTGAAACCCATGATATTCTTATCAGCTCTAATTGTGTTGGCATTGCCATCAGTTAGGTCAAATGTAATGTCATGGTGGTCAGAGTCTAACGTTGAGTGACTCAGGGTGAGAGAGAAGGGTCGAGAGGGATATACTTAGGAAAAAATAACCGGGCGTCATATGAAGTCCAATAAAAATGAATGTATTGTGAAAATAGTATGATGGATAGTTCACTAAATTTTCTGGCGGCATCTCCAGGATCGTAATTTACAACTTGCTCATTCATGTTCATGCACGGCAAACAGCGTGAATGTTTTCGTGTTTCTGATATTCACAAACGTGGTATTACAATGTGAACAGTACACGATGATGCGTATTTATTTATTGATGTGATCAGCGAAGGTGGCATCACGGCTCATGACGAACAGGCTGATGGTACAACGTTCATGGCAGTTTTAATGCCGTGCGCTGCCGGGACGGCATTGTTAGAAATCATGTTCCACCTTTTGTATAAGGGGTATTAACATCTCATTGTAGTTCTTCACATGCTTCTCGTGCTGTAGCATGCCTTCTTATGGCAACATAACGTCGCCGTTGCCCCTAAAGAACATGTCTTTAATGTGAGGGTGGAACGCCTACGACAGGACTAGAATCAACCTGTTAATGCTAGCTCAGTTGACCCAATGTTTACCTGACATTAGGAATAACTTCCCCCGGGCTGTTCTAAACCATCTAGTGTCTTCTACCTAGTGGCCAGATCCGATATTGACATTATTTAAGTTTTACCATTCCTGTCAGTTTTCTATTACATACTATGGGTTTTGTCAGTGAAATTGTTATGATAAAACATTCATGAGATGAATAACCAACTGCTATGCCATTTCAAATAACATAACATTGACACCATTAATGGATAGTTTTCTTCCGTCATTCCAAGGGCTAATGTACCCGACAGTACACCATAACCTACTGTACACACAGTGGCCGTCTTGCTGTTACACCATAACCTACTATACACACAGCAGCCGTCTTGCTGTTACACCATAACCTACTGTACACACTGTGTCCGTCTTGCTGTTACACCATAACCTACTGTACACAAAGTGGCCGTCTTGCTGTTACACCATAACCTACTGTACACACAGTGGCTGTCTTGCTGTTACACCATAACCTACTGTACACACAGTGGCCGTCTTGCTGTTACACCATAACCTACTGTACACAAGTTGCTGTCTTGCTGTTACACCACCTAACCTACTGTACACACAGTGGCCGTCTTGCTGTTACACCATAACCTACTGTACACACTGTGGCCGTCTTGCTGTCACACCATAACCTACTGTACACACAGTGGCCGTCTTGCTGTTACACCATAACCTACTGTACACACTGTGGCCGTCTTGCTGTTACACCATAACCTACTGTACACACAGTGGCCGTCTTGCTGTTACACCATAACCTACTGTACACACAGTGGCCGTCTTGCTGTCACACCATAACCTACTGTACACAAAGTGGCCGTCTTGCTGTTACACCATAATACCTACTGCACACACAGTGGCTGTCTTGCTGTTACACCATAACCTACTGTACACACAGTGTGGCCGTCTTGCTGTTACACCATAACCTACTGTACACACAGTGGCCGTCTTGCTGTTACACCATAACCTACTGTACACACCTACTGTGGGCCGTCTTGCTGTTACACCATAACCTACTGTACACACAGTGGCCGTCTTGCTGTTACACCATAACCTACTGTACACACAGTGGCCGTCTTGCTGTTACACCATAACCTACTGTACACACAGTGGCCGTCTTGCTGTTACACCATAACCTACTGTACACAAAGTGGCCGTCTTGCTGTTACACCATAACCTACTGTACACACAGTGGCCGTCTTGCTGTTACACCATAACCTACTGTACACACTGTGACCGTCTTGCTGTTACACCATAACCTACTGTACACACTGTGGCCGTCTTGCTGTTACACCATAACCTACTGTACACACTGTGGCCGTCTTGCTGTTACACCATAACCTACTGTACACAAAGTGACCGTCTTGCTGTTACACCATAACCTACTGTACACACAGTGGCTGGCTTGCTGTTACACCATAACCTACTGTACACACAGTGGCTGTCTTGCTGTTACACCATAACCTACTGCGGGCCAATACGCAAGTGGCCGTCTTTGCTGTTACAACCATAACCTACTGTCTACACACAGTGGCTGTCTTGCTGTTACACCATAACCTACTGTACACACAGTTGTCATTGGCCCAGTCTTGCTGTCACACCATAACCTACTGTACTATTGCACTGTGGCCGTCTTGCTGTTACACCATAACCTACTGTACACACAGTGGCCGTCTTGCTGTTACACCATAACCTACTGTACACACAGTGGCCGTCTTGCTGTTACACCATAACCTACTGTACACACAGAGGCCGTCTTGGTCTGACACCCTAACCTACTGTACACAAAGTGGCCGTCTTGCTGTTACACCATGAACTGCTGCACACACAGTGGCTGTCTTGCTGTTACACCATAACCTACTGTACACAAAGTGGCCGTCTTGGTCTGACACCCTAACCTACTGTACACAAAGTGGCCGTCTTGCTGTTACACCATAACCTACTGTACACACAGTCGTCGTCTTGCTGTTACACCATAACCTACTGTACACACAGTGGCTGTCTTGCTGTCACACTGTAACCTATTGCACACAAAGTGGCCGTCTTGCTGTTACACCCTAACCTACTGTACACAAAGTGGCCGTCTTGCTGTTACACCATAACCTACTGTACACACAGTGGCCGTCTTGCTGTTACTGTGCAATTAGTCTCTTGCTGTTACACCATAACCTACTGTACACATACACTGTGACCGTCTTGCTGTTACACCATAACCTACTGTACACACTGTGGCTTTCCTTTTCCTTTTGGTGTGTCTTCTTTCATTCCTGTCTTTCTTTACCTGGTGTGTCTTCATTTTCCTGTTTCTATTTACAGGGCCGGGTCTGTTTTCTTTTCTATTTTCCGGCCGTCTTCCTTCCATGGTTTCTTCCTGGTGGCTGTCTTCCTCTTCCTGTGCCGTCTTGGGTCATTTCCTGGGGTCAGCCGTCTTGCTGTTCCTGTGCCACGGTCGTCGTCTTCCTGTGGCCTGGTGGCTGTCTTCTTTGTCCACTGTGTGGTCTTCTGATTGGTTGGCCGTTATTTTGGTGTGGATCTTCTGTTCCTGTGCCGGTGTGGGATCTTCTTCCTGTGTGGCTGTCCTGTGTGCCTGGGGTCGGTTATTTTGTCCTTTTGGTGGCCGTCTTTGCTGTTCCTTCCTGTGTGGTCTTCTGTTCCTTTCTATTTTTATGGTGGCCGTCTTCTTTGTTCCTGGCCTGTGCCGGTGGCCGTCTTCCTTCCTTTGTGCCTGGTGGCCGTCTTCCTGGTGGCCACTGTGGGCCGTCTTCCTGGGGTCGTCTTCCTGTGTGGGTCTTGTTCCTGGGTGTGATCTTCTTCCTGTGTTGGTTGTGGTCGGCTGTTCCTGTGTGTGGATCAGCTGGCCTGTGTGTGTCCTGGTGGCCGTCGTTGGTCCTCTTCCTGGTTGATTCCTGTGCTGTTCCTGTGTCTTCTGTGTGGCCGTCTTCTGTTCCTGTGTTCCTGGTGTGTTTCCTTTCTATTTTCGGTGTGTCCATTCCTGTTCCTGTGTGCGTTTCCCGGTCCTTCCTATTTTCAGTGGCAAGTCTTGGTCATTTCCTGTTCCTTTTCCGTCTTCATTCCTTCAGTGGTCATTCTTCCTTCCGTTAACCGTCTTCCTTCCTTCCGTGCTGTCTTCTTCCTTCTAAAGTGTGCGTCTTCCTATTCCACTGTTTCACACCACCTGGTGGCTATCTTCTTCGATTTTTCCTGGCTACTATTTTACACGGTGGCCGTCTTGCTGTCTCGTCGTGTTTCTGGCCACCCACACTGTGGCCCGTCTTCTTCGTTACACCATAACCACTGGTGTCCCCGTCTTTGCTGTTACACCGCAACCTACTGTTACACGGTGGAGCCGTCTTTGCTGTTACACCATAACCTGCTGTGCCACAAAGTGGCTGTCTTGTTGCACCATGACCTACTGTTGCACTGTGGCCGTTTTGGGGTCTGACCGCCATAACCTACTGTGCCGGTGGCCCGTCTTGGTCTGTTTACCATAACCTGCTGGCGCACAAAGGTGTGGATCTTGCTGTTCCGCCAACCTGCTGTGCACGGTGGTCGTCTTCTTTCAAACACCATAACCTGGCCACAAAGTGGCTGTCTTCTTTATGCCACTGTAACCTATTAGCACACAAAGGGTGGCCCAGATCTTGCTGTTACACCCAACCTACTGTTACACAAATTGGCCAGATCGCTGTTTTCCATAACCTACTGTTGCCTGGTGTGGATCTTTACGCTGTTACACCATAACCTGTTTTGTTACTGATTGGGCATGAATTGCACCATGACCTACTGGCGCACGGCTGATCGCACCATGACCTGCTGACGCACGGTGGGCCGACTTGCTGTTACACCATGACCTGCTGTGCACTGGCTGATCACGCCAACCTACTGTGCACGGTGGCCGTCTTGCTGTTACGCCATAACCTGCTGTTACTGATTGGCCAGATCGTTTTCATAACCTACTGTTGCACATAATTGGCCAGGTCTTTGCTGTTTACGCCATAAAGTACTGTGCACGATTGGCCGGATCTTCGCTGTTACCTGCGTAACCTGCTGTGCACGGCTTTGTCACGCCATAACGTGCTGTTGCACGGTGGCCGGATCTTTGCTGTTACACCATGACCTGCTGTACCTGGTGGCTGACTGCTGGCACAGATTACCGTAACCTGCTGTGGCGCACTATTGGCCCGTCTTGCTGTTACGCCATATGACCTGCTATTTTCGGGTGTTTTGATGTTCCTGTTACGCCATAAACATGCTGTTACACATATTGACCGTCTTGTACCGTTACGCCGTAACCTGCTTTACACTGTGTCCCGGATCGTTGCCGCCATAACCTGCGCTTTTGATTGGTCGTCTTCTTCGTCGCACCGCCAACCTGCTGGTACGGTGGCCCGGATCTTCGCTTCGTTACACCATAACCTGCTGTTATTGCCACACGGTGTAGATCTTTGCTGTTTTTCCATGACCTGCTGCGCGCAAGGGGTGTGGATCTGGCGTTTTCCTGGCTACTGGTAAACACTGTGGCCAGATCTTTGCTGTCACCACATGACCACTGTGCACGATTGGCCGTTGGACCGTACTGGTACAGTTGACCGGATCATTTGCTGGTTACACCGTAAACCTGCGTTGCCTAAAGTGGCTCCATCTGCTGTTCCTGTCTTCATTCCTGTGTTCTTTCCTGTCCCCATTCCCTGTGTTCGTCTTTTCCTTCCTTCACTGTTCCTGTTTCCTATTTTATTGTCGTTTGGTCTGTTTCTTGAGATCTGTTTCCTCTTCCTATTCTTCCTCTTTCCTTCAGTGGTCGTCTTCCTTCCTTCTTCATTCCTCTTTCCCTCTTCCCTGTCTTCCATCTTCCTTCATTCCAGCTATCTTTCTTCTTCAGTGTGTCTTCACTGTCTCATGTTCCTTCTTCCGTCTTTCACTATTCCTGCTCACTGTGTCCGTCTTCTTCCTACTAATACCTGGTGTTCGTCTTCACTGTTCCTCTTCCTTCACTGTCTTCATTCCTCTTCCTATTACTATTGTGCGTTTGGTCTGTTCCTGCTTTCCACACAATTGGCCGTCTTCATTTCCTTCCTATTTTCATTAACCGTCTTTTCATTCCTTTCTTTCTTCCACAAGTGGTCGTCCTTCACTATTCCATAACCACTATTTTAAAAGTGGCTTTTTGTCTTTGCTGTCACACACTGTGGCCTATTACTTTTCAAAGTGTGAATCTTGCTTTCATTCCACCATAACCTACTGTGCCTAAAATTGACAGTCTTGCTGTTACCATAACCCACTACCTAAAAAGTGGCTGTTGTCTTGCTTTCGTTACACCATAACCTACTGCACCTAAAAGTGGCCAGATCTTTGCTTTCGTTACACCATGAACTGCTGCACCCACCAGTGGCTGTCTTTGCTGTTACACCATAAACCTGCTGTGCACGGTGGCCAGATCTTTGCTTTCGTCTCATCGTGACCTACTGGCCGCACGGGTGAGGCCCGTCTTTGCTGGTTACACCATGACCTGCCCAATACACGGTGGCCGTCTTGCTGCTGCACCATGACCTGCTGCGCACACGGTGGCCGTCTTTGCTGTCACCTGATAACCTGCTGGCGCACAAGGTTGCTGTCTTTGCTGTTGCACCGCCAGCCTGCTGTTGCCTGGGGTGGCCAGATCTTGCTGTCACCATAACCTGCTGTTGCACAAGGTTGGCACGATGTTGCTGTTACACCGCCTACTGTTGCACACGGTGGCTGTCTTGCTATTACACCATAACCTACTGTGCACAAGGTGTGCCGTCTTGCTGGTGCACCATAAACCTGCTATTACCGCACGAGTGGGGCACCGAGCTGCTATTACGCCCATAACCTACTGTTGCACACGGTGTGCGTCTTTGCTTCGTCACCATAACCTACTGTTACACAAAGTGGCCAGATCTTTGCTTTGTTACCATAACCTACTGTTACCCACACGGTGTGCGTCTTGCTGTTGCACCATAACCTACTGGCCGCACAGTGGGCGTCTGGCTGTTCACCATATTTTACTGGCGAAGCACTGTGTGGCCGGGTCTTTAACGTCACGCCATAACCTACTGTTGCACACGGTGGCCGTCTTTTACCGCGGCCTACTGTTACACGGTGGCCAGGTCTTTGCTGTTACCACCGGCCTACTGTGCACAAGGTGACCATCTTGCTGTTACACCACGTAACCTACTGTTGCCTGGGGTGGTACGATCGCGCTGTTACGCCATGACCTACTGTGTACTGTTGAGCCCGTCTTGCTGTTACACCGCCGGCCTGCTGTTGCACAAATTGGTAGATGGCTGTTGCACCATAACCTGCTGTGCACACTGTGGCCGGTTTGGTCTGTTCACCATAACCTACTGGCGCACGGTGGCCGTCTTGGTCTGACACCATAACCTACTGGTGAAATTATTGAGATCTTGCTGATTTTCCATAACCTGCTGTGCACACAGTGGTCGTTGCCTGATCGCCGTAACCTACTGGCCACACAAAGTGGCTGTCTTTGCTGTTACACCGTAACCTATTGCACAAAGTGGCCGTCTTTCGTTACACCATAACCTACACTGTTACCACAAAATTGGCCAGATCTTTGCTGTTACCATAACCACTGCACACAAAGGTGGCTGTCTTTGCTGTTACACCATAACCTACTGCTGGTGGCCAGACTTGCTGTTACACCATGAACTTCCTGCGCACACAGTGGCTGTCTTTGCTGTTACACCATAACCTGCACTGGCTGCGGTGGCCAGATCTTTGCTGATGCTCGTCGTGACCTACTGTTGCTGTTGGCCGTCTTTGCTCGTTACGCCATAACCTACTTTACACTGTCCGTCTTGCTGTTACCATAACCTACTGGCGCACGCACGGTTGTCGTCTTTGCTGTTACACCATAACCTACTGTTACACAAAGTGGCTGCGTCTTGCTGTTTACAAAACCTGCTGTACACTGTGGCGTTTTTGGTCTGACACCATAACCTACTATTTTTACACAGTGTGAATCTTCGGTCTGACACATAACCTACCTGGCGCACAGGTGGCCGTCTTTGCGTTACACCATAACCACTGTTACGGTGGTCGTCTTGCTGTTACACCATAAACCTACTGTGCACAAAGGGTGGCTGTCTTCTTTCGTCACTGTAACCTATTGCGCACAAAATTGGCCGTCTTGCTGATTACACCATAACCTACTGTTACACAAGGTGGCCCGTCTTGCTTTCGTTACACCATAACCCACTGCACACACAAAGTGGTGATATTTGCTGTTACACCATAACCTACTGCGCAAAGTGGCCGTCTTGCTGTTACACCATGGTTGCTGCACACCCCACGGTGGCTGTTGTCTTTAGCACCGATTTTCATAACCTGCTGACAATTGGCCGGGTCTTTGCTGTCTCATCGTGACCTGCTATTTTACGGTGGCCCGATGTTGCTGTTACACCATAACCTGCTATTTTGGTGGCCAAATCTTTAACTTTCTTTACACCATAACCTACTGCGCACACACGATTGGACGTCTTGCTGATCACAATATTACTGCTTTAAGTTGCTGAATGTTGCTGTTACGCCATAACCTGCTGTTACGCAAATTGGCCAGATCTTTGCTGTCACCATAACCTACTGTGCACAAAGTTGCTGTCTTGCTTTGTTACACCATGACCTGCTGTTTTACACGGTGGCTGTCTTTGCTGTTACACCACGTAACCTGCTGTTGCACAAAGGTGGCCGTCTTGTACAATTTTCCATAACCTACTGTGCACAGCGGCTGACGCTGATACATAACCTACTGTACGCACGATTGGCTGTCTTGCTTTCGTTACACCATAACCACTGGCGCAGAGTTGTAGATCTTGCTCGTTACACCATGACCTACTGTTACGCACTACCGGTGTGGCTGTCTTCGCTGTTACACCGCCAACCTGCTATTTTGGTGGCCAGATCTTTGCTTTCTGTTAAACCAAAATATGCTGCTGCCACACGGTGATCTTCGCTGTTTACACCATGGCCTACTGTGCACCACGGTATTGAATCTTTGCTGTTTCACCATGACCTACTGTGCACAAAGGTGTTTTCCGATGCTTTGCTGGTTACGCCATGGCCTACTGTTGGCCGGTCTTCGTTTCACCATGGCCTACTGGCGCACGGTGTTGCTGAATTACCATAACCTGCTGTTGCGCACGATTGTTGATCTTTGCTGTTTCACCATAACCTACTGTATGCAGTTGTGATCGGCGCTGTTACGCCATGACCTACTGTTGCACCGAGGTGTGGATCTTTGCTGATGCGCCGACCTACTGTTACGCACTGTTGACCGTTTGTTTACGCCCTAAACCTGCTGGCGCACGGTGGTTGACTTCTTTGTTTCACCATAAACCTGCTGTTTTCGATTGACGGTCTTGTACGTTACCATGACCTACTGGTACAAATTGGTTTTGACTGGCACCGTTACACCATAGCCTGCTGTGCCTGGTGTGTGGATCTTCGCGTTACACCACGCCAACCTACTGAAAGTTGCCGTCATTTTTCATTTCTTTCTTTCTATTTTCTTTCTTCATTCCTCTTTCTTCAAGTTACCGTCTTCTTCCTGTTTCCCTGGTGCTGTCTTCACTATTCCTCTTTCTTCAGCCGTCTTCTCCCTCTTCTCTTCCTGGTGTGTCTTTCATTCCTGTGTCTTCATTTCCTTCTTCATCTTCCTGCCTATTCTTTGTTCCTTCTTCTTCGTCTTCCCACCAGTGGCCGTCTTCAATTCTATTTTCGTCTTTGTTCCTCTCTTCTTCTTTCATCTTCATTCCTCTTCTATTTTCTTTCCGTCTTCTGTTCCTGCTCTATTTATTCTTCTTCCTTTCTTCTATTTTTATTCCGTCTTCACTGTTTCCTTTCTTTCTACTGTATAAAAGTTCTGTCTTTACTATTCCTCTTCCTATTTTCTTCCGTCACTGTCCACCATTTCCTTCCATTCCTGGTCAGTTGTTTCTTTCATTTCCTTCTATTTCCGTCTTCCGTCTTTATTTTCCTCTTCTATTTCTTCATTCCTTCATTAAGCCGTCTTACTATTCCTGTTCCTACTATTTTTCAAGTTACCGTCTTGTTCCTGTTTCCTATTTTCCGTGTTAGCTGTCACTGTCCTTTCCTGTCTTCCTCTTCTACTATTTTAGGGATTTTCGTCTTTTCCTCTTTCTTTGGTGCTGTCTTCTGTTCCTGTACCTGGTGTGTCTTCCTGTTCCTGCTGGTGTGCGTCTTCCTGTATTTTGGTGTGGATCTTCCTGTTTCCTGTGTCTTCCTGTGTGCTGTTTCCTGTGTGCCTGGTGTGGGTCTTCCTGTGTGTCTTGCTGTTTCCTGTGCTGTCTTTGTTCCTGTTCTTTTCTTCCATGTTGGCCGTTGTTGGTTGGCTGTGTGTCTTTCTTTGATTCTGTGGTCAGTCTTCATTCCTGTGCCTGATTGGCTGTCTTCTTCCTGGCTGGGATTGCCGTCTTGCTGATTCTCTTCCTACTGATACACAAAGTTGGCTGTCTTGTGATTTTCCTTGACCTACTGTGCCTACAAGTTGGGCCGGTCTTGTTTTCACCATGGCCTACTGTTTCCTGATTGGCTGTCTTGGCCTCACTGTGTAGGATGTGGATCTTGCTGTTTCACCATGGCCTACTGTGCCTGATTGGTCTTCTTCCACCATGACCTACTGGAGTGGTGATCTTGTTTCACCATGTGTTACTACCTGATTGGTGATCTTGTGATTACCATGACCTACTGTTGCCTAGGGAGGTGTGATCTTGTGTTTCACCATGACCTGCTGTGCAGTGGCTGTCTTGTGATTACACCATGACCTGCTGTTGTCTAGGGGTGTGGATCTTGTGTCCTCCTGGCTCTACTGTGCACACTGTGTGGCTGTCTTGCTGTTACACCATAACTTACTGTTTTTACAAAGTTGCTGTCTTTGCTGTTACACCATAACCTACTGTACAATAAAGTGGCCGTCTTTGCTGTTACACCATAACCTACTGTACACAAAAGTGGCCGTCTTGTTGTTACACCATAACCTACTGTACACACACAGTGGCTTGTCTTGCTGTTACACCATAACCTACTGTTACACAAATAGTGGCCGTCTTGTTACACCATAACCTACTGTACAATAATTGGCTGTCTTGTTGTTACACCATAACCTACTGTACAATAAAGTGGCCGATCTTGCTGTTACACCATAACCTAAATGTTACACACAGTGGTCTTGCTGTTACACCATAACCTACTGTACACACAGTAATCGTCTTGCTGTTACACCATAACCTACTGCACACACAGTGGCCGTCTTGTTGTTACACCATAACCTACTGTACACACACAGTGGCTGTCTTGCTGTTACACCATAACCTACTGTACACAAAGTGGCTGTCTTGCTGTTACACCACATAACCTACTGTACACAAAGTGGCCGTCTTGTTGTTGCACACCATAACCTACTGTAATACAACAGTGGCCGTCTTTGGCTGATTACAATGCCATAACTCCTGCGGTACACACAGTGGCCAGATGTTGCTGTTACACCATAACCTACTGTACACACAGTGGGTCGGTCTTGCTGTTACACCATAACCTACTGTACACAAAGTGGCTGTCTTTGCTGTTACATTCATAACCTACTGTACACAAAGTGACCGTCTTGCTGTTACACCATAACTCCTGTTTACACACAGTGGCCAGTCTTGGCTGTTACACCATAACCTACTGTACACACAGTGGCCGTCTTGTTCGTTACACCATAACCTACTGTACACACAGTGTGCCTGATCTTGCTGTTACACCATACAACCTGTGTACAATAATAGTGGCCAGTCTTGGCTGTTACACCATAACCTACTGTACAACAAAGTGGCTGTCTTGCTGTTACACCATAACCTACTGTACACACTGTGGCCGTCTTGTGGCCGTCTTTGCTGTCACCTGGTTGTCACATTAACCTACTGTATTACCAAAGTGGCCGTCTTGCTGTTACACCATAACCTACTGTATTGGCACACAGCGGTTGGTTGGCTGTTACACCATAACCTGCACTGTACACAAAGTGGCCGTCTTGCTGTTACACCATAACCTACTCGTACACAAAAGTGGCTGTCTTGCTGTTACACCATAACCTACTGTACACAAAGTGGCCGTCTTGCTGTTACACCATAACCTACTATTACACACGGTGGCCTGTCTTGCTGTTACACCATAACCTACTGTACACACAGTGGCCGTCTTTAGTTGTTACACCATAACATACTGTATGCACACAGTGGCTGTCTTGCTGTTACACCATAACCTACTGTACAATACTGGTGGCTGTCTTGTTGGTTACTGACCATAACCTACTGTACACAAAGTGGCCGTCTTGGTCTGTTACACCATAACTCTACTGTACACACAAAGTGGCCAGTCTTGCTGTTACACCATAACCTACTGTACACACAGTGGCCGTCTTTGCTGTAACACCATAACCTACTGTACACAAAGTGGCCGTCTTCGTTGTTACACCATACAACCTACTGTACACAAAGTTGCTGTCTTGCTGTTACACCATAACCTACTGTACACAAAGTGGCCGTCTTCCCATTACACCATGAACCTACTGCACACACTGTGGCTGTCTTGCGGTTACACCTCATAACCTACTGTACACACAGTGGCCGTCTTTGCTGTTACACCATCGCCTACTGTCAATTTTACAGTGGCCAGCTTTGCTGTTACACCATAACCTACTGTACACACTGTGGCTGATCTTCGCTGTTACACCATAACCTACTGTTTACACAAAGTGGCCCGTCTTGCTGTTACACCACCATAACCTGCTGTACACACAGTGGCCGTCTTGCTGTTACACCATAACCTACTGTAATAATTACAGTGGCTGGGTCTTGTTGTTACACCATAATCCCTGCTGTACACACAGTGGCTGGATCTGGCTGTTGCATAATAACCTGGCTGTGCACAAAGTGGCTGTCTTGGGTGTTACACCCTAACCTACTGTACACAAAGTGGCTGTCTTGGCTGTTAAGCACCATGGACTACTGTACAATAAAGACGCTGTCTGTTGTTACACCATAACCTACTGTACACAAAGTTGCCAGATCTTGCTGTGGACACCATAACCTACTGTACACACAGTGGTGGATCTTTGCTGTTACACCATAACCTACTGTACACAAAGGTGGCCGTATTCCTTGTTGTCACACTGTAACTCCCATTGGTACCACAAAGTGGCCCTATCTTGCTGTTATTCCTAACTACATAACCTATTCACTGTACTTTACAAGTTGCTGGGTCTTGTCTGTTACACCATAACCTCACTGTACACAAAAGTGTTTCGTCTTGCTGTTACACCATAACCTACTGGTACACAAAGGGTCAGCTCTTACACTGAACTGCCACACACAGTCCTACTGTACACACCACTTCCTCTTCCTTCTTCCATCTTCTTCATCCTTCCTATTCCATTCCTTTCCCTATTTCTTCCTGTTTCTATTTTGGTCTTCCGTCTTTCTTCCTGTTTCCTATTTTCTGTCTTCTTCCTATTTCGTCTTCTTCTCTTCTTCCGTTTTCTTCTACTATTTTCATCCTTCCTCTTCTTTTCATTCCTTCCTTCTTCCATTGACCGTCTTCACTATTCCTCTTCCTTTTCTTTGTCTTCTTCCGTCTGTCCTTCTTCCGTCTTCCTTTTCTTCGTCTTCTTCCTGGTCGTTGGCTATTCTTTCTATTTTCTTCTTTATTTTCTTTCCTATTTGGCTGTCTTGCTGTTCTGACACCCGTAACCTACTGTACTGTGTGGCCGTCTTGTTGTCTCATCGTAACCTACTGTCTTTATACAGTGGGCCGTCTTGTTGTTATCTTCACCATCTTTGGTGTGTCTGTACAATACACAGTGGCCATCTGCTGCTACTACACCTTAACCTACTGCACACACAGTGGCCTGTCTTGCTTGTCTACACCATAACCTGGGGTCTTCCTATGTACACACTGTTCCTGTATTCGCCTGTGTGCCTGGTGTGCGTTGTGTGGTCTTCTGTGTGTTGGCTGTGTCTTGTGTGTCGGCCGTTGTAGATTCCTGGTCTTCTTTGGTCGGAGTTAGTCTTGCTGTTACACCATAACCTACTGTACACAAAGTGGCTGTCTTGCTGTTACACCATAACCTACTGTACCACCATACACAAGTGGCTGTCTTGCTGTTACACCATAACCTACTGTACACAAAAGTGGCCGTCTTGCTGTTACACCATAACCTACTGTACACACAGTTGGCTGTCTTTGCTGTTACACCATAACCTACTGTACACACTGTGGCTGTCTTGCTGTTACTGTTACACCAGTGGCCGATCTTAAGTTGTTACACCATAACCTACTGTACACTGTGTGGCCGTCTTGCTGTTACACCATAACCTACTGTACACACAGTGGCCGTCTTGCTGTTACACCATAACCTACTGTACACAAAGTGGCCGTCTTGCTGTTACACCATAACCTACTGTACACAAGTGGCCGTCTTGCTGTTACACCATAACCTACTGTACACAAAGTGGCTTCGTGGCACTCATAACCTACTGTACACAAAGTATGCCGGTTGTTACACCATAACCTACTGTAAACACTGTGGCTGTCTTGCTGTCACCCATAACCTACTGTACACACAGTGGCCGTCTTGCTGTTACACCATAACCTACTGTACACACAGTGGCCGTCTTGCTGTTACACCATAACCTACTGTACACAAAGTGACCGTCTTGCTGTTACACCATAACCTACTGTACACAAAGTGGCTGTCTTGCTGTTACACAATAACCTACTGTACACAAAGTGGCTGTCTTGCTGTTACACCATAACCTACTGTACACAAAGTGGCCGTCTTGCTGTTACACCATAACCTACTGTACACAAAGTTGCCATCTTGCTGTTACACCATAACCTACTGTACACACAGTGACTGTCTTGCTGGTACACCATAACCTACTGTACACAAAGTGGCCGTCTTGCTGTTACACCATAACCTACTGTACACACACGTACAGTGGCCGTCTTGCTGTTACACCATAACCTACTGTACACAAAGTTGCCGTCTTGCTGTTACACCATAACCTAATGTACACACAGTGACCGTCTTGGTCTGACACCATAACCTACTGTACACACAGTGGCCGTCTTGCTGTTACACCATAACCTAATGTACACACAGTGGCTGTCTTGCTGTCACACCATAACCTACTGTACACACTGTGGCCGTCTTGCTGTTACACCATAACCTAATGTACACACAGTGGCCGTCTTGCTGTTACACCATAACCTACTGTACACACTGTGGCCGTCTTGCTGTTACACCATAACCTACTGTAAACACAGTGGCCGTCTTGCTGTTACACCATAATCTACTGTACACAAAGGGGCCGTCTAGCTGTTACACCATAACCTACTGTACACACAGTGGCCGTCTTGGTCTGACACCCTAACCTACTGTACACAAAGTGGCCGTCTTGCTGTTACACCATGAACTGCTGCACACACAGTGACTGTCTTGCTGTTACACCATAACCTACTGTACACACAGTGGCCGTCTTGGTCTGACACCCTAACCTACTGTACACAAAGTGGCCGTCTTGCTGTTACACCATAACATAATGTACACACAGTGGCTGTCTTGCTGTTACACCATAACCTACTGTACACACAGTGACTGTCTTGCTGTTACACCATAACCTGCTGCACACACAGTGGCCGTCTTGCTGTTACACCATAACCTAATGTACACACAGTGGCTGTCTTGCTGTTACACCATAACCTACTGTACACAAAGTTGCTTTCTTGCTGTTACACCATAACCTACTGTACACAAAGTGGCCGTCTTGCTGTCACACCATAACCTACTGTACACACTGTGGCCGTCTTGCTGTTACACCATAACCTACTGTACACACAGTGGTTGGCTTGCTGTTACACCATAACCTACTGTACACACGGTGGCCGTCTTGCTGTTACACCATAACCTACTGTACACACAGTGGCTGTCTTGCTGTTACACCATAACCTACTGTACACAAAGTTGCTTTCTTGCTGTTACACCATAACCTACTGTACACAAAGTGGCCGTCTTGCTGTCACACCATAACCTACTGTACACACTGTGGCCGTCTTGCTGTTACACCATAACCTACTGTACACACAGTGGTTGGCTTGCTGTTACACCATAACCTAATGTACACACAGTGGCCCTCTTGCTGTTACACCATAACCTACTGTACACACAGTGGCTGTCTTGCTGTTACACAATAACCTACTGTACACAAAGTGGCTGTCTTGCTGTTACACCATAACCTACTGTACACAAAGTGGCCGTCTTGCTGTTACACCATAACCTACTGTACTCAAAGTTGCCGTCTTGCTGTTACACCATAACCTACTGTACACAAAGTTGCCGTCTTGCTGTTACACCATAACCTACTGTACACACAGTGACCGTCTTGCTGGTACACCATAACCTACTGTACACAAAGTGGCCGTCTTGCTGTTACACCATAACCTACTGTACACACAGTGGCCGTCTTGCTGTTACACCATAACCTACTGTACACACAGTGGCCGTCTTGCTGTTACACCATAACCTACTGTACACACAGTGACCGTCTTGGTCTGACACCATAACCTACTGTACACAAAGTGGCCGTCTTGCTGTTACACCATAACCTAATGTACACACAGTGGCTGTCTTGCTGTTACACCATAACCTACTGTACACTCTGTGGCCGTCTTGCTGTCACACCATAACCTACTGTACACACAGTGGCCGTCTTGCTGTTACACCATAACCTACTGTACACACTGTGGCCGTCTTGCTGTTACACCATAACCTACTGTACACGCAGTGGCCGTCTTGCTGTTACACCATAACCTACTGTACACAAAGGGGCCGTCTAGCTGTTACACCATAACCTACTGTACACACAGTGGCCGTCTTGGTCTGACACCCTAACCTACTGTACACAAAGTGGCCGTCTTGCTGTTACACCATGAACTGCTGCACACACAGTGGCTGTCTTGCTGTTACACCATAACCTACTGTACACACAGTGGCTGTCTTGCTGTCACACCATAACCTACTGTACACACAGCTGTCACACTATGAACAACTGTACACACAGTGGCTCTTGTCACACCATATGAACAACTGTACACCAGTGCCCGTCTTGGTCTGACACCATAACCTACTGTACACACAGTGGCCGTCTTGCTGTTACACCATAACCTGGCTGTGCACATAACCTACTGACCGTCTTGCTGGTACACCATAACCTACTGTACACAAAGTGGCCGTCTTGCTGTTACACCATAACCTACTGTACACACAGTGGCCGTCTTGCTGTTACACCATAACCTACTGTACACAAAGTTACCGTCTTGCTGTTACACCATAACCTACTGTACACACAGTGACCGTCTTGGTCTGACACCATTACCTACTGTACACAAAGTGGCCGTCTTGCTGTTACACCATAACCTAATGTACACACTGTGGCTGTGTTGCTGTCACAGCATAACCTACTGTACACTCTGTGGCCGTCTTGCTGTCACACCATAACCTACTGTACACACAGTGGCCGTCTTGCTGTTACACCATAACCTACTGTACACACTGTGGCCGTCTTGCTGTTACACCATAACCTACTGTACACAAAGTGGCCGTCTTGCTGTTACACCATAACCTACTGTACACAAAGGGGCCGTCTAGCTTTTACACCATAACCTACTGTACACACAGTGGCCGTCTTGGTCTGACACCCTAACCTACTGTACACAAAGTGGCCGTCTTGCTGTTACACCATGAACTGCTGCACACACAGTGGCTGTCTTGCTGTTACACCATAACCTACTGTACACACAGTGGCTGTCTTGCTGTCACACCATAACCTACTGTACACACAGCTGTCTCACTATGAACAACTGTACACACAGTGCCCGTCTTGGTCTGACACCATAACTTACTGTACACACAGTGGCCGTCTTGCTGTTACACCATGAACTGCTGCACACACAGTGGCTGTCTTGCTGTCACGCCATAACCTACTGTACACACAGCTGTCACACTATGAACAACTGTACACACAGTTGCCGTCTTGGTCTGACAGCATGACCTACTGTACACACAGTGGCCGTCTTGGTCTGACACCATAACCTACTGTACACACTGTGGCCGTCTTGCTGTCACGCCATGAGCTGCCCTTTCCTCTGCAGTCGTCTTCCTTGTCTTTGAGCTGCTGTTGATCGACCTAATGTCACTCCGAGACGGAAATAGGTCGTCTTCCTGTCTATCATGATATGGAAGCATGATCAATGTCTCCCTCAGCTCAATGCGTGCATGGCAGGTGTACTGATTGATTCCGGGCAAGGCTGCATCTTGTTCGAGTGCACACCTGGCTTTCTCTAGATTGCCCCACAAAGATGATAGTCACTAGAAAATTCTCTCTTCTCTGTACTTAATAGATTGTGTGAAATTGCTATGTTCAAAGAGCATATGTTGTCATATGCTCTTTGATGCTTGTAATATAGCTTGAACACATCACCATGGATTAATCATTACTAGTTTCTTTCAGTCACCATCAAATTTAGTGGATACTGTCATTTGCCCGTCAGTGTATTTAACGCGTGTGCACACATTCTAGAGACGACACAACTATGTGTGTGTACTGTGCCCACTGTACCAGTGTCTGAAGAGCATAATCAAAGCTGTACATAGTCAATACCGGGGCATGAAGTGCGCATTTGTAAGAGCAGCTTCGTGTTGTACTATTAACATATTCACAGTACACTTATTGGACTAGAACATGTGTTATGATCAGTAAATACATGGTTGGTATAGGCACACTGGCTAATGCATGTGTAATGACTGAGTACTTTCATAATGATAGCAGGCACCACGAGTGGTCATAATTGATGAATATCTGTGGAACGGTATGTTTGTAATGACTCATATAGTACATGCATGGTATCATTAATCTATGTGTCCTGTATTACAGATTGGTAGACAATGTCCGACATTTTCTTGGCTCTGCCTGGTGCAACAGTTGACGGCAGTGTTCTATTCGGGAAGAACTCGGACCGACCGCAGTCAGAAGTTCAAGAAGTCATATATGTCCCCCCATCTGACCACGACGCTGGTGGGAAGCTTCATGTGAGTCAACTTCTATATCAGATGTATAGTAGTGACCGGGGATATCATATATCCTGTGAATGTCATCAAAGTTGCTACATATATTCACCATGACGATAAAATCTCAATCCCATTGTTTTATTCATTATAAGGACATCTTGGTGTAGGTTTTGCTTTTCATATAGAAATAATAACAGTGTCGAGGTCGAATTAGACGTGGACTGATAAGATCAAACATATTTTCGGAAACTGCACGTGGCCTTCTATATATCGTAATGGGCAACACATGACATGATAAGCTATATGACATGAGTAACAGGTTATACAGAGTTAAATGAGTTTCGAAAATCTCTAATTTGGCTTACATGCAGCTCACTTATACTTTGAAACAGGCAGAACTGTAGGAAATGTTAGGCATAACCTGATTTGCACGGATCGTCGTTTTGTTAAAGAGAAATGGTTATTTGTGTTTTTACTGTATACAGAAATAAGAATAAAATTTCTGAATGAAACCTCTTCATTAGACACATATTCATAACCTATTTGGTTCTGACAACTGCCTTAATGTTATGATAGATACCAGTGTACAATTCAAGCAATATCTGAGTGTTTTGGCATGTTATACTATAAGCCCGGGTCCCCATGTTTCATGAATTTTGCAGTTATGTCTATGTTATACACAAAAGAAGAAAACTCCGAAAGATTTAAATAAACACATGAACACATAAACAATGTTGAAGGTCTAACACACGTTTGGGGGAATATTCAATTAGCCGCCTCTTGTCCGTATCGTATAAGTATAAAGTATATACAGACGAATGATCACAACTTATCACACTGGTTTTCAGTACTGATCTTATCATCAATTGACAGGTGGACGATGAACCATAACTTTAATTAAGGTTGGTTCCTCGAACTGAAGTTACGTGGCACGTTACTTTTCCTTGACACAGAATACTAATTCACGGAGAACTATGCAGCAAACCAACTCAAATATACCTCCAACCCATCCAACCAACAAGAAAGACCATGAGGGCTGTCCTTAATCCGTATTTCATTTAAAGACTGTTGAAAATGTGTACTACGATGATGAGGAGGAGGCGGGGGGGAGGAGGAGGATTTTACGTGCGCTTTCCGACATAATGCGTATTTCGTAGAGGGGCCAGCCAGAATATTCAGTTGGATCGAAAGAGGGGTGTGTAGCCAAATAAGTGGCTTATTTAGTTATGTAGAAATTTTAATTTGAAATCTTGCCAGAGGTGGCAAGAGGTGGCGAGGGGTGAGGGTAGCGTGTTTGTTTCAAGTTTAGCATGGGTTTGCTTTTTAAATTGTTGCTATTGGAATTCCCGGCGACTGTTTGCAGTGTACATTTATCGAGGTGGACCAGGTCTCCCACACGTATGGAGCAGTGCTCAGCAAACCCGCGTGGGCGTGGGGAGCCGAGATGGGGGCCAATGAGAACGGCGTCTGTATCGGCAACACGGCGGTGTGGACCAAACTGTGCCACCCAGGGGACCACGCAGAAAAGCTTATTGGTGTAGATTTTGTAAGGTTTGTTTGATTTGTCCTTTCACCTTTCTCATTGTGTGTTGATTGAAGTTAGGATCAAGATATATATGCCGTTGATGACAATATAAGTCAAATGCAGATAGAATAGGGATATGTTTTCTACTTGAAATAGTTGAAAAAACATATCACATTATCAAAAAGAAAGGTTACAACGTGTATACAGAATGCATATATTTTTGTTTAGAATCCTTTAAACGAGATTCTTACGCAGATTTCAGTTAAAGCAAATGATATAGGTTGTGTGTCGGTATTTGAAGACATGTTGCCTAATGTTAGCCTGCACATCGTTGTATACATCTACCATATTTCATCTCGCTTTGTTATTGATACACGGATTGACACGTATGTGTCCTACATTCAGGCTGGGCCTGGAGAGAAGCAAGTCGGCCAAGGACGCACTGGATGTGATCAGCGGACTCCTTGAGCGGTATGGACAGGGTGGGCCATGTGCAGAAGACCACAGCTTCAGTCAGTGGACATACCACAGTAGTTTCCTCATCGCTGACCGCTCAGAGGCATGGGTTCTGGACACAGCTGGGCAGTTCTGGGCAGCTCACAAGCTGACAAGTAAGGAAGCATAACAGGATATAGACTAACACTTAACCCCTGAATATATATAGTATTGATAGTAACAATTAAACCCATGTAAATTGAAAAGGTGAGCTGTGAGATTCTGAACAGGAGGAAATACAGACTTGCTTCATTTAGGGCTTGATCATTGAAGCAAGGGCTAGGCAGTAGGAAAATAACGTGGTTCAGGGACTGTGAGACAGACTAAACAAGATAGAACGACGACCTCTTAAAACGGACGTGAGGCCAATACATTACGAAAGCTCCAAGCCACATGCACATCTCTATGGCATTTTATACTATTGTGAAAGAGCTGGCGTATTCGGAAGAAAAAACTCAGGTGTGAAAGTTTTTAGACAACAGTAAGGTTTATTGCTGTAGGTTGAAAAAGATATGTGGAGGTAGCGAAAATGGTAATAGTATTCACGAGGAGGAATGCACACTCAAACCGAGTAGCCACATACAAAAAAAGTAGTTGACTATACACAAACATGCAGGAAGGCGGACGGCGTTTTTTCATCGTCGACGCAGTCGTTGGTGATGCGTTACCCACAGCCGTACAATCCATAGTTGCTGTACAACCCATTTGTTCCTGACGATGATCTTGGCCGATTTCCTTGTTTCCAGGGTAGATGTGTAACCTAACTTAACTCAGGGTGATTGACTTACGAACATGTACATACGTAAGACCAGGCATCATAAACTGACGTAAACTGGCATTTATAGACAGCAGTGGAGATTCAGGATGCTGCCTGGGGGGAACTTGTATAATAAGAAGGGATACGAACGTTTGCTGAATGTATCAGACAGACAAAGTTTATATAATGTTGGTACACTTTGGAACATATGGAAGTATTTTGGAAATATGAAGTTTTTAAGAAACATGCTGAAGTGGTTTCCATTACGACAGTATTTTATGCCCAGGACGAAGGAATGTGTTCACGTATGTTACGGGTTGTTGATGTAGGAGGTACCTACAACATCTCCAGCACCCTCACTATCGGCTCTGCCTTCGACGTGAGCTCCAGTGGTCTCCGGGAGAAGGCGAAGGCAGAGGGATATTGGAAACCGGAGGACGGGGACTTTAACTTCACTAAAGTGTTCGGGGCTTCATTCACTGGGATGTCGCTGTCCGAGGCTCAAGTTGCCAGCAACAGACTGCAAAAGGGGAAGGAACTCTTGGAGGCAGCTTCGAATGAAGGTACGTTAGCATAGACGAGATAGCATATCTATCAGAAAAAGTGAAACAAAGGCTTCAGTGTCATCCCATAGTAGCGTGTCAGTACATTAGAATGGGACTCTCCTAATGGTTCACAGTGTGACAGCAAAAGCCATACCCTTTCAATCAAATAAGTTTGGTAGTAAGATCGTGGCTTTGAATAAGCAAAGATTTGTTAAATTTTCAGGTAAGCTGAATCAGACCAACATTTTCAACATACTGCGTGATGAAAAAAGCAGCATCAACTTCAGTGGCGAGCTGCAGACAGTGTCAAGTCAAGTCAGTCTCCTCCGTCCGGAGGGATCCAAGTCCATGGATATTCACTGGTTTACAGCCACGCCTAACCCAAGTCTTTCAGTTTTCAAGCCTTTCATGTTCTCTCCTGAACCTTCGATCGGATATTTTACCGTTTCTCCAAACTTTGGAGACAAGGCCCGGTCAAGTTTTCAAACAGCCGTGGATCGGCGCCACCCGTTATTCAAAGCTCATGAGAAAGGTAGAGCACTGATGGAGGGCGACACACCAGCCGGTAAGAAATTGCTCCATACCATGCAGAGATTAGAAACAGATTGCCTCCAGGATACCCGAGAGTTTGTTCAGGATATCGACGACAACAAGCTGCAGGAACTCAATGATCTTTTTAATGATTTCTGTGAAACCGAAGTGAAATTCTACAAATAAAGGACTATTTGGCGACCTTCTACCACAGCTTTCTAGAGCTCCGCATCCCGTGCATAAACGCGTGTGCGTTTGTTATTGTCTCAGCCAGACCAACGTACTGTCCCAGTCTGTCGACACGCGCTAGTGGACCACTACTAACATAATGCATAATACTCCCGTGCAAATACTGTCCTTATGTATATTTAAAGTGAACCAACGCAGCTTTTTGCATATGCCCCAAAACAAACCAGACAGACTGACTTTCCAAAACAAACCAGTGGTCTTCAAACATTGCACCTTGACGTGTCATATATGTGCGTGTGGTTGCACAGTGTTACTGTGCATTGTCAATATTAAGGTTTAATGCATTCCATTTTTGTTTTATATATTTTCTTGAGAATTATTGTCCCAAATGGTCAGGATACACAGGAGTACATGAGCAAAAGGTATATGTATTTTTATCATCACAAAAAACCTTACAAACAGTCCCAAGTGAACTAGACCTTACACGACATTGAATGTTAAATCAGGGCTGTAGTAAGGCACTGCCAACATACCACACACAAGGACCACTTGTCTTCTATGTGCTGTTTGTATCTACACATCGTCTCTCCAGTAAATTACAACTCGATCAAAGTAGCGTTTAACATCACTTCATTTATAGGCTGCAAATGCATTTCAGTGTACTTAATGTTTGGAATATATTCCTTTAAGGTGGTCAGGACAAGAGATGTATCTTACTGACAGAACACTCGCATATAACATGGAATAATTTATAAGCAGGCTTCGTAGAATAAGTCTAGGACGTGTAGAATGTCTGATATAACTAGGATGCAAGGATCTGCGCCAAAGTCTGTCTTGCAATACTCTCTTTGTGGAGGGACACCACTGACGGTGTTTGGGGCTTGTGCAGCCGCCTCCAGCCACCGCCGCTGTATCTCTGTCAAATCATTTGTAAGTGGGTGAAGGTAGTGTATCTACAGTTTCTAGGTTGTAAGCACTTTGAACACTGCGATATAAGCTTGATAAGTTTTCCTTTCCAATAGAGCTGGTACTCTATGGCATCCAGGCACACGTATATATTTCTAAACTTCCGAAACCCGTGTTATTGTCTGACTTGGTCATTTTTAAATGAAGATAAACACAATTACGCTTTAAGAGAAGAAGCAAAACTGTCCATGTGTGCTTTATGTATGTATTCCCTGTACCGGAGGGTCGTGAACTTGGCCAATGACTATACCACGTGTTGCCTAACATTGTAAACACTGCACCTGGGAACCATCTTCGTGGTGGACGTCTGTAGTGTGGTCACATGTAGCCTTGCACCTTGCTGCACACGACCTGTATGTGTTGTCTTCACTGAATGTTGGCTGTGTCGGGGCTATCGCAGATCGATTGACTCACTTGAAAATAACCACAAGTGGCTTCGTGTGTTCTTCTGGTTTCGTCCATAATTCCCTAAAACAAGCTTTTATGCTGTATATCTATGAAGTATTTATTATGTAGCTATTAAAGTTGTATATATTGGATAATTTTGTTGATTTGGTTATAGCGGCAAATGTGAACTGACTGCAATTTCTAGGTTGCCTTTTTACGCTGTTTGCAGGACTGCTGTAAGCTTCCGTGGAAATAAATGCTTTTCAGATGTCTGAGTATGTTATGTAATGACACGTGAAGGACTTCTGAAGAGTGCAATGAACAAATTGAAAGGTATTTTTTCATGATTGGTGTACAAAAGGAAGACAATGGATCGCAAGAGTAACATGCTTCACCCCACGGAGTCGCTACCCAGCTCATCTTTTGTTTGTAGCTTCGGACTATACAGGGAAGCGCGGTTTGGAAAATATTGCCCACGAAACATGATTGTGCTGCCAAACATTCAGTTTTTCTATTCAGTTTTGCTATTACACACGGAGAGACATTTGTGATTGTATGGCCACCACTACCTATTGGTTTTGCTTACTATGTAATACCTTCTTCCATGCATCGCAGGGCGAGCATAAATCAGTATGAAGACTTCTGACCAACGGTTAATTGAGAAAAGAAGTGACATTTTATTAGGGTAGTGGGTTATTATATAATTTAACAAAATGAGATGTTTAAAAAGGGACATTAATCACGATCTCAGGCCATTTGGAGTCTAGGTCATGAGCAATAAGTGTAGTGTGAGAAATTTATAAGGAAGGTAAAATTAATGGGACTTTAGTCTCTAACAATTATCCGTGGTATTCTCACCTTATAACGTTTTAAATTCAGTACAAACCTTAACAATTTTCATGCACACCTTCTACAGGAGTGGACTTCACAACCATACGGTATTGATGGTAAGGATCCTTATGTTTCGAACATATGAACTGGACCTCACTGGTGCAAAAATAGAACGTACCAGTATTTCTGTATAGTTAAGTACATATAATTGTACTTGCCCATGTACTTCACTGTTGGGTGAAGTTTGTAAAATAGTAACCATTCCGAGAAACCATTCAAGACTTCTTCATGCAACTTGGTATACGCATCAGGCATACGCATGAGCCGCGACTCACACATTTCAGTCACTATTCCGTCAGACAGTCGGGTAGAAGCCAGCCCCAAGTGCCCTACTAGCTGCTAGGCTGATAGATATAATACCATTGGAGGTTAACATGTAAGCGGAAAGGCATCAGGGAAATCACATGAAATACCAAGATCGTCACGCATTATACAACAAGGAATACAGAGCTTAAATCAATCTCTCCTACATTACACAATAAGGAGTACAGAGCTGACATGTTTCTTACATTATGCAATAAGGAGTACAGTGTTGACATGTTTCATACATTATACAATAAGGAGTACAGAGCTGGCATGTTTCGTACATTATACAATAAGGAGTACAGTGTTGACTTGTTTCATACATTATACAATAAGGAGTACAGAGCTGACTTGTTTCATACATTATACAATAAGGAGTACAGAGCTGACTTGTTTCATACATTATACAATAAGGAGTTCAGAGCTGGAATGTTTCATACATTATACAATAAGGAGTTCAGAGCTGACATGTTTCGTACATTATACAATAAGGAGTACAGAGCTGACATGTTTCATGCGTTATACAATAAGGAGTACAGTGTTGACATGTTTCATACATTATACAATAAGGAGTACAGATCTGACTTGTTTCATACATTATACAATAAGGAGTTCAGAGCTGGAATGTTTCATACATTATACAATAAGGAGTTCAGAGCTGACATGTTTCGTACATTATAAAATAAGGAGTTCAGAGCTGGAATGTTTCATACATTATACAATAAGGAGTACAGAGCTGACTTGTTTCATACATTATACAATAAGGAGTACAGTGTTGACATGTTTCATACATTATACAATAAGGAGTACAGATCTCACTTGTTCCATACATTATACAATAAGGAGTACAGAGCTGCATGTTTCATACATTATACAATCAGGAGTACAGAGCTGACATGTTTCATGCGTTATACAATAAGGAGTACAGTGTTGACATGTTTCATACATTATACAATAAGGAGTACAGAGCTGGCATGTTTCGTACATTATACAATATGGAGTACAGAGCTGACATGTTTCATACATTATACAATAAGGAGTTCAGAGCTGGAATGTTTCATACATTATACAATAAGGAGTTCAGAGCTGACATGTTTCGTACATTATACAATAAGGAGTACAGAGCTGACCTGTTTCATACATTATACAATAAGGAGTACAGAGCTGACTTGTTTCATATATTATACAATAAGGAGTTCAGATCTGGAATGTTTCATACATTATACAATAAGGAGTACAGAGCTGACATGTTTCATGCATTATACAATAAGGAGTACAGAGCTGACATGTTTCATGCATTATACAATAAGGAGTACAGTGTTGACATGTTTCATACATTATACAATAAGGAGTACACTTACAGAATACCGGATACCTACCAGCCATATTGTTTAGTGTGACGTCACCCTAACCCTAAACCTTACCCTAACCATTAACCCTAACCCTTACCCTAACCCTTACCCTATCCCTAAACCTTACCCTAACCCTTACCCTAACCCTAACCCTAACCAAAAGTAAACTCGCGTGCTTTCAAAGATGGCGGAAGGTATCCGGTATTCTGTAATCTTACCGAGCTGACTTGTTTCATACATTATACAATAAGGAGTACAGAGCTGACTTGTTTCATACATTATACAATAAGGAGTACAGTGTTGACATGTTTCATGCGTTATACAATAAGGAGTACAGAGCTGGCATGTTTCATACATTATACAATAAGGAGTACAGTGTTGACATGTTTCATACATTATACAATAAGGAGTACAGTGTTGACTTGTTTCATACATTATACAATAAGGAGTACAGTGTTGACTTGTTTCATACATTATACAATAAGGAGTACAGAGCTGCATGTTTCATACATTATACAATGAGGAGTTCAGAGCTGGAATGTTTCATACATTATACAATAAGGAGTACAGAACTGACTTGTTTCATGCGTTATACAATAAGGAGTACAGTGTTGACATGTTTCATACATTATACAATAAGGAGTACAGAGCTGGCATGTTTCGTACATTATACAATAAGGAGTACAGTGTTGACATGTTTCATACATTATACAATAAGGAGTACAGAGCTGACTTGTTCCATACATTATACAATAAGGAGTACAGAGCTGACTTGTTTCATACATTATACAATAAGGAGTTCAGATCTGGAATGTTTCATACATTATACAATAAGGAGTACAGAGCTGACATGTTTCATACATTAAACAATAAGGAGTACAGAGCTGACTTGTTTCATACATTATACAATAAGGAGTACAGATCTGACTTGTTTCATACATTATACAATAAGGAGTACAGAGCTGACTTGTTTCATACATTATACAATAAGGAGTTCAGAGCTGGAAAGTTTCGTCAATATACAATAAGGAGTACAGAGCTGACATGTTTCATGCGTTATACAATAAGGAGTACAGTGTTGACATGTTTCATACATTATACAATAAGGAGTACAGAGCTGACATGTTTCTTACATTATACAATAAGGAGTACAGAGCTGCATGTTTCATACATTATACAATAAGTAGTACAGAGCTGGAATGTTTCGTACATTATACAATAAGGAGTACAGAGCTGACATGTTTCGTACATTATACAATAAGGAGTACAGTGTTGACATGTTTCATACATTATACAATAAGGAGTACAGAGCTGACTTGTTTCATACATTATGCAATAAGGAGTACAGAGCTGACTTGTTCCATGCGTTATACAATAAGGAGTACAGAGCTGGCATGTTTCATAAATTATGCAGAAAATATTATACGACTACAGAGCCGATTCGGAAAAATCAATATATACCTATCCTGTGTTTCTGGTGTACTGAAATGCACAGAACAGCAATCACTCGTCATGCCATCTGCTACATTAGGACCAAACAACCGATAATCAACGGTTGACCTATATGAGTATTCCTACCAACCTGTGTTTGCTTTAAATCGACAACATCTCCTACTGGAGGAAGAGGTGACTACGGTGCGGAAGCTGGATACATATTTTGCCGAAGTGGTGGGAATTCACTTGTCAAATTGATAAGTGGTTCCTGCAGATTAACACCGGTACTGCCATGAAACTGATCATCAGTCTCGGACAAGAATGATCAATTCAAACCTAAATCTTCAGACATATTTTTTATTTCTTTTCTGAAGTTGAGTGTAATGAGAAAATTGAAAATATCGGCGTCACGTCACCAAATCTGTATTGGGCGCCTAGCGCGTGTGGTGTTAGACGCCCAGTGATAGCAGCACAAGGTAGATGTATATGGTAAGATGGATACCGTTTTATCTTGTGTGTACAGTAATCCTTGCCTACGTTTTCTGTAGGGTTCCTGGCCGGTGTCCAAAACTTCGTTAATTATAGACAAAACACAAGACTATGAAACTTCAAGTCAGTTTATGAAAGACAAGGGGTAAATAAAATGAATGAATGAATGAATGAAAGAAAGGTCAAGCCTGTATAGCAATATAGCAAACATCCCTTACATGTTTCTCCCCTTGTCCCACCTACGTAAATCCAACCTCTTGAACTCAATGAAACTTCCGGTTAGATTCACCCTGCTAACCTATAAATAAATAAAATAAAATAAACATGAATAAAAAAAAATGAACCTATTTGTTCCTACTCTATTTCTCTCCTAGCCCACAACTATCACTAATCTAATGTACTCCCCGAAGAAACCTAACATGAACTGGAAACTGAGTGTACCCTTGCTACAAGACTCGAAAGTCGCCAGTTAACTTACCCGATGCAGGTACAGGACGACTGCCGATTCCCTACCCAGGGTAGGCTTATATAGCCAGCACAGGGGATTCACAAATACAGCCAATGCAATCGCTCCTTACATCTCAGCCCCTCAAAATGACTGCCGCCTAGCCGGGAATGCAAGAAGCGTGACATCGTCACGTCTTCCCAGCCTACAGGACCGCATGGGCATAAGCTTCTACAATATTCCTCATGTCTGAAAGATTTTTGAAAGCCTCACAAAAAAACGAACCGGAAAACATTATGTTTGAAACTAAAAGGCAAAACATAAAATGTTAACATATCTTAATTGACTTTGAAAAAGTTTTCGACACAGTGTCAAAAACATTCATTGAGATGGTCCTAGATAAGTTTGGCTTTGGAAGGAACATCCAAAAATGGGTTAACATATTGATTGCTTATGCATCCTCGTGTATGATACAGAATGGGCACTTGTCAATGATTTTCGACAACGAAAGAGGATGTAGACAGGGTGATCCGTTCTCTCCGTATTTATTCTTATTGGTAGCAGAAATACTAGGAATAATAATCAGAGACAACCACAGAATAAAAGGGATTGTGTTAAACGAATTGTTTTTGGACGGTCCGAAAACCTCTGTTAATGAATCTATGTAAACTTTGATCTCCTTTTTACAAGATGTCAGGTTAGAAAATAAATATTGACAAAACAAAAGCAGTATGGCTAGGTTTAATAGCAGGTAGTAAAATATTTTTATCCCATGACTATAAGCTGTATTGGCATAATGAGAATTTCGACATATTGGGAATCAAATTAAATGCCCATTTAGAAAACCTATGGGTAATCAATACAAAGAAGACACTCGAAAATATAAAAAGAATTCTACTGAATTGGAAAAGACGTAATTTAACGTTGATAGGGAAAATAACCGTTGTAAAAAGTTTAGCTTTATCCACGATTGTCCACATCTTCTCTTCTCTCCCTAATCCCCCGAAAACATTAACTACTGATTTGAACAGATTTTTCTTCAAATGTATATGTCAATGATAAAATTCACAAAATAAACCGAATTAATTTAGTGCGAATGTACGAAGAATGTGGTCTAAGTATGGTCAATGTGAAAACCTTTATCGACTCTTTAAAACTTTCATGCTTGAAAAGATACATTTCAAACTCTAAGAACTATGATCTTGCCGGTTTCCCTTTACAAAACCTTCTTCTCCTAGGAGCCAACACTACAAAACACTATAAAGTTAAAAATCCATTTTGGAAAGACTCTCTCGATGCCTGGTATAGATCTGTATGTTAAAAGATATGAATGTAACAATAACGACATTAATGAAATACTCATGCAACCACTATGGCTAAATCACCAGTGTAACCAGCCAAACTCGATCATTCATAACTGGTTCAAATGTTGGGTACGCTTTTCTAACATTTGCGGAACTTACAGGAAAATTTGGCATTAGGGGTACTGCATTTGATTTTAATCGTGTTCTTCTTAGTATATCCAAACAGTGGAAAGAAGTTATACGAACCAAAAACAATTTTAATATATCGACGCTATCTATGTGTTCTCTTTGGAATGATTTGATTAAACCTAGTAAAGACTCAAGAATATTCTATGATAATTTCATATCTGATTATAACATTCCGAATGTGTGTCTCAAATGGATCGGGGAACTAAATGATTTGATAAATTGGAAAACCATATTTTCACAATATAGACAATCCACTAAAGACACGAAACTCTTAGATTTTCAATATAAGTATTGCACAGGGCCATTCAAACTAAACCAGAACTACTTAAAATGAAATTGATAGATAATGGCCTATGTACATTATGTGGTTCAGTAAGTGAGGATATTTACCATGTATACCTTGATTGTCCAATCATCAAAATGTTCTGGACTGATTTTAACAATTTTGTAACTCAAGCCCTTGGTAAAACGTATGAAACCTCACATTATGATATTCTATTTTGTTGCAGGGGTAACCATTTACTCAAGCACATGATATTCTATTTTGTTGCAGGGGTAACCATTTACTCAAGCACATGATATTCTATTTTGTTGCAGGGGTAACCATTTACTCAACCACATGATATTCTATTTTGTTGCAGGGGTAACCATTTACTCAAGCACATGATATTCTATTTTGTTGCAGGGGTAACCATTTACTCAACCACATGATATTCTATTTTGTTGCAGGGGAACCATTTACTCAACCACTTGATATTATTGGCAAAGCGACACATTTTCGTAATGGATATAAAAGGACACAAACCTAGCTTCACAATCTACAGAACATTATTAAAGGACGTTTATGAGATTGAGAAATTTTTCGATAAGAAGAACGACAATATGAAACATTTTACAGAAAATGGAATGTCCTATATGCAGTCCTGTAATTTAGAATTTAGTCTTTCACATTCTCCGTCTTACTATGCATCATTTCAACCGTTTAATCCATATTCCCAATTTGAAATACATTATACAGGCTTCCTTTTATTGTGCAATTTGTAACATGTTACTCTACCCATATATCTTGTTCAACTGTAATCAAGTAAAGTGAATAAAAAATACGTCAAAACAAACAAACAAAACAAATCCCGAACTCACCCACTTCCTCATTCACTAAGCAACATAGGGACTTGAATCTTTGTTATCTTATGCAAACATATAAGGTCGCAACACTCATTTTTTTAAATATTTGTGTAATAGATGTTTCAGGTTGACTTCAAGGTTTGTTTCATGCATCTGTATTCAACATGTATAGGGAGAGGTATATGCATAAGTCATATGGTTTGTTTGTTGATTCCCTTTCATTTTCATGAAAATATATGCTTATATATATCACATAACACCAATGTTTGTACTTTCGTGCGATTTCTAGTGTGGAATGAAATCTATCAACAGATGGTATAATATACTGCTCGAACTGGGAGTTTGTTAACAGTTCATCTGGATATGATTTGCTCAGTGTGTGACACGGCGGTACACAATGCATATGTATGTTAAAGTGGGCTCAAATTATGAACAATGGTGGCAATTTCAAATTTGTTTTCTTAGTCCCTGTTAAATTGCCACCATTGTTACCTAATCAGTCATGCCTGGTTTAACAATCCCTGGCTTCCACTTGTCCAATTACCTACTGATTTGCCTTGTTTTATCATACTGTTATTGTTTTGACATGCACATACAGTACAACTAGAAATTATTGAGAATTTAAAGATTGTAAATTTCTTTTTTACTCATTACTCACGTATTAAATGTGAATATTAGCAGAACATAACTCCAAATTCAAAGACAGGTGAACAGTTAGTATTTTGTCAAGTCACCATGGGCAGCAATGCAGGCTTCAATGCCGGGGGGCATACTACTGATCAAAGAAGTTAGAAAGTCGTGGTCCATGCTGTCCCAATATCGGACCACCTCTTCTTTCATTTCAGCAATATTTGTCAGAGTTTTCTTATTGACACTTTCCTTCATAAATCCCCAAACATTTTCTATTGGATTTAGGTCAGGGCTATAGCTTGGCCAATCTAATAATGTCATATTTGGGGTCCGAAACCAGGCCTGTGAATGCTTTGAACGATGTTTTGGGTCGTTGTCCTGCTTGAAAAATCCAAACATTTCCATAGAACACGTGAGCAGATGGAAGTAAATGTCCCTCGAGAATATCTGTGTACCGCTCACTGTTCATATTCCCTTCAAATACACACAGAGGGGCGTTGCCCCTAACACAGATATGCCACCCCACACGTTAAATTTCGGACTGTACTTTGGGCGCTGATACAAAGGTTTTTCAGTTTGTTTGGTCCAGAATTTCAGTGTATTAGGAAACAGCCTAACAGAACTTTCATCTGAGAAAATCACATTGTCCCAGTTAAAATGTCTATGCTGTAAGCACCAGTTCAACCTTCGCTCCTTTTGTTCAGGTTTCATGATCGGTGATGGAATTTCTCGACTTTTCTGCCAATGCATTGCATGCAGCTCAGTTCTAATTGTCTCCTTACAGACAGCCACGGTTCCTCTAGCAATCACATCCAGCCTTAAGTTTTCTAAACTCCTTCGTTTGTTTTTAGAAACAAGAATACCAAGCCGCCTCCTGTCACCGACAGTCAACTTTCTGGGCCTACCTGCGCCTCCGTGGTGCTCAGTGCCATATCCATTTGCAATATTTTTCAAAACACGATAAACAGTAGACAAAGGGATGCCTGTTCTACTTGAAATCCCTTTAGCTGATCTGATGACCTTGTTATAATACTCTAAAATCAACTTCCTCTTCTCTAAATCATCCATACTGAGGATCACTGAAAATGTCGTCTGCGAGCAAGTAAACAAAGGGGGATAACTCCTCACAAACTAATGAAAAAAGATTAACGGAGTTGTCTCTCTCGAATGAAACCAAGCACTTGATAGCTGGTCAAGGTTGTTTATACTAGAAATCCGATTAAACATATTCCTAAAATTCTCAATAATTTCTGGTCATACTATATATAGCTGTCTGTCTTTTTCATTCACGTGAAGGAGTAAGAAAATGCACTCCGAAATGCTGTGTCCAGCACAATAAAGAAGTTGACATCCATAAAATTCTTGCTTTTACAACAACAACAAACAAAAAAACCGTTCATATTCCTTCCCATTCACAAGCAAATATTCCTGCTAAAATCTCCCGTTGTGAGAACAAGAGGGTATTGCTACTGGAACCATTTTCTGTTCTAGAGGCACTCCATCTTCAAGGAGCCAAATGTCTCATCCAATTTATTGTCAACGAATAGTCACAGCCACCATCATAGACCCATCATCTATCCATACATTGGAATCTGAACCAATCAAGGCTCATCCTTCAGTCAACACTGCAGTCCCTTCTAGCTCCTCAAAGCTAAACTCTAATCTGTCCTTTGACCTGAGTGATTCAGATCTCACTGAGACCCAAAATCAACAACTTGAGTGCTTCCTCTTGTCTCAAAGATCGGTTTTTGCACACGAATGGTCAGAGCTAGGCAAAACACATCTGTGTCAGTATAAGATTGAGATAGCATCACCATTTTACAACTAATTTCTAAAGGATGCCACATTTAACTGGTCTGGTCTGGTCAGGCACCTAACAAACTGAAAGAATGCCTCACTACACCCCTCGTCTTAACATACCCTGCGTGTTCCCAAAGGTTGCAATATATTCACCATTCTTCCAATAGTTTGTCCATCGATTTTAACCTCCATATGGATAATAATATATCATTTCACGGCAAGAGAAAAGAAAGGTCACAAAACTGACATTTCCTATTACAGACAAGAAATCCCTGCTTTATGCTTACCGTGATTCAAAAGCAGGTGGATGCCACCTTGGTCGTGATGCTACTCGCCAGTCCATATTGACAGGCTTGTACCAAGATGCTGAAACATACACCAAATCGTGTGGTGAATGTCAAAATAAAGAAGCAAACGTTGGTTCCATTCCAAATCAGCTCCACTTGTACCTATGCCTATTGATGACAACTTTTCCAGGCTATATGCCAGGCTATATGACCTCTTTCTCAAACAAAGGATGGGCACATGTATGTTCTTGTAGCTGTGGACTCATTCTTAAGGTTGATTGAAGCATTTCCATTGCACACCCAAGATGCTGTGGATGTAGCAACAAAGATCTTTAATGGTATGGTTCCCCTCGAACTCTTATCACTGACAGAGGTCGCCAGTCCACATCAAAGCTGGCCAGTGCTACTTGTGAAATGTTTAAGGTTATACACCACTTCATATCATTGTACTACCCCCAGACACATGGAATGGTTGAACAGCGTAACAGTACGATCGCGCAAGCTTTATAATCTTACTATAAGCCTGACCAATCCAACTGGGCTGACATTCGTCCGTGTGTCCTCCTGACAACTATTTGGAAACTTCTCAAAACCTTACTCCGATATTCTACATTCTAAGTAGTGTTCCAAATGAATTTGACCATCACAGGTGAATAACCTTTTCCATTAAGGGGCTTTCTAAAATTGAGCTCCTGCTGAGAACAATACTCTATCATACGTGTTTTATTATGTCAGTTCATTGCACAGAATGATATTGTGTTCACCATATGTTACTCCATATTTGCTTCTCAAAGCAGAACAATTGGAATTCCTTATTATGACATATATTGCACTGTGTTTTATGGTGGTATACATGTTTATAAGCAATAATGCCGCATGTTCTCTTTCGTCAATCGTTGATTGATCAAATGTCCATATTCATGTTTGGTTCATCAGGAACAAATGACTGTTCGATAGAATCAGTAGCACATGTAACATCCATGTTTTGCTTTTGCAATCAAAAGCTTCCCACAGCGGAGGGATATTGTCATAGTCTTAAAATCACTATAATTAATCCAAAATAATGGTCATCATATTTCGATAATAAGTTGCGTGTTTGCATCAATATTGTACATGTATTAAACGATCAGCACAATTTTAATATATATTTCTTACGATAAAGTAAGGGACTTGCCGTTCACGTTACGGACCGTCACATATCAGTAACTCTGAATTATGCAGTACCGTCAAGCTGCCTAAGGCTGTAACATGCTGTGCATGGCCGAGCGCATTGTCATTAAAAATGTATAACGTCAGATACATAGTGATGTAAATGATGATTGTAATTGATACACCAGATGTTCGATCATTATAATATTAAGTAACTTAGATATTCCACAGTCCCTGTATATACCGAGTCCAGCAGCATATACTTCACTCTGAGCACTGCGAATAAAGACTCCAAAGGACTCAGCAGCCTTCTCTCGGTTTTTAAGGTAAGACTGTATTATTTGATTAGTTAAGGTATTGAAGATATATCGTATCATATGAACTCCACTTATGTGTACTAATTTTCACAGCTTTAACCATACGTCTATATAGTTCATCATAAAACAAGCAAGGATGATGCAAATAGTACGTTTATATATGTAGATATTAGTATATTAGTTCAATCATACATTAACTGCTGATATGCCAAGTGATAGATAGTCAGTTAATTACATAGTATGAGTACGAGTACAGTGTGGTAAATACCCGCTGCTAACCTCACGTACATACCGGGTCATGTGAATTTCTATGCTACGTCTATTATTTGGGTAAGCGTTTACGGCATTGAAATATTACAGTATATGTAAAATACATGTATATGTAAATACATCAGTAACGCTAGAATGCCGTAAATGGAATCGTTAACAGTTCCTGTGTGACATACGCTAGAATAAGATCCCTGTCTAGTATCAGACACAATTTACTTTGTAATTGTATTACCGTGATTTGTTTGAGTGGCATTCTAGAAGTCGTAGGTATAGAAATGACAAGACTTTAGGGATGATTCAGTTTTTATTTTAACAATGGCGACGTTTCGGTATAGAGTCTTATACCGTTTTCAAGCATATGGGGAATGAATGGGTACACCAGTTTATATACAAGATAAGATAAAGAGGTAACAATAACAAGGGTGGAAACAAAGCATGAAAGAAAGTTACATGATGAGCTACAATAGCATGATGATGAGCTAAGATAACATAAATGAGATGAGTGGGATTACCAAGACAATTAGTGACTGTAAGTTAAACTTAACTTACGGAAGATAAAGTAAATTACTAACAATTAAGTGTAACATTAGCAACATAACAACAGTATTGTTATTTAGGCAAAAGATGTACGATTAAGTTGGGGATTACCAAGACAATTTGTAACTGTCACTAATTGTCTTGGTAATCCCACTCATCTCATTTATGTTATCTTAGCTCATCATCATGCTATTGTAGCTCATCATGTAACTTTCTTTCATGCTTTGTTTCCACCCTTGTTATTGTCATCTCTTTATCTTATCTTGTATATAAACTGGTGTACCCCTTCATTCCCCATATGCTTGAAAACGGTATAAGCATCTATACCGAAACGTCGCCATTGTTAAAATAAAGAAGTGGATCATCCATAAAGTCTTGTCATGTCCATTGTATTGCCGTATTTGTAGTAATGATAAACCAGTCATTTAAAGTCTGCCAACATAATCGTACATCTTTGCCTAAATAACAATACTGTTGATATGTTGGTAATGTTACACTTAATTGTTAGTAATTTACTTTATCTCAAGTGTATAGTTATTGTTTGAAATCTCTCTATACGTGTATACGTAACTTCTCACTCTGCTACGAATAAAGACTCTAAGGGACTCTGCAGCCTTCTTACACAGTATATGTGACACACTTATTCAAACCAGTTTAAAATACAATCTCTTCAATTATCTTAGTGACTATCTCGATTTTGGAAGGTTTCCATGTAAATCGTCATGGCGAAGAATAACTATTAATTGTATAAATAAATCTGAAACTGAACGATGGGTTTCTCAAGTGTGTGTAAGGCACGATATGAATAGATATCGCTTGACCCACAATTTCTTTGGTGTACATAGATTGTATTGTTTGATGTATTTTTACCCACAGTTTAAAGATATATTACAGTTTTGTGTACAAATCAGCTCAAGGGGAAAATTCGCAAAACATTGTGAACTCTGCAAAAGATATTGTAATGATTATGACTGCCATGTAATTCTACACTGTGAACACTATATGTACAACAGAAATAATTTCTTTTCAAAACTTATAGATCTCTTTGATGTGGATGTTTATGTACAAATAGAATTATTATCTGAAGATGAAATGTTATCACTATTTTCTGGGGGTGAACTACTAGTTATTAACGATATTGATGAAATGTCATGGAGATGTATGATTGTCCTCTTCTGTAAATACCTATATTCCTTGCTTCCCTCACTAAACTGTGCATTCTAGACCTTTCATCTTTTCTTTGTACATATATATGACTATATGAAGGTGTTGTGAATATATTGTTGTGATTATGTTGCTGTAAATATTTCATGTACATGTTTATAATGATCTTCGGAATATAATCTGGAGGAAATAAAGAGATTCATTCATTCATTCATTTCATTCATTCATTCATTCATTCATTCATTCATTCATTCATTCATTCATTCATTCATTCATTCATTCATTCATTCATTCTCGGTTTTATGGTTTAAGTTAATTCCCCTACTATCTCGTCGTCATTGTGACGTAGCCCAGGTCAACCTACATCAGTAAACCAAGCTACATCGATACAGCTGACCTTTGTGTATTCACAACAGCCACACCGCGGCGATGGTTATACTGTTATCCTGTGTTTGTGTTGAGAAGCACATGATAACCATGTGTATACTCTTAAAACAGCTTGATACAGACATTCAAAGTTTAGAACCAAAATTGGTACACATGATTTCAGCAACAAAAGACCATAGAATGGGATGGGGACAACACTAGACTTGCAATAAACAATATCTATGGGAACCCCTATGCATGTGAGTGGCATAGGTATTATCTGCTATGGCCAACACTAGACTTGCTATAAACGAAATCTCTGGGAACCCCTATGCATGTGAGTGCAATAGGTATTATCTGCTATGGCCAACACTAGACTTGCTATAAACAATATATCTGGGAACCCCTATGCATGTGAGTGGCATAGGTATTATCTGCTATGGCCAACACTAGACTTGCTATAAACAATATCTCTGGTAACCCCTATGCATGTGAGTGGCATAGGTATTATCTGCTATGGCCAACACTAGACTTGCTATAAACAATATCTCTGGGAACCCTTATGCATGTGAGTGGCATAGGTATTATCTGCTATGGCCAACACTAGACTTGCTATAAACGAAATCTCAGGGAACCCCTATGCATGCGAGTGGCATAGGTATTATCTGCTATGGCCAACATGCGTCCTGATCACAGCTTGACAGTAACGACTCATGGAAGCAATCAAACGTTGCTCAACAGTGCCGTAATATCATCCCATAGATGTTGGATTGAGGGAACATCCGGCGAACGGGCAGGCCAAGGTGATGTCTTGACGTTGTGGCGCCGTTGAAACAAACAACACTTTGTCTGTCGTTGTCGTGCTGGAACAGCCCACAGCTGACGAAATGTCTTGAGTGACGCTGTGTTGCAGAATCACCTGTCGATATCGGAATCCCCTCAGTGCATCTGCCACGTGCAGGAGGGCCGCCCTACCACCATGATGGATTGCTGTTCACATCATTACGCTGCGTAATCATGGCAGACTCACTGCTGTCTTGTGTATACCATAACAGACACACTGTTGTATTGTACGTATCATTATAGACACTGTTGTATTCTGTATAGCAAGACAGACACACAGTGGTATTGTATATATCATGATAGACAAACTGTTGTATTGTATATATCATGATAGACACACTGTTGTATTGTATGTATCATAACAGACACACTGTTGTATTGTATATATCATGATAGACACTGTTGTATTGTGTATAGCAAGACAGACACACAGTTGTATTGTATATATCATGACAGACACACAGTTTTATTGTATATATCATGATAGACAAACTGTTGTCTTGTATATATCATGATAGACAAACTGTTGTATTGTATATATCATGATAGACACACTGTTGTATTGTATATATCATGATAGACAAACTGTTGTATTGTATATATCATGACAGACACACAGTTGTATTGTATATATCATGATAGACACTGTTGTATTGTGTGTAGCAAGACAGACACAATGTTATATTGTGTATATCATGACAGACATACTGTTGTATTGTATATATCGTGACAGACACACTGTTGTATTGTGTATGTCATAACATACACACTGTTGTATTGAGTATGTCTTGACAGGCACACAGTTGTATTGAATATATCATGATAGACACTGTTGTATTGTGTATAGGAAGACAGACACAGTTGTATTGTATTATCATGATAGACACTGTTGTATTGTGTATAGAAAGACAGACACAGTTGTATTGTATATCTCATGATAGACACTGTTGTATTGCGTATAGCAAGACAGACACACAGTTGTACTGTATATATCATGATAGACACAGTTGTATTGTGTATAGCAAGACAGACACACAGTTGTATTGTATATATCATGATAGACACTGTTGTATTGTATATATCATGATAGACTCACTGTTGTATTGTGTATATCATGACAGCCACACTGTTGTATTGCATATATCATGATAGACACTGTTGCATTGTGTATAGCAAGACAGACACACAGTTGTATTGTATATATCATGACAGACACAATGTTGTATTGTGTACAGCAAGACAGACACAGAGTTGTATTGTATATATCATGATAGACACTGTTGTATTGTGTATAGCAAGACAGACACACAGTTGTACTGTATATATCATGATAGACACAGTTGTATTGTGTATAGCAAGACAGACACACAGTTGAATTGTATATATCATGATAGACACTGTTGTATTGTGTATAGCAAGACAGACACACAGTTGTACTGTATATATCATGATAGACACAGTTGTATTGTGTATAGCAAGACAGACACAGTTGTATTGTGTATATCATGATAGACAAACTGTTGTATTGTATATATCATGACAGACACTGTTGTATTGTGTATATCATGATAGACAAACTGTTGTATTGTATATATCATGACAGATACAATGTTGTATTGTGTATAGCATGACAGACACACTGTTGTATTGTGTATATCATGACAGGCACACTGTTGTATTGTGTATGTCATAACATACACTGGTGTATTGAGTATGTCTTGACAGGCACACAGTTGTATTGTGCACATCATGAGAGACACACTGTTGTGTTGTATATATCATGACAGACACACTGTTGTATTGTATATATCATGACAGACACACTGTTGTATTGTGTATATCATGATAGACAAACTGTTGTATAGTATATATCATGACAGATACAATGTTGTATTGCGTATATCCTGACAGACACACTGTTGTACTGTGTATATCATGACAGGCACACTGTTTTATTGTGTATGTCATAACATACACACTGTTGTATTGAGTATGTCTTGACAGGCACACTGTTGTGTTGTGTATATCATGAACGACACACTGTTGTGTTGTATATATCATGACAGACACACTGATGTATTGTATATATCATGACAGACACACTGTTGTATTGTGTATATCATGATAGACAAACTGTTGGAGTGTATATATCATGACAGACACTGTTGTATTGTGTATATCATGGCAGACACTGTTGTATAGTGTATATCATGATAGACAAACTGTAATACTGTGTATATCATGACAGACACACTGTTGTATTGTATAGATCATGACAGACACACTGTTGCATTGTATATATCATGAGAGACACACTGTTGTGTTGTATAGATCATGACAGACACACTGTTGCATTGTATATATCATGACAGACACACTGTTGTACTTTGTATATGATGACAGAGAAACTGTTGCATTGTGCATGTAATGACATGTTTTGTCATGTGTTTATTTTGTCAGGCACATTGTTGTCAGGTGTATATCATAACTCTTTTCCAGCCTGCATTACGACAAAACGACATTCTATGTACATCGTGACCGACACACTTTTGCGCTGTGTAAATCATGACCGACATACCATCCCGTGCTTATCATGAGACTCACGTACACTGTTGTCCTGTGCACTACTGACCTGACTACCCCGTCTACGTATGTTATGGAATGCACACTGTTGCCACTGGTATATCATGCCAGGGACACTCTTCTATGTATATAATGACAAACTGTTGTCATACGTCTAACATGACTGATGCACTGTTTCCCTATGTGCATATTATAACAGACACACTATTATCCTGCGAATAATATGACAGGCACACTTTTCTGTTGTACATCATGACAGACAGACTGTTGTCCTGTGACATGTGACATGACACTCTTCTCCTATGTATATTATGACCGACACATGTGCTTATTATAACGATGCAACTGTACGTTTGCACTAGCGCCCACACCGTGTATACTCCTGACCTACCGGCAGCCTTGTGCATGCAGGAGTTACAAGTTCAGTTCAGTACGCAGTCAGGTCAGTCGTGTGAATCTATGGTTTATTCCCGGACTGTCGACAACAACAAATAATCCGTCCAAATTACTTGTCAACAGTCCGGGGAAAGGGAGATGATGTTCTACATGAGTGACTTCACGCCCAGTGTTCTCGGAATTAACACACCAATTAAAACAGAGAGCGACATCCTATTTTTCATTTGTCGAAAGATCGGGCTGACACCGCATCTATCACCATGAATGTAAGCCGCTGTGGATAAAGCTTACATTAAGGTTATTTTATAGTAATAGGCTTCTCTGCCAGGTGACAATTGGCTAGTGTAAGGTCCCTCTCTTCCCACAGAGGTTACTCAAGTCATATCTTCCCACGTAACATCTGTTCTAATACGGCCCTTTCATAGCGCGCCTGTTCAGGATTCGTGACTGGTTGCAATCAGATTTAGTTGTGCAATCAGCGACGTTGTTTCAAAAGCAATCATTCGCAAAGCCTCGGTAATTTCCGCATGCTTCGGAAAAACTAGTACCTCTCACCCTCTTCTATGTGGCCCCACTTTCTATTGCTAGTTTCTGATTTTCAGTTAAACATGAAATACCGAATCTGTCCTTCGCATATTGATCAACTAACTCCATCGCGGTCGCCATATTGGATCTAAGTCGATGTAACACGTGTTCTGATTGGATAGAAAGAAGGGAGATAATTCGGGTTGCGAATTTTGGCCGCAAGGGGATTTTACGAGAACCGGGAAATATGGCCGTATTAAAACAGAGGTTACGTGGGAAGATATGACTTGAGTAACTTCTGTGGGAAGAGAATGGTGTATGATATAGGACCTACAGGACGTTGTGTATTTTTATGATGATCTTAAGGTAGCCAACTTCAAGTGTATAGGTTCTATGAATCAGGCCTCAATGCTGGTAAAAACATAACAAACAGAACAGAGAAACTCAATAACTTATTCACAAAACGTCAACTCAATACAGTGAAATTCTCACATTTCAAGACATTCAAAACCTCACAGACTTCCCTAAACCCTAAATTTAATTAAAAAGTCTAACTTTTAATCTTCTTAATTAACCACTCAACCCATTAGCGATGAACCCATCAACATAACACCCTAAAATCCTAACATCCCAATATACCTAGCAACCGAACCCTTAGCAATCTAACCCCTAGCACATAAGACCTACCCCTAACGAGACATGACTCTGATTTCAGAGCTTATGTCCAAAAATAAATAAGATAAGATAAGATAATATTTCTTTATTACCCCAAGGGAAATTTGTTTTGCATCATTTGCAGTTCTCCAGTTTCTTCTTTCATAAAGCAGCCAAATATAACATTGCAAATGATAATCATAAAACTATTGTTTAAAATAATCAGGATATAAATACATCAATTTAGTACACATACATTGATATTGACTAGAATTTGGACAGTTGGAAGACAAGTCATTCATTGAATTTATTGAATTCATTGAATCTAATACTGGCTGAAACAAATGAGTGGCGAACCCTGTTTGCTCTAAAAGTCGGCATACGCAGCTTGCGTCCAGAATATAATGATGAATATTCCGAAAAAAGTATGTGAGTAGGATCACTTAAAATTTTGTTTGCCTTTTTTTTAAATTTGCTGCTCATAATAACTGCCGATACTTTCGGTAGGAACCAATCATTTTAGACGCAGTGTTTATAAGTTTTGAGAGTTTACTTATATTCTGGACAGACAGGTTCCCGAATCAACTCAAGAAATTAAAGGTTATGACACTTTGAATAAAGGTTTTGCAAAATAACATCATGATAGTTTGGTCCATTTTAAAATGTTTCAACTTCCACAAAAAATGCAAGCGTTGTTGTCCTTTCTTATATATTTACTCTTTGTTTTCGGTCCAGAGACCTTTCAAACTAAGATAGTACTCAAGTATATGTATTTGTATTCAATTACTCTTTCTATTTCATTATCTTCAATACTTACAGCTTACTTATTGTTAACTCAGCTTTTCTAAAATCTATGATTATTTCTTTGGAGTTTTTTTGCACATTCAAAAATAATACATTAATTCCCTATGCAAAAGGCATTCCAGACGTTGAGTTCAAAGTTCCAGGAATACGAAAAATAGCCACCAAAAGCCTATCTACTTGGTCTGCATTACCAGGACCCGAAGTAAGCGTCCTCACCTCTGGTGAACCAGTCGTCTAAAGACTAGGAGTACTGTTAAGCTACTCCCTTTATAGGGATGGAGCCAGGCAACGCATGTGCTGCCCATGCCAGCTGCAGGCAGATACACATCAACCTGCCGGATGTGTTGCGGCTATGCATACCAGAATACATGTTATGTTAACGCAACTCGAAAAAAACTAGAACTTTACACAAATTATCCCAAACTCACTTAGTAGAATGTAGACTGACTGACTGAGTTTGGTTTTACGCCTCTTTTAGCAATATTCCAGCAACATCACAGCGGGGAACACCAGAAATGGGCTTCACACATTGTACCCATGTAGGGATTCGAACACGGGTCTTCGGCGTGACGAGCCAACACTTTAATCACTAGGCTACCCCACCGCCCCGTAGAATGTGGAAGATCTCACTGAGAGTTTGGATGGTGCCGGACGGTGATGACTGTAGAGGCCCTGAAGGACAATGAGTGGATGCTTAGGGGAGACATATGAGAAGAAGGGGATCTCTATATATGTGATTGATGGCTATTGAGAGGAATGAGGGTACAAGTACAGGCTGATGTAATGGAAAGGAAGTGAGTGGTGTACTTGAACATATATTGCGTTATAAATAGTAGACTTTTCAAAATAAATAACATTTAAAAAAAACAACAACAACAATCGTTTGCATCGTTTGCAACAAATGTGGCCGCCATTAGGCTAACCCCGCTCAAAGTCAATGACCTAGTTAAAGTTGATGGTGATCTAATAGGAAGAGTGATAAGAATACTACAGACCTTGAATTCCTACAACCTGTTTGATATTAAAACTGAATTCGGGGAAATAGAAGCAGCAAGATACCAACTTAAGGTGTTACCTGAAAGTGTGACAAGTGCGTCAGCCACGGCGTCCATGCCATAGAACCAGGCACAAATGTTCAATCATTAAACAGTTACTCTTCAGTTAATGAGAAACAACATCAGTCCATCAATAAATTGTTGTCAAACCCTTGTAACTCCACCACTCTGCCCACTCATCCTCAGCATCAGGCTGCTACCATGACGTCACAGTCTTTGTCGCATGACGTAAATCTTCATTCTGTACATACATATTCTCAGGTCCATTTTATTCCACTTCAACATCTCGAATGACTCCTCTGTGAGTCGACCATCTGCTCCAAAGAGGCATATTCTTCCCATTGACTCGGATTCCGACTAGTGCTATCCTTCTTGGAACTGCTGTACTCTACTGCGACCAATGACGTGACTGTAACACGACTTCCACAGAACAAAATGTTAAATCTTCAAACTTATTGAGTTTCTTGACAGAAAACGTGTTTTAGATGTATTCGTGGGATGGTTGTCTTTTAGATTTCCCAACTTTTAACCGTTGACTTTCCCAAAAATTGACAGGTTTGGGCCAAAGTGTTTTTCAACACTACACCATCGCCCGTCACTAGACACACGTCAGTTGTGAATGAGGGAACAGGTCAAAATGGCAACACGAAAAAATGGCCACACTGACCCTAGTTAAAATGGCCACAACCCCCAGTCAAAACAGCCATAGAAAAAGTTAAAATGGCCATAGAAAAAGTTAAAATGGCACAACCCTGATCAAAATGGCCATACCAAAAAGTCAAAATGGCCATAGAAAAAGTCAAAATGGCCATACATTATTTTTTTCATATTAATGAGTATTGTTCTTGAAATGCTCTCTTAATTGATACTTTGAGATTATGAATTATCAGATGAATTATCAAAATATGGTAAATATGGTATACAGTTATTTCCTAACTGATTAGAAATTTTATTACTTATGTTTGCAGACGACATCGTTCTTGTGTCTGATACAATTCCTGGGTTACAAAATCAGCTTAATATTTTGTATAATTTCTCTGAATACTCGGGCTTGAAAATTAATTTAGATAAGACAAAAATTGTTGTTTTCAGAAGGGGAGGTCGACTAGCAAGAAGCGAAAACTCTGCTTTGAATGATGAGCCAATAACAACAGTTAATACTTATAAATATTTGGGTGTTTAAAATGAGAAATTGTGTTAATGATCTGGGGGGTGATCTGGCACTAAGAGGTAAACGGGCTTTAATGAAAGTAATTACAAATCTCAGTAAAATTGGAATTATAGATCCGAGTATGTTTTTTTTCTTATGTAATACTTTGGGCTGTTTAATTATTCTCGCATTTTCTTAATTAATACTTTTAAATGTTATTTCAAGACCCTTTGATCCTTGGTTACTGTTTTGATAACATGACAATAAGTGACCAGGACACCTTTACTTAGGGCTCTTCACCACACTTCCATCCCATAGAGCCTGGTAAACTTCAGGAGGCACAAGTGAAGATAAAGGTAAGAAGCATAGGTATTAAAAAAATGACAACTTATCCTTAAATTGGCTCGTTAATTACTAATCAACATGGAATTACATACATTGTGTAACCTTAATTAAGATGTGAAACCTCGTTAACTCATCAAGCCGTAATTGATCAGTTAATTGTCAATCTCTGTGTTTATTGTAATTGTTCTTATACTTTTTAGGTGAAGGAAGCAGCCATGGCAAATATGCAGGAGTCTGGACGCTCCATTGCTGAAAAGGTGAGGAGGTATTCGCAGAGTCTCTACAAGGACGGAAAGCTGAGCCATGTGGAAATTCTCCGCTTGTGTGCCCAGCTGATCACGACTGGACCAGTGTAATGAACTGTTTCTGACTTGATGTAACTGATCTACATGGACAGACAGACTGACAGATATTTTATTTAAGTCTCACCTCATGTAAAAGTACAGATATATACACACATTATATACATAAAATGAGCCACCCTTTAAGGGTTATGAGGGACTATTTCATAGAAGTGACATATATGATAAAAGTAACAATATGAAATTAGCCGTATAAAAGATGTTTTCTTTTTTGAAGTATATAAAAGCAGGTTTTGGCTGTAAAATAAACATGTTCTTTAAATAGTAAACCATTTATTCATTATCACATAAATCTAGGAAGTTGGGATAGTTGAAACACATATGGCCATATAAACTTTCACGTAGATCATCGTACAGCGGACATTCCAACAGTACATGACGTTCATCCCCAGTCTTATCATGCATTGGAAACACACCCTTTCATTTACATTTATATTTGAATATCTGCCTGTTTCCAACTTTAGGGGTGCAGTACCAGATCTAAACTTGGAAAGGGCAGATGGATAGGAGCGTGACATTTGCATACTTACATAGCTTTCGCAACCATACACACTTTTAAACATTCTATACGTCCGCAACTTATTGCTACCCACTCTGCCTTCTTGTTTATACAACGCTTCATACCACTCAGACACATACTTTCCTATACAAGTAACCTGTACCCGCTCACATTCATTCTTCACACTCACACCCTCTTCCATAGCCCCATTCTTTAATTTTGGCTTTCAAACGGTAGTTCCAATTTTTGACACGTCCACCCGCGCACTCATCCGACCATACAAAAACATATTTATTTAATCTATAGTGCATTTTGTTAAAGCGGCAGTATTGCCTGATAATACATACCCACTGTCTGACAAACGGAGGAATGACATGGATGTCTTGTAGTAGTACATAGTACATAGTACATGTACATGAAGAAAGAACCTACATATATATGTCTTGTTATTTGTTCAAAATATGATTTGTTGATGTGTAATAAACATCGAATTTTGTCTGATATAACTTCTTTTGTCATTTTTACACCTTGATATCAAATAATGCCACATGGGAAAATGTTATAAGTATCAAAAAATATTAAAATAATGTATGGCCATTTTGACCTTTTCTATGGCCATTTTGACTTTTTGGTATGGCCATTTTGACTAGGGGTTTGTGGCCATTTTGACTTTTTTTGGTGGCCATTTTGACTTGGATGTTTTATGGCCATTTTGACGTGTGGCCATTTTGACTAGGACCCGTGAATGAACGATGTTCCGGCGCACTGACTTAAGTTAAATGATATTGCATTTAAAAGATCATTTTTATCATATTGAAAAATGTTAATATACTCTCCCAAAAAAGAAACGCATCATGAAAATAGCAATGAATTAAAACGTGATTCATTATACAAAATGTTTTTCTCTGTTTATGAGTCCTATGGTGTTTATATTTTGAAACATCACAACAAAACGCACCATCCGAAAAATACCCGTATTTAACAGCATGATTTTCAATTTCGGCGTGTAGTGTCACAGAATACAGAATTCACATGCAATGCACGTGAAAGTTGGGGATCAGATAGTCTCAATGATGGGTATAAAAGGTTGATCGTTGTCTATCGATTATTCACTGCGTTTGGAATATTGTTGACGAACGCAAAATGCCACGTCTAAGTGAAGCCAACCGTCATATCGCCATTGGTTTCCTTGAAGCTGGCCAGTCTCAACGTGCAATTGCCCGACGCATGATCATATATCATATTGAAAAATGTTAATATACTCTCCCAAAAAAGAAACGCATCATGAAAATAGCAATGAATTAAAACGTGATTCATTATACAAAATGTTTTTCTCTGTTTATGAGTCCTATGGTGTTTATATTTTGAAACATCACAACAAAACGCACCATCCGAAAAATACCCGTATTTAACAGCATGATTTTCAATTTCGGCGTGTAGTGTCACAGAATACAGAATTCACATGCAATGCACGTGAAAGTTGGGGATCAGATAGTCTCAATGATGGGTATAAAAGGTTGATCGTTGTCTGTCGATTATTCACTGCGTTTGGAATATTGTTGACGAACGCAAAATGCCACGTCTAAGTGAAGCCAACCGTCATATCGCCATTGGTTTGCTTGAAGCTGGCCAGTCTCAACGTGCAATTGCCCGACGCATGAATGTTCACCAAAGCACCATTTCACGGCTCTGGGAGAGATATCGCCGGCAGAATGCGGTAGCAGATGCTCCTCGTAGTGGGCGACCTCGAGCGACCACTGCGGCGCGGGATCGCTACATCCGGGTACATCACCTGCGTCATCGAACAGCTACGGCCACCAGTACCGCTCGACAAATACCCGAATTGAGGAGGCTTTCTGCACAGACCGTCAGGAACAGGTTGAGAGAGGCTGGTTTACGTGCCAGAAGACCTTATTTTGGCCCTGTGCTTCGACAACAACATCGTCGACATCGAGTTCAATGGTGCACCAACGTTCAGGCCTGGAACCTACCGATTTGGCGTAAAATCTGGTTCAGTAATGAATCACGATTTCTATTGGAACGACGCGATGGAAGAATGCGGGTGTACAGACGTCGACGCGAACGTTTCGCCGACGCTTGCGTTGCCCAGGTGGACAGATTCGGCCGGGCCAGTGTTATGATGTGGGGAGCGATCACCTGCCGTAGGAAAAGTGATTTGGTGATGATCCAGGGCAACCTGACAGCTCAACGGTACTGTGACGAAATCCTACGCCCACACCTCCTTCCAATCATTGATCGCCAGAGGGAGTTGTTTCAACAGGACAATGCCAGGCCCCACACAGCACGTCACACTAGAGACTTCCTCCAGAACCACAACATCAATGTGCCCCCCCCCTGGCCCTCAAGATCACCGGACTTAAACCCGATCGAACATCTGTGGGATGCCCTGGACAGACGGGTGCGACACCGTAACCCTCAGCCCCAGACACTTCAGCAACTCACACAGGCACTACAGACAGAGTGGGCTGCGATTGGGCAACACGAGATTCTTAGACTTATTCGTTCGATGCCGAGGCGATGCCGTGCAGTTCTGGATGCCGACGGTGGTCACACGAGGTATTGACTTCCACCACACGTCTCCATGTGACACTCAAACTGACTTTCCTAGGGTTGGTGCAAAAGACGGATAAGTCTGCATTCCCAGTGTGCAATTTCGCTATATTTCATTGACTCATAAAGCCTACAAGATGTTTCAAAATAAACATAAAAATACAGTTGAAATTCCTATATGCGTTTCTTTTTTGGGGGAGAGTATATATATATGACGCAAAGAAGAAAACTATTCTGGCAAGGCCTCAGGAACAACAATTGTGCTGATATACTCATACAGTGGTTGGACAATGATACTAAAATCATACCAGAAAAATTCAAAATAAAGGAGATTCCTGGCGAATCTGCAGAACAAAGGAGAAAGAGAGAGATGCAAGCATTCACCTACATGCAAACGGAGATAGAACTAATGAAGATGAGATCAGCTGGCCAACAGGAAAGCGTTGCTGACATAGATAGAATGATGAAATAAGAAATCAACAAAACTACACAGGGCACAACAGCCGACACATTATTCAAACAATGGCAGCAACAATGCGAGAAAGAAGAAATCAATTCTTATAACAGATGGGATAAAAATCTCTCATGGCTGAAGAAGTACGAACAAGAATTTTCTTCCAAAATCTACGCTGATAATCCGTGGCTGAAATCTAAATCAAACAAACATGAAGGAAAATCCAAACTTCGTGAGTCAGTCCACCACAATTCGAAATCCAGATCAGTTACATTTATCGGAAGCAAGACCAAGAATGGAAGGATACTGACAAATAACAGTAATGTTCACTTCCAGTATGGAGTTCCATACCAGCAGAGAAAACACCAGGAGGAATACACAAATCAGAAACCAGTGCCGCGAAATCAAGGTAAAACTGATGTATTCCCCTCACAAAGCCACACAAACTACAACACTGAAAATCCTTTTTTATTCAACACTTGGAATGTGAAGAAAAGAAGGAAAATGAAAAACCAAAGACAGTAGACATAAAGATATTTAACTTGTCCAGGCGCCCTTTAACGGAAGATGAAATTACAATATTAAATAGGGGACTCAAATTTACACCTACCCCAAAATCAAGTAACTGCAATGAAGTGAAAGAAGACTTAACTGAATTCTGCAGAAAATTTCGAAATGAGGAATACTTTTTCGAGTGTGAAAATGGGGAGGAATCCCTAGTTAGAAATAAAAGTTTTTGGTGCGCCAAAAAGGGACAAAACAAACATTTGGATAATTTTGTGGATCAAATAAACAGTTATCCAATAATTCCTAACGCAAGCAAGAAACACTCTAATATAACCAGCAAACAGAGAGATTCTTTAAACTCTTTGGCCGAACATCATAATAAAAGAAGCTGACAAAGGCGGAGCAACAGTATTAATGGATTCAACGAACTACAAACACATGGCAATGGACTTACTCCTGGACAAAGGTACTTATGTCCCGTGCAGTGAAAAAGAGTCAGACAGTGTACTTCGGAAATTAAAGAACCTAACCAGTCAGTACTCAGAAGAGCTCACATCAAATGAACTTAATTATATAACACATTTTGACTGCAAATCGAGCAATTTCTATGGCTTACCCAAAATTCATAAAAGTAAGGAGATCATAAGACATTGTGAAAGTGCTAAAAGCAGCTATGTTGAGATGGAACACCCGGGAGATTTGAAACTCCGACCTATAATTGCAGGCCCAGCGTGTGCTACACATAGACTCAGTAATTTCATTGATATTTTATTGAAACCAATCTCATCAAATGTTAAAAGTTTTACTCGTGACACCATGCATTTCCTTTCCTCTTTACCAGAAGACGTTAATGAAACAAGCAAACTTGTAACTTTTGACGTAACAAATTTGTATTCAAATATCCCACATAGCCTGGGAATTAAAACGTTGGATTATTGGTTAAACCGTTGTGAAGAACACATACCTGAGAGAATTTCAAAATCATTCATTTTGGAAAGCGTTGAATTCATCTTAAAAAACATTATTTTCTTTTTTGACGATAAGTACTATAAACAGATTAAAGGAACAGCCATGGGAACCAAAATGGCGCCGACTTATGCGACGCTTGTCCTAGGTTATCTGGAGGAAAAGTTCAAGCATAAAATCAGTCAAATTCTTGGAGAGGATGTTGCCCATTTGTTCATGGATAATTGGAAAAGATTTCTAGACGACTGCTTCATAATTTGGCCATTTTCTGAGGAGAAACTTAATACATTTTACGAACTATTAAATAGCATGGACGAAAATCTTGTTTTCACTATGGAGGCAGATGAAACTAAAATGGCTTTCTTAGACACAATGGTCATCAAATCGGGGCGGAAATGGGACACAGATATCTTCTACAAACCTACAGATACGAAACAATATTTAAACTTCAAATCCTGTCATCCGAGCCACACTAAAAGAAGTCTTCCATATAACCTGGCACGAAGAATATGTACAATAGTTTCAAACCAGGACACCCGTAATCAAAGACTGAATGGACTTAAGATGTTTTTACTATTACGGGAATATCCAAAATCTCTGGGGCGGTGGGGTAGCCTAGTGGTTAAAGCGTTGGCTCGTCACGCCGAAGACCCGGGTTCGAATCCCCACATGAGTAAAGCCTATTTCTGGTGTCCCCCGCCGTGATGTTGCTGGAATATTGCTAAAAACGGCGTAAAACCAAACTCAGTCAGTCAGTCCAAAATCTCTTGTTAAATCTCTTGAATAAATAAAGCTTCACAGCTTAATAGAGAAGATCCTTTGACAGGAACGATGAAACAAACCAATGAGGTAAAAGTAATTGCTTACTTAATCCGTTGAACCCAAATGCGTTCCAGAACATAAAAACAAATATGTGCATCTTAGAACAAGATGAAAAACTGAAATCAATGCTGAAATCTAGAAAAATAATAAATAGCACAAGACAAAATCGGAATCTTAAAAAGATACTAACAAAAGCCAAATTTATTTTAAAGAAACAGAATTTATCAAATCCTACTGTGTCTAGCTAGATGCAACAGAGGTAACTGTGGAACGTGTCGACATATTGTTGAAGGACACTCTGTAACGCGGAGAATTCTATGTAACAACAGAATTTTGACTACTCTTCCAAAAACATAATTATTATATATGTCATAACATGCACAGGCTGTAATGAACAGTATATTGGTCAATCAGAAAATTTAAGAGCCCGGGTTCGTGTCCACAAACAACAAATAAAGTGTCCTGAAACCCAATGTATCCCGCTGAGTGAACATCTAGATGTCTGTGCGAAAGGAAACGATGTTAAATTTATAATATTTCCTTTTTATCAAGTTCAAAAATTCGGACAAAGTAAAACGAATTTTAAAAGAACACTAGTTCATAGACAAGTTCAAACCAATGTTAAACCATTGCAAGCTGTGACCTTGTCGTTCTAGAATGTTGTCCATATTGTGACGTCACAATATAGATGTAATGACGTCATCCTGTAACTGCTACAATCTCCCTGAAGAGTAAAGAACCAAACATGTTGGAGAAAAAGGCATTCTGTTTTTATTTATCTATGTGATATATATATATATATATATATATATATATATATATATATATATATATATATATATATATATATATATATATATATATATATATAAAGAAAGTGACGAGAATACCGAGCGTACAGTAGTACATATATAGAAGAAGTTTCTGAAATAATCACACGACACGGATCTTCTCCAACATGTTTCACTTTTATCTTCAGGGAGAAGTGATTACAGTTAAACGGATTATGTTAATGTTGGAGGAGATCCGTGTCGTGTGATTATTTCAGAAACTTCTTCTTATATATATATACATACATATACATACATTTATATATATACATATACATATATATATTGTATTGTCTATGTATACGTATTGCATAGCATTGAGGAGGCATCTAAATTACACTTTACACTTCTTTATTGCTAATACTTTCTGACGCAGGTATTATGAAATCTTTGCTGATTGATCTCACAAATAATGAAGGAGTGAGGATCGAGTTGATTTTAGCAACCGCGCAGAGTACTACAGAGTAAAAAGTAAAATCATCGTGACCGTTCGAGAAGTTTCTAGAAGGCTGCCTGAACCTATGGAACAGTGACACGAGATTGATTCGGGTTCCTCTTACGACCCGTCTTATCTCCCTAGCAAGTGCGGATTGGATGCCTGGCCTGGAAACATCCGAAGGACAGACTAGTGTACAGGCATTCTGCGGAGATTTGTGCCGGTTTTCATTGTAACCCTAAAACTTTCTGGGTCATCATGTGCGTTTCATTTGCAAATCACCTCATAAAGTAATTCAACCTATGTGGACGTTAAATAATTTCTTGAATTAGTTGTGTGTACCTCTGCGTTTCAGTTTGTAAATAACATCGTGACATTAAACTATAGCACAGCTTGTCTTTGAACTTCACCAAACAGTCTTCAAGTGTCGCTAATTTGGAAATGGTTTTATGTATTTTTTGTTATTTTCAGATATCCCAAACCTCGGTTGTAAACTGTATTGAAGACTGTAGCCAGAAGTTATAGACCATGGCATCGTCGTTCGACCTCGTCGCTATAAACTGCAATGCATTTAACAGTAACACGTTGAATGAATCTCTACCCCAGCTGGACTACTCTCTAAACGACACATACAAAGTGGTGGCAGGCTCACTTGTGTTTTTACTCATCCTGCCCTTTGTTCTTTTCGAGTTTAGCTGTTTCCCAATCGGTGCCAGCTCCGCCATCCTCCTGGGGGCCGTGCTCATGGTGGCGACCACCGTCCTGTCCCAGGGAGACTTCTATGACATTATAGGAGAAGACGGCAACATGCGGACAATATTCCTTCTCCTTGGTATGATGATTATATCCCAGTACTTTGAAAGGGAACAAATCATTCAAACTTTGATTAATAAGGTGCTGAAGAAAGATATATCCTTCCCCAGCTATTTATGGAGAGTCACGATGTTGTCCTTCTTTGTGGCTGCGTTGTTTACTAACGACGCTGCATGTGTCATACTGACACCGTTGATTCTAAAGCATTGGTGTTCACAGGAAAGATCAAGTGTCGAGCTGGAAACCCTTTTACTATCTATTTCAACATCAGCAAACCTTGGAAGTGTCATAACCATATTCGGTAATCCTCAGATAGCACTCATAGCGTCAACAACCGAGAACACTGTATACCTTAAAAGTCAGCTTAATCTCAAGCGCAGCGTGACGTACCTCGGAATACCGGCCATCTTGGGCTACCTCCTCAACCTGGCCTTCCTGATTGTTCACTCCAGGCTGAATGCTTCCACTAGCTGCTGTGCACAGCAGGTCCCTGTAGCAGAAGAGGTACATGGTGTGTTGCCATCAGAGAAAGATGAACGGGGAAGTAGCCGCGTCTTCTTTTTGCTGCCACCCTTACTTCTGGTCATCATGTTGGTGCTTCTGTTTGTTAAGACAGACGAGCTCCGTTTTGACATGGGTTTGTATGGTTTCGCTTTACAAGCTAACAAATGTACACGCTAGAGAGAAGAGTTATAAAACAGAGAATAAAAGCATTTATCACTAGATATGTTCCATGAATGAGACATTGTCTTCGGGTTGTAACTGATCTGTGTCTTAACTTAACATTGACATGTTTAATGACATATAATTCTTTTCTTTTGGTGTTCAGGTATTCTTCCAATGGCGGCATCTGCGTTAATAATGGCAGCAGATGTTGCATTGAACAAGACCAACCCAAGTCACCTCATAATGAAAGTAGACTGGAACGTCATCCTCATGTTCTTCGGTATTTTCGTATGGTTGGGCGGGGTAAACGCCACGCGAGTACCACGCTATGTGTGGAAGGCCATAGGCTTAGCTGGTCGTCCTATTGATGACGCCAAGAGCATTGCAATATTTGCGGTGTTTGTAATCTTTGGATCTAATGTTTTCAGCAACGTACCCTTGACGATTATCATTTTGGAGCAGTTGCAACCGTGTGCCAATCAGCTGGATTTTGTACTATACCTTGCGTGGTGCTCTACCATCGCTGGGAACCTCACACTCTTCGGCAGCGTGGCAAACATAATTGTAGCACAGAAAGCGAAGCAGACTCTGAATGTTTCTCTTACGTTCGGGGCGTTCTTCAAATATGGCTTCATTACGACTCTTATTATTACCACACAAGGCATATTTGTCATCTATGGACTCTTACAGATATAACAACTCGGGATTGTATGTTCATTGAACAAACATGTTAGTATTACAAGCAAATGCACAAAGAGGTCATGATGCTGGATAATTTGCCGCATGTGCTGCTAGTTTTTATACACACTATTTCATACGCCCTAAAGTTGTCCTTATGTTTGGCTATTGTTGTCAAGTAGGCAAGAACCCTAAAACGCCTTGGCTGTGACTAACATCTGCCAGAAAACCACCTAATATAGGTGTTAATATTGACCAATGTGGCTGGGTTAAACACGTGTTATCTCTGATGTCTTGCGATCAGGACTTGCAGTTACCTTCATGTGACATTCCAGGTGCAGTGTGTAATTTCGGTGATCATCACTAAAGTGATATCATTACTGCACGCGAGGTGAACTCTAACATTGCCAAGCTAAAAAACAATAAATCTCCTGGGCCTGATGGCATAGCAGCTGAATTTATCAAATCATCAACACCATACTCTGTAAAACATCTTACATTACTTTTTGCTCAAATATCTAATACAGGCAATTTCCCAGCTGTGTGGGGTACAAATATTATATGCCCTCTTTTCAAGTCAGGACAAAGGCAAGACCCTATAGCTAGTAATGATAGGGGTATTTCTTTAGTAGATTCACTTTGTAAATTGTTTTCTTGTATTTTAACATCTTGGCTGCAGAAGTGGTGTGAGAGTAACGATACTATTTGTGAGTATCTGGCTGGATTTACATCTAATTATAGCACTGTTGACCATACTTTTTCATTTAATGGTGTTATATACAAAAATTTGCACATAAGAAACGGGGGAGATTTTATTGTGTTTTTCTAGATTTCGCAAAGACGTTCAATACAATTAATCATAAAGTTTGTTTGATTGTCTAGAGGTTGTTGAAAACACTGGTAAATTTCATAATATTTTTGTGTCCATGTAGTTGGTAGCTTGTGTTAGGACTCCAAATGGTCTCAATTATACGTTCAGGTGTAATTAAGGTACCCGTCAAGTCCTCAATTAATCATTACTTTTTTAAACAGGCTTTTTTCAGTTCTTGAACCTTTTGCAGGAAAAGCTGTTAATATTGGTGTCAATGTTGATCATCTTTATGATGATGTGTCAGGAGTTGCAGATACTGCACTCTAGTTGCAGAAAAGGTTAAATGCACTTGATCTAATTTTGCAGGCATACTGGTATGGAGGTTAATATGGACAAAGCAAAGATTATGGTGCCTAGAAATTCAGGATGTTAAGGGCATTATGAAAATTGGTTCATCGAAGGTAAACACATTGAGGTGGTGTCATGTTATAGGTATCCTGGCATAGTTTCCACTGTCATGACTATCATGGACAGAGGCTCAACACTGTCTGCTCTCCCAAAGTAACAAAGCACTTATGTCTATCTATTCTTTTCAAAGAAATGTTGGTATTTTGTCAGCTCAGGATCTCTTTAAATTGTTTGATTCTGTCATTCTGCCTATTTTGTTATATGAATCTGAAGTCTGGGGAAAATCATATTGTAAAATTAATGACGTCCTTTACATTAAGATTTGTAGATATTACTTCAGAGTTGGTAGAAATGTAAGTAGTAGTATAATTCTAGGGGAATGTGGCAGGCTTCCATTGTAGTTTAATCATATGTCTAGAGCGGATACATATTGCTGAAGGTTAATTCAGTTAGAGTCACATACACACCAATTTCAGGGTTATAATGTGTTGAATCCTCTTGATGATTCGGGTAGGACTACGTGTACATGGGCTACACAATATCCTGTGTACGTTTGGTTTTGGGTTTGTATGGCTTTCTTAAGAGGTCGGTGATAGCAAGGTACTTATGCAGCAGTTTACACTTCGGCTTTCTGATAATCTCAAACATTCATGGGCTGCCAATATTCATAACTGTAAGATTCATATTTGCTCATAAGCATTTTAATTGTCCTCTAGCTGTTCCTTCTGTTGGATGGACAGAAACGTGCCCGTAGGTGTCCCGAAGGTCTACGGAGATGAGAAGAATCCCCAGTGGAGATAGTGCTCTCAACATGCCATATGTGTCTGACACTCCCTCCCACGCAGTGGCATGCCTCTTACGCTGGCTAAGGCCTGAATGTGAAGAAATGACATGTCTCTTATGCTGGCTAAAACCTGAATGTGAAGAAGTGACATGTCTCTTACGCTGGCTAAGACCTGCATGTGTAGACGTGACATGTCTCTTATGCTGGCTAAGACCTGAATGTGAAGAAGTGGCATGTCTCTTATGTTGGCTAAAACCTGAATGTGAAGAAGTGACATGTCTCTTATGTTGGCTAAGACCTGCATGTGTAGACGTGACATGTATCTTACGGTGGCTAAGACCTGAATGTGAAGAAGTGACATGTCTCTTACGCTGGCTAAGACCTGCATGTGTAGAAGTTGCATGTCTCTTACGGTGGCTAAGACCTGCATGTGTAGACGTGACATGTCTCTTACGGTGGCTAAGACCTGAATGTGAAGAAGTGACATGTCTCTTACGGTGGCTAAGACCTGCATGTGTAGACGTGACATGTCTCTTATGCTGGCTAAGACCTGAATGTGAAGAAGTTGCATGTCTCTTACGGTGGCTAAGACCTGAATGTGAAGAAGTGACATGTCTCTTACGCTGGCTAAGACCTGAATGTGAAGAAATGACATGTCTCTTACGGTGGCTAAGACCTGAATGTGTAGAAGTGACATGTCTCTTACGCTGGCTAAGACCTGAATGTGAAGAAATGACATGTCTCTTACGGTGGCTAAGACCTGAATGTGAAGAAGTGACATGTCTCTTACGGTGGCTAAGACCTGAATGTGAAGAAGTTGCATGTCTCTTACGCTGGCTAAGACCTGAATGTGAAGAAGTTGCATGTCTCTTACGCTGGCTAAGACCTGAATGTGAAGAAGTGACATGTCTCTTACGCTGGCTAAGACCTGAATGTGAAGAAGTGACATGTCTCTTACGGTGGCTAAGACCTGCATGTGTAGACGTGACATGTCTCTTATGCTGGCTAAGACCTGCATGTGTAGAAGTGGCATGTCTCTTATGTTGGCTAAGACCTGAATGTGAAGAAGTGGCATGTCTCTTATGTTGGCTAAGACCTGAATGTGAAGAAGTGACATGTCTCTTATGTTGGCTAAGACCTGCATGTGTAGAAGTGACATGTCTCTTATGTTGGCTAAGACCTGAATGTGAAGAAGTGGCATGTCTCTTATGTTGGCTAAGACCTGAATGTGTAGAAGTGACATGTCTCTTATGCTGGCTAAGACCTGCATGTGTAGAAATGGCATGTCTCTTATGTTGGCTAAGACCTGAATGTGTAGAAGTGACATGTCTCTTATGCTGGCTAAGACCTGCATGTGTAGAAGTGACATGTCTCTTACGGTGGCTAAGACCTGCATGTGTAGACGTGACATGTCTCTTATGCTGGCTAAGACCTGAATGTGAAGAAGTTGCATGTCTCTTACGCTGGCTAAGACCTGAATGTGAAGAAGTGACATGTCTCTTACGCTGGCTAAGACCTGAATGTGAAGAAGTTGCATGTCTCTTACGCTGGCTAAGACCTGAATGTGAAGAAGTGACATGTCTCTTACGGTGGCTAAGACCTGAATGTGAAGAAGTGACATGTCTCTTACGGTGGCTAAGACCTGAATGTGAAGACGTGACATGTCTCTTACGGTGGCTAAGACCTGAATGTGAAGAAGTTGCATGTCTCTTACGCTGGCTAAGACCTGAATGTGAAGAAGTGACATGTCTCTTACGGTGGCTAAGACCTGAATGTGAAGAAGTGACATGTCTCTTACGGTGGCTAAGACCTGAATGTGAAGAAGTGACATGTCTCTTACGGTGGCTAAGACCTGAATGTGAAGACGTGACATGTCTCTTACGGTGGCTAAGACCTGAATGTGAAGACGTGACATGTCTCTTACGGTGGCTAAGACCTGAATGTGAAGACGTGACATGTCTCTTACGGTGGCTGCTCCATGCCCTTGTTAGCTAAGATAAGAGCTTTGAATCTTATTCCAAGATAGCTTCTATAACTGGATTGATTATGTATAGAAACAGTAGAAACAGAAAGACGTTTGATATGTATTTACTAAATCACTTGTATATAGACGGTTTGTGATTACCGCAAAGTAGGTCACTACTGACCACCATAGCCAGTGTATCTACAACAATGCTTCTTACAATACCAATTGTATGTATATAGCTCTGTTTATATCTGCGTATATTGTTGGTGTTATGGTGTGACATTTCGTCATAAAATGACGTAATGCTAACGTTGTAATACTAACGTTGTGACAACGTTGTGTCATGAGGTTGCCAATCTACAACCTTCCCACAACGTTGAAAAAACGTGTTAGCTGGGAAGTCACGGAAACTATGCAGCAAACCAACTCAACTATACCTCCAACCCATCCAACCAAACAAGAAAGACAATGGCGACTGTCCTTAGTCTGTGTTTCATTTAAGACTGATGAGACTACGTACGACGACGACGACGATGATGATGAGGAGGAGGAAGAGGAGGAGGATTTTACGTGCGCTTAACGACATAATGCGTTTTTCGCACACGGGCCAGCCAGAATGTTCCAAGTTGGGTCGAAAAAGGGTAGCGTGTTTGTTTCAAGTTTAGCATGGGTTTGCTTTTTAAATTGTTGCTATTGGAATTCCCGACGACTGTTTGCAGTGTACATTTATCGAGGTGGACCAGGTCTCCCACACGTATGGAGCAGTGCTCAGCAAACCCGCGTGGGCGTGGGGAGCCGAGATGGGGGCCAATGAGAACGGCGTCTGTATCGGCAACAACTTTGTCGTCATTTTTTCAGTAAATGCATTTATCTATGCTAGCTGGAATAGTTATAAAAAGGGACGACACACAGTCACAAATCATCTTGTGACTGCTGCATAATATACTCTTCGTGTATTTACTCAGGTAAGAAACTTTACTATCTTCTACTTTGACACATCGTTACCATTGTTATTCTATGTTAACCTTAATATATTGTAAATACCTTAACTATATGTTACGACCCTTGGCAGTACTTTCAGGTTTATGTGGAGCGTGGTATCCTGTCATATATTTCTGCTCAGGATTGTTTATGCAATACTGATTTACCTACCCGGTTTTGTGACTATTATAGATTGTATAGTGTGTCGGGTACCGTAACTATTACATTACGTTGTGAGCACTATGCTGTTTTGTGACTGTATGAACGCCGGCTGGGGTGATGTGTAGAATATTGAACTATTGTATTACGTTGTGATTAATGTGTAACGAATATACATGTGGTGTTTAAGCACTTTGAAAGTTGATTGCGTTGTGAACGCGTTGTATTAAGTATTTGTAATCCATACTATTATTGACTGATTATGTAAAAGATGATCCTGTGACTTCTGTGTAATAAACTCCTCGTTTATTTACTCAGGCCTTTGTTGAGTGTGGGTTGGTATCGTCAACCTCTTGCCAACAGAGCTGATTCCAAAACACTATATGTCATGAAAACACACACTTTTGTCATGAGTTTATTTTGTGAGGCACACTGTTGTCATGTGTATATCGTGACAGACTAACTCTTTTCCAGAGTGCATTACGACAAAACACCATTCTATGTATATCATGACCGACACACGTTTGCACTGCCATCTTTTCCTACAATGTTTTACAAAACATACAAGATATCTTGCTGAAGGGAGAAACATTTATTTCTGAACTGTAGGCCAGAGGCCCATAGTACAAGTAAAAAACAGGTACAATGGGTGTGTGGTACAAGCGCGTTTGCGTTTTAACAGTGCATGGTGTATAAACGTAGCAATATTCTGAAGTAGCTATACATTTTCTGTTGACATTAGTATGCTGAATTTGTAAAATGTAGGACAGGACGTGTACTTAGATGGTATATAATACTTTCTTAGGTCTTCATACTGTGGACAGATGAGAAGGACATGGTATTCATCTTCAGTAATATTCCTGTCACACATTTTGCAGTATTGGCGCTCAGTAACATGACATATTCTTTTAAAATACATTAAATCATAGTAGCCACATCGAAACTGCGATAACGATACACTTAATTTCCTTATACTTACGTCTGTTAAATACTTTTCACACATAAAATGTTGTTTAAACAATGAATACGAATAAGAACATTTTCCAGTTTGAATATTTCTGGTCCACTCTTGCAATCCTTACATCGTTGTTGAACAATGGATAAAAAAGCTGTAGCATCCCCAACTCCCTGACCGACCCATGAATATACGAGACCAAGTTGGAACAATGTCTTGTTGATTAACATAGCCCAGTTGTGCTTATTTCTAGCCTCGCTAGCATTTTTCAACCAGATACAGTTATGTAGCATCTTATAGGTTTTTAAGGGGTAGCGGTGAGGACGCATTGAGATGACTTTCAACCAATATAAGATTATAAGATAGAACGTTTCAATCTTCCGCATGCACCTAATACAATATCGCTGGATGTTGATCATTCTCTTCCCGCAGAGGTTACTTGTCATATCTTCCTACGAACCTCTGTTCTAATACGGCCATATTTCCGGGTTCTCGTAAAATCCCCTAGCGGCAAAAGATCGCAACACGAATTATCTCCCTTCCTTCTATCCAATCAGAACACTTGTTACATCGACATGGATTCAACTTGACTAACACAAGCAAATGTGGGGCCACAAATATCCCCCCATCTGCCGGGGACTTGTGTTGATGTTACACACAAGACGTGTAATGGCTAGCTTGTCCGTTGTCAACGAGGGCGATGGAGACGCCACTGATCCGCCATAACATGACTGAGTTCTGTCTAGAAGAAACTATTGCGCATCGCGCAGGGGAAGAAGTTTAGTTTTCTCGAAGCATACGGAAATTACCAAGGCCTTGAATGATCACTTTTGAAACAACGTCGCTGATTGCACAACTAAATCTGATTGCCTCCCATCACGAGTCTTGAACGCTCACACCATGAAAGGGCCGTATTAGAACAGAGGTTACGTAGGAAGATATGACAGGAGTAACCTCTGTGGGAAGAGAATGGATGTTGATCTGCGGATGCCCAGAAAACGTTTACAAGCTTGCAACTGAATGTTTTCAATGCTTTTAAATCTTTGAACACCCCACACCTCAGAACCATATAATAGAATTGGAAGGATTTTAGTGTCAAAGATTTTAAAATATAGTTCATATGAGAGATTTTCAAACTTAAACAAGCTACGTTGAACGGTTATAAGAGCCTTCTTAGCTTTAAGAGTCAGATTATTTATAGCTGCGTGCCAAGTGAGATTTCTAGTAAATAGCATGCCAAGGTATCTATATGATGATGAAACTTTAATTGGAACAAGTTTGTAGGTCCACTTTTCCGTTCTAGAAAGTCTGCCCCCATGTTTAAATACAACAATACTTGTCTTGTTTAAATTTACTTGGAGACTCCATGTTTCGCAGTAATTCTCTAAAATATCAATTTATTTTTGGAGTCCATCAGCAAATAAAAGAAGAAACAGCTCGAGTAGGTCAGGGAATAACTGAACGCCATTTGTACAAGTGGACGTGATTTCATCGACCAATTCATTAATGAAAAATGAGAACAGAAATGGACTAAGAACACAACCTTGCCGTACCCCTAGAGTACATTCAAATACTTCTGTGTTTACGTTATTCGATGTACGCACACATGCTTTCACGTTTTGGTACACAGATCGCAACACTTTATCTATTTTTTACCCTAGTCCGTTCTTTTTTCATAGATACCAGAGCTTTGGTCTGTTGAACGGAATAAAACAAGCATAGAGTTTTCCACCCTTTTTTGAGAGGTATTTACTGATAAGGGCCTGTAGGGTACAGATATTATGAATGGTAGAGTATCCTGATCGGAAACCAGCTTGTTCCTGTTTAATTTTATTGCAGCACTCGGCCCGGAATACAAGTCTATTGTTTAAGATACTTGTATATAACTTGCCAAATACTCTGAGAAGTGATATGGCACGGTAATTTGCAGGCAAGGTTTTATCTCCATTTTTATAAAATGGGATAATGATAGCTTTGGACCAGGACAAAGGGAACTCTCCTTTATCATAAAGAGAATTGAATAAAATTTCCAGGAAAGGTTGGAGAAAATATGCTGAAAACTTAAACATTTCGCCAATTATGTAATTATCCCCAGACGCTTTATTTGCCTTGAGCTTGGTAATACTGGAGTATATTTCTCCTATACTAATTGGTGAATCAAATGCATCATCAGGTCACATTGACTGAACAAGATGTAATCATCGAGCGATGGATCGTCGCTGAGGTCATTCTAGTTTTCAGCAAACAGGTCCCGAAAGTAGTTAAACCAAGTCTCTGGAGATATATTACTAGTATCCGATGATTAAACCCCACCGGTTAGGTGTTTCAGCTTTTGACAGAACGATTTAGGGTCACCCATTGAATCATTCAATTCAATTAATTGCTTATCGTCCTGGTTGCGCTTGGCCGTCTTACAAGCTGATTTGTATGCATTTCTACTTGTTACATAAGCGGCTAGAGACGCCTCGTCTTTGCGTTTACGAAATATGTTCAAGAAATGACAGCGCTGATGTTTAAAAGATCGACACGCATTGTTAAACCAATTATATACCTTGCTGCGTGACTTAACAACTCGCTTCATACAATCAGCTGACCTCAATAATACGTCAGGAAACATGTTAACCCCTTGTTCAATATCAAATAAAGAAATATACGTTGCATCATTCAAAGAGTCAGATGAGCTTTCGAGCATTGACACATAGATATCTTCGAAATCGTGCTTCCACGTGTACTTGGTAAAGCATGAATCAGAAGTAGCCGTGCTGTTATCAGAAATATTACCCGAACCTGTATTGGTCGGTAATGAGAATATAATTGGCAGGTGTTCAGAATCAGGTTTTGAAAGGATGTCGCAAGATAGTATTTCTCTATAAATGGGTTCTGATCCAATGACATAATCAATAACGCTGCAACCATTTTTACTAATAAAAGTAAAATCACCAACACCCTTATCGCTTCCACAGCGGCCATTGAATATGTGTAAATTATGGAGTCTACATAGCTCGATCAGGTATTGCCAAATACATTTACTCCGTTGTCACAAGAGAACCGTCGTTCCTTAAAATGATCAGATACGTAATCATTCACTTCTTCAAAATCTGGTACAATATACTTAAAGTTATCATCAGTGAAGTCATCTATTATGCCGGTTCTTCCATTAAAGTCCTCACATAGGACACTTTCATAATCTGATAATGTGGACGTAAAATCATTGTAATTATCAAACAGTAACAATATGCCGTTTTTACAAGTCTTATCTTTGTACCAGTTAGAACCTCCCGGTTGAATGTATACAAAAGTGAACAGCACATCTTTCCCAAATGGAAACAAAGATTTGTCGAATAGCAGAAATATGCAGTTAGTGCTTTTAAGAACATTCATTACAAACTTAACAAGACAGGTTCTTATGAATACCATAATTCCGCCTGGATATCCTTGTTCCTGGAACAGCGAAACACTTGTGATTTGGGAAACGGTGAGAATACTCGTCACTAATCCATGTTTCTGATAGATGGAAAATATCAAAAGTCTTAACAAAGTCTAGAAAACATATATATCGTTTTCATTATTTTTTATACCAGAAATATTCCACGTGGAGATATAAACGTGTTGTCGAGTGTCCGTAGAGATTGGGGTGTGTTTGGACGAGCTCGCCCGTGTCCCTATGGCCTCTTAGGTCTGGGACCGTTCCTAATAAAACGAACGGTTCGTCTACCGTTATCCTTTTCTCCATGTTGTTGAGTTTCACGTGTGGAATGTTCATTGACGATGACGAGTTTTCCATTCTTGAAATAGCCTCGTTTACCGTTCGCTGATAGGTCACGAAGAGTTTCTCTCTGGTTAGGAGTGAGATCGTTTGCAAAGCCAATGTTCTTTGATCTTAAATCCTCTCTTTTGTTCAGTGCCCATATCTTTGTCTCCGTGTCCCAGAATGAAACAATGATAGGTCTGGGTTTGGAGCTGTTGTCACCACCTAATCTGTGAGATCTTTTTTATGTCGCCTGCTTGTATAGAGTTATCTCCATCGCCACACACAGAGCTGAACAACTGAACCACCTTTGATTTACTCTCGCTTTAAGATTCACCTCGTCCATCCTCTGGAATGCCAAAGAGGATAACATTATCTGTGCGGCTGTAGATCTCTAATCTCTCTATTAGTTTGTCAAGCTCTTCAACCTTTGACGAATAAATAGAGTGTTGATCCTGCAGTTGTTCGTCTAAAGCGTCTAAGTCTAAGCGTAGAACATGTTGGTCATCATTTAGTTTTACAACATCATCTTTCAGTCCATTTATGACTGCAGACACTGACTTCAGGTTTTCCTGGACATTGATCACTTCACACTTGAGCTGACCCACGCTATGTTGTACTTCTTCCTTGACTAGTTGTATTTCTCGAGTGAGAACGGATATAATTTCCGACTTAGATTTTTCGAGAGGAACGTTGTCCTTTGGTCCAGGATTGGATTCAACATCACCACAACATAACAGTGGTTTGCTCCGGATAATGTGTGGTTGCAAAACCTGCACGGGTAAGTCAGAGTGAGGGGACGTAACTTCACAATTTTAACTCGGGACTACTACGGGAATATACACAGCGTATTGATTCATTTATCATGTGTATAGCACAACTTACATGGCTTAGAAGTCAAGTTTTCAAGTCAGCTGAAGTGAACACGTCCACTCACACCCGACGCATGCGTAGAAAAAAACATATTATGATATACTTATTCCAATTTCAGACTCTGCTATGTATAGCTATAAAAAGAAATCGGAAGATGAACTTGAAACAGATATAAGTGAAAAAGAATGGAAATCCTATCAAAAGATGATATTTCGAGCTCACACAAACTCAGACTTTAGATGGTTCCAATATTCTTTAGTGCATAGAATCTTGTCAATAAACCGACTTTTGTTTAAGATCGGGTATGTAGAGAGTAATTTTTTAGTTATGCTCATTTTGTAAAAATGCACCAGAAAGCGGAATTCATCTCTTTTACGACTGTCCAAAATCTAAAAACATATGGAATCAAGTTTCTAACTGGATAAAACCAAAAACAGATATCACATTGAATATCGATAAGAAGAAAATCATATTTGGATTCTCTGAAAAAAGGAACGATGTCCTTAATCTCCTGATAACAGTTGTCAAATTTACTCTCTTTAAAATTAGAACATATACTTGTACACCTAGTTTCGATACGATCAGAAACGAAATAAGTAAAGTTTACAATATCGAGAGAACACGTGCCATCTCTTCTTGCAATTTCACCAAATTTGTTGGATTTTGGTCAGATTTTCATCAATTGTTTGGTGGATACTAACGTACAACCGACCCATTTTCCTACAATGTCATTTGTTATAATATGCTTGCAAAACTCTGTATACAAACACATGGTTATATTTGACTGCTATTTGATGTCATGGTTTTGTACTTAAAAAAAGTTAAATAAAAAAAACAAAAAAACAACACAAAAAAACCCCGTTTGCACTGTGTAAATTGGCACTCGTGAAGCGCTACCTCCTAATAGTTAGTGCTGGGTGACGCAAACAGCAGAATGTGTCCACAGCACCCCACTGCTGGTCGTGAGAGGCGACTGAATTTGGCAACCTGTTTGTCGTGGGATGCGCCCCTGTGTCGGTGGAAGACGAAATTCTGCTGGTTGAGGGCACTGGTTCCAGGAATAGCGTTCCTTTGCCCAATATACCACTTTGACCCTTACTTCACCTAGACGGGTGGTAGAATGGGCCTGATTATATCAATCGGCTGGTCACGCCAAGTCCTGTGCATGGTAAGTATTTTGCATTCATTTTGATTTTTCCAAAAATATTCCGTTTGGTTTTGGGCATTAATGCTTTCTGGAAGCATAAATTACTGTACTACTTATTGCCGACAGTCCTATGCCAGATGGCGGTGGCTCATGGGCCAATCTGGTAGGATCTATCTTTTCAAGATATTTTCTTGCTTGAATCTACCCTCCTGGTATCCTTGGTGCCGTCTGTTGGAGATCCACAGACATAAGGCATTGTTCATGTAGACACCCCATGGTTAGTGGAGAGCTCGGAAGGTTAATCTTATTCGATATAACCATGGCACCCCAACAAATAAAAAAATCGCTCTCACGAATCAGATGATTCGTGTTAATGTATCACCTGTCAACATTGATCACTGGGCACGATTTCTTATAATGTCTTCCCCGGATGGTAATCCTCTAAAGTTAAATCCCTTCGCCATAGCAAAAGACATTGAAGGACTATCAGGAGATCAAAAGAGGTCAAAAAGCTTCGATCTGAATTTCTACTTATTTGAGGTAAAAAACAGATCCAATCTCATATTTTACTTTTTACCAAATCTTTGACAAATGTTACTGTTGAGGTTTCATCTGACAGAACCTTAAAAGTAAAGACAGTATATCATGCCAGACACACTCTTCTATGTATATCATGCCTGTCACACTCTTCTATGTTTATCATGCCAGTCACACTCTTCTATGTATATCATGCCAGACACACCCTTCTATGTATATCATGCCAGACACACCCTTCTATGTATATCATGCCAGGCACACCCTTCTATGTATATCATGCCAGACACACTCTTCTATGTATATCATGCCAGGCACACCCTTCTATGTATATCATGCCAAAAACACCCTTCTATGTATATCATGCCAGGCACACCCTTCTATGTATATCATGTCAGACACACCCTTCTATGTATATCATGCCAGTCACACTCTTCTATGTATATCATGCCAGGCACAACCTTCTATATATATCATACCAGGCACAATCTTCTATGTATATCATGCCAGACACACTCTTCTATGTATATCATGCCGGTCACACTCTTCTATGTATATCATGCCAGACACACCCTTCTATGTATATCATGCCAGGCAAACCCTTCAATGTATATCATGCCAGGCACACCCTTCTATGTATATCATGCCAGTCACACTCTTCTATGTATATCATGCCAGACACACTCTTCTATGTATATCATGCCAGTCACGCTCTTCTACGTATATCATGCCAGGCAAACCCTTCTATGTATATCATGCCAGGCAAACCCTTCTATGTATAACATGCCAGACACACCCTTCTATGTATATCATGCCAGGAACACCCTTCTATGTATATCATCCAAGGCACGTCCTTCTATGTATATCATGCCAGACACACTCTTCTTTGTATATCATGCCAGTCACACTCTTCTATGTATATCATGCCAGGCACACCCTTCTATGTATATCATGCCAGGCACACCCTTCTATGTATATCATGCCAGGCACACCCTTCTATGTATATCATGCCAGACACACCCTTCTATGTATATCATGCCAGGCACAACCTTTTATGTATATCATACCAGGCACAATCTTCTATGTATATCATGCCAGACACACTCTTCTATGTATATCATGCCGGTCACACTCTTCTATGTATATCATGCCAGACACAACGTTCTATGTATATCATGCCAGGCAAACCCTTCAATGTATATCATGCCAGGCACACCCTTCTATGTATATCATGCCAGTCACACTCTTCTATGTATATCATGCCAGACACACTCTTCTATGTATATCATGCCAGACACACTCTTCTATGTATATCATGCCAGTCACGCTCTTCTACGTATATCATGCCAGGCAAACCCTTCTATGTATATCATGCCAGGCAAACCCTTCTATGTACATCATGCCAAAAACACCCTTCTATGTATATCATGCCAGGCAAACCCTTCAATGTATATCATGCCAGGCACACCCTTCTATGTATATCATGCCAGGCACAACCTTCTATGTATATCATGCCAGACACACCCTTCTATGTATATCATGCCAGTCACACTCTTCTATGTATATCATGCCAGGCACAACCTTTTATGTATATCATACCAGGCACAATCTTCTATGTATATCATGCCAGACACACTCTTCTATGTATATCATGCCGGTCACACTCTTCTATGTATATCATGCCAGACACACCGTTCTATGTATATCATGCCAGGCAAACCCTTCAATGTATATCATGCCAGGCACACCCTTCTATGTATATCATGCCAGTCACACTCTTCTATGTATATCATGCCAGACACACTCTTCTATGTATATCATGCCAGACACACTCTTCTATGTATATCATGCCAGTCACGCTCTTCTACGTATATCATGCCAGGCAAACCCTTCTATGTATATCATGCCAGGCAAACCCTTCTATGTATATCATGCCAAAAACACCCTTCTATGTATATCATGCCAGGCAAACCCTTCAATGTATATCATGCCAGGCACACCCTTCTATGTATATCATGCCAGACACACCCTTCTATGTATATCATGCCAGTCACACTCTTCTATGTATATCATGCCAGACACACTCTTCTATGTATATCATGCCAGGCACACTCTTCTATGTATATCATGCCAGTCACACTCTTCTACGTATATCATGCCAGGCAAACCCTTCTATGTATATCATGCCAGGCACAACCTTTTATGTATATCATACCAGGCACAATCTTCTATGTATATCATGCCAGACACACCCTTCTATGTATATCATGCCAGTCACACTCTTCTATGTATATCATGCAGGCACATTCTATGTATATCATGCCAGACACACCCTTCTATGTATATTATGCCAGATACACCCTTCTATGTATATCATGCAAGGCACACTCTTCTATGTATATCATGCCAGGCACACTCTTCTATGTATATCATGCCAGGCACACCCTTCCATGAATATCATGCCAGTCACACTCTTCTATGTATATCATGCAGGCACACCCTTTTATGTATATCATGCAAGCCACACTCTTCTATGTTTATCATGTTAGGTACACCCTTCTATGTATATCATGCCAGTCACACCCTTCTATGTATATCATGCCAGGCACACCCTTCTATGTATATCATGCCAGTCACACCCTTCTATGTATATCATGCCAGTCACACCCTTCTATGTATATCATGCCGGTCACACTCTTCTATGTATATCATGCCAGACACACCCTTCTATGTATATCATGCCAAGCACACTCTTCTATGTACATCATGCCAGGCACACTCTTCTATGTATATCATGCCAGGCACACCCTTCTATGTATATCATGCCAGACACACCCTTCTATGTATATCATGCCAGGCACACCCTTCTATGTATATAATGCAAGGCACACCCTTCTATGTATATCATGCCAGGCACACTCTTCTATGTATATCATGCCAGGCACACCCTTCTATGTATATCATCCAAGGCACACCCTTCTATGTATATCATGCCAGGCACACCTTCCTATGTATATCATGCCAGTCACACTCTTCTATGTATATCATGCCAGTCACACTCTTCTATGTATATCATGCCAGTCACACTCTTCTATGTATATTATGCCAGACACACCCTTCTATGTATATCATGCAAGTCACACCCTTCTATGTATATCATGCCGGGCACACCCTTTTATGTATATCATGGCAGTCACATCCTTCTATGTATATCATGCCAGGCATACCCTTCTATGTATATCATGCCAGTCACACTCTTCTATGTACATCATGCCAGTCACACCCTTCTTTGTATATCATGCCAGACACACTCTTCTATGTATATCATGCCAGTCACACTCTTCTATGTATATCATGCCAGTCACACTCTTCTATGTATATCATGCCAGGCACGCTCTTCTATGTATATTATGACAGGCAAACTGTTGTCATACGTCTAACATGACTGATGCACTGTTTCTCTATGTGTATATCAGAACAGACACACTGTTATTACCCGTTGAAGATATCACTGTTTAATAAATCTACAATGTTATTTTACATTGTGTAATAACATCGCGTGCTGCGGGAACTATATATTTGCACTCGGTCACATGACCAAAGTAACGTGATCAAAATACAATGACGGCTGACATTCACAACACATCTCGAAGTCGCGATATTCAACTGTTCTCTGCTCGGTTGCCAGTTATAGCATTTATATAAAAAATGTTGACATCTCGTAAATAAAACGTATTCATACGGGTGACCCCTGTTATGACGGCGTAATGCACTCGTTCTGTAAGTTATTCTGAGATATCAATTTGCTAAAATTGGGTGAGTAATAAAGAAAATACTAAACGATGTCCCGTGTTATACCACATGTATGATGTCCCGTGTTATACCACATGTATGATGTCCCGTGTTATACCACATGTATGAAAATCGTGAATGGTATTGGTTTCTCTCTTTCGCTCATTAGATACCGATCAATTCACTCGTTTCATAAATATGGTATTACACCATCGTTTAGTATTCTCTATTTATCCTGCGAATAATATGACAGGCACACTTTTGTTATATGTATGTCATGACAGACTAGCTGTCGTCCGGTGTATGTCATGACAGGCAGATTGTTCCCCTGTGACATGACAGACACACTCTTCTTCTATATATATACTGAAAGCCATTAAAAACGCAATTGGTATTTGTTGTCCTGAAACTTACAAAAGTTCTATTGAAGATTTTTTCCTGCGATACAGAGGATGTAGGGATAAAAGGCTGTTATTCTGGCCCATTTCGAGTTCGAGTCCCGGAGCATTCCTCTCACATGAACTTTGATACTTAAAACTGAACCTTTGACATTTCTCGTAAACACAACCACATTCATGAAACACGTTGATGCACATGCATTACCGGCACCCAGGCCCTGTAAAAGCACAAGGAATTGTGGAACTCAATCACTTTGAGAAAATGCCACACTTGCCACAAGACGAAAGGAATCAGGTTATCGGTATGGTCGGGCAAGGTACTTCAGATGTGATGATTGTCATTTCATCCATCCATTGTAAGTCGACTCAGACAACGTTTTCGCGCTACCGGAAGTGTTGCTGATCGTCCGCAACCTGGTGCACCACCTGTGATAACAGCTCGACAAAACCGCAATATCCGAGTTTCACACTTGCGAAATCGGTTCCAAACAGCTGATGATTAGGCAAGGAGGACAATTGGGACAAGTCAACGTCATTTCAGCGCCCAAAAGGTGCAAGGACGCCTTGCTGCCTTCAACATCCGGTGTCGTCACCCGTACCGTGGTCCAACCTTATTGCATCGCCACAGACTTGCCAGACAGTGATGGGCAGCAAATGGGGCCAATCTTGGCAACAGGACATGGCCAGATGTCATTTTTTCAGATGAATCCAGGTTTAACTTATCCTTTGCAGATGGACGTCAACAGATTTATCGACGTAAAGGAGAAAGACTTGCGCCAAACTGTGTCCTTGAACATGATCGTTTTGGAGGGTGGTGTCATGATCAGACCACAGACCATCAGAGGCTGCAGACCATCCAACAGCTGTTCCTGAGAAATGTGTGTCTTTCAATGCCCCAAAGACTGCGAGCATGTCTTGCAGCGCACGGTGGACACACACGATATTGACTGCAAGTGACCCCTCCTTTGTTTGATGTCGTTGTTGCGTCACTGATGTTGTTGTTGACTGGACATTTTCAGATGAAATTATTCACAGATGTTCACTTAAAACATATCTGCCAGTTAGGTTTATATATGTTGAAATTAGTGTGAGTAAAGAAAGTATGAATGTCAAATTGCATTTTTAATGGCTTTTAGTATATTATAACAGATTCATATGCTTATTATGACAATGCAGCTGTACATGTGTGTAAATTGGGACAGGCCAGTGTCCTTTACATTAGCACGCATACCGTGCATGTTGTGTATAATACGACAGGCACATAGTTGACTACTGTATACTCGTGACCTACCGACAGCCTTGTGCATGTTTTAACCACCAGTAGTGATAGCGGACCTGATTTACGATAACAGTTGTCACTTACGTTATGAAGTGTGGATACACTATGCTTATTATGACGATGCAACTGTACATGTGTGTAAATTGGGACAGGCACACTGTCCTTTACATTAGCACGCATACCGTGCATGTTGTGTATAATACGACAGGCACATATAGTATGACCAGAAATTATTGAGAATTTTAGGAATATGCTTAATTGGATTTCTAGTATAAACAACCTTGACCAGCTATCAAGTGCTTGGTTTCATTCAAGAGAGACGACTAAATCCTTTTTCATTAGTTTGTGAAGAGTTATCCCCCTTTGTTTACTTGCTAGCAGACGACATTTTCAGTGATCCTCAGTATGGATGATTTAGAGAAAAGGGAGTTGATTTTAGAGCATTATAACAAGGACATGAGATCAGCTAAACTGATTTGAAGTAGAACAGGCATCCCTTTGTCCACTGTTTATCGTGTTTTGAAAAATATTGCAAATGGATATGGCATTGAGCACCAGGGACGCGCAGGTAGGCCCAGAAAGTTGACTGTGGGTGACAGGAGGCGGCTTGGTATTCTTGTTTCTAAAAACAAACGAAGGAGTTTAGAAAACTTAAGGCTGGATATGATTGATAGAGGAACTGTGGCTGTCTGTAAGGAGACAATTAGAACTGAGCTACATGCAATGGGTTGGCAGAAAAGTCGAGGAATTCCATCACCGATCATGAAACCTGAACAAAAGGAGCGAAGGTTTAACTGGCGCTTCCAGCATAGAAATTTAACTGGGACAATGTGATTTTCTGAGATGAAAGTTCTGTTAGGCTGTTTCCTAATACACTGAAATTCTGGACCAAACAAACTGAAAACCTTTGTATCAGCGCCCAAAGAACAGTCCAAAATTTAACGTGTGGGGTGACATATCTGTGTTAGGGGAACGCCCCTCTTTGTATTTGAAGGGAATATGAACAGTGAGCGGTACACATATATTCTCGAGGGACATTTACTTCCATCTGCTCACGTGTTCTATGGAAATTTTTGGATTTTCCAGCAGGACAACGACCCAAAACATCGCTCAAAGCATTCACAGGCCTGGTTTCGGACCCAAAATATGACATTATTAGATTGGCCAAGCTATAGCCCTGACCTAAATCCAATAGAAAATGTTTTGGGACTTATGAAGGAAAGTGTCAATAATAAAAGAGGGGGTCCGATATTGGGACTACTTCTTTGATCAGTAGTATGCCCCGCCACATTGAAGCCTGCATTGCTGCCCATGGTGACTTGACAAAATACTGTTCACCTCTCTTTGAATCTGGAGTTATGTTCTGCTAATATTCACATTTAATACGTGAGTAATGAGTGAAACTAATAAAAATATTTACAATCTTTAAATTCTCAATAATTTCTGGTTGTACTGTAGTTGACTACTGTATACTCGTGACCTACCGACAGCCTTGTGCATGTATTAACCACCAGTAGTGATAGCGGACCTGATTTACGACAACAGTTGTCACTTACGTTATGAAGTGTGGATACACTATGACCGAGATTATTATGGGCAAACATTCAGCTTTCACTTATGAAAGTAAATTTCACTGATGCAGGCAGTAACTGTGTCCATACTTAAGTTTAGTTCATTACGCAGTCAGGTCAGTCTATCACCATGAATGTAAGCCGCTGTGGATAGAGGCTTACAGTAAGGTTATTTTATAGTAGAAAGTGAATGATCTTACTGAGAGTTGTTGCTGGACTGTGATGACTGTAGGAAGCTGTGAAGGACAATGTGTTGATGTTTACGGGACGCTGTTGTGAAGGAGGTGAGTTGTATACCTGAACATATATTGGTGAGCAGTAAACGCTCGGGGGATATTGTTGGGTATATAATGCATTGTGTGAGTGTAAATGTTATCTCCACTGCCGCTGCACAGGTTAATTACTGAATGTGATGGCAGTCACGAAATGACGACGTCATGCTGAAATCAGTATAGCGTTGTCGACAACCTGAATGCCGTACTGTATCTAATTCTAACATCTAGTATTGATATCCTATTCCGCGCATGTCTGTTCATCTGCCTAATTAACGGTCAACATCTATGATGCCGAGAGGGGCATCCACTTACTCTCTTATAATGGTGTTTGGTGATTCATCCAAACACCGGTTATCAAACACACCTTGCACATTGTGACATGAAATCCAGGTCCATATATACTCCATTATTGTATAAATTGGATATTTATAAAATTGTCAAAAAATGATGACTTATATTGTGCAATATTTGTGTAACAAAATTAGAAAACTATTATCGGCATATATATGTATTGCATAGCGATGAGGATGAATTAAGGCTTATGTAGAAATATTTCACCTTCAGAAATGTAAATTACATATTACACTTGCAGGGGCTGGTTTGTATCATAATTGTTAACATTTTCTGATACAGGTATTCTAAAATCTTTGCTATGTAATCTCACTGTCCATATAATGAAGGATTGAGGATCGAGTTGATTTCAGCAACCGCGCCAAAGTTACATGTTTAACGTGACTTACACACTCCACTACAGAGTAAAATCATCGTGACCGTTCGAGAAGTTTCTAGAAGGCTGTCTGAACCTATGGATTAGTGACACGAGATTGATTCGAGGCCCTTTTACGACCAGCCTTATCTCCCTACCAAGTGCGGATTGGATGCCTGGCCTGGGAACATCCGATTCCTTCAGCTTCCAACGTTGTTCAGTAGTCAAGAACAGGGCTAGTGTACAGGCATTCTGCAGGGGTTGTTGCCGGTTTTCATTGTAACCCGAAAACTTTCTGGGTTATCATATGTATGTTTCACTTGGAAATCACCTCATGAAATAATTCAACGTGTGTGGACGTTAAGTAATTTCCAAAATTAGTTTTGTGTACCTCTGCGCTTCAGTTTGTAAATCAACTCGTGACATTATACACTACATTATACAGAAAAGCATATATAAGCCATTTTTAGAATAATTTATTGCGTTGGCTTAAGAACAATTATTTCATGCAATAAAAAAAGGTGAAAGTTCACACGCCTAAGGAAAAAGACCACAGCTGCCTTTATTGTTGTGCTTCTGTTTACGTGAGTCTACAAGATGGCGTCAAAGTCAGTATTTTGTATGGCCACCATTGTCAGCAATTACTGCTCGGCACCGTCTCGGCATAGACTGGATAAGCCGACGAATTTTCCCCAACTCCCCCTGCAATGCGATGACCAGTTGTAGAAGTGTCTGAAGCGTGTTTTGACGTTGAACGTACACGTCGATCGAGTTCATTCCATAGGTGTTCTACATGTATTTGGTTTAGATCTGGTGGTCGGGAAGGCCATGGCAAGACATTAACGTTAGAATTGGCAAGGTAGCGGACCGTGACGCGAGCTGTTTGTGAAGTAACCTTGTCATGCTGGAACAACTCATGTCGGTCCATAATCGGAAGCATATATGACGTGCAAGGACTTCGTTGATGTACCAATTTGCACTAAATCAAATCTTTGTTTTGTGCTGTATATAGCACCCCACACCATGACACGAACAAAAAAACGAATCACAAAATTAAACACAACGTTGGCCTTTCTATATTAATCGATACTGCATGCTTTTCCGTTTACTTCCACCTGCTGTTTGCATTGCATGTTTTCTTTGTGACGTTTTGGAGAATATTTCTTCAAACGCCTCTAAAACAAAGGGAAAGGTTAACATTGCCACAAAGATGACGTTTCTTTGTATGGTTTTTACCGCAGTATTCTCAAAATCACCCATGCGTTTCATTTTTGGAGAAGTGTACTTTAGCACAGCTTGTCTTTGAACTTCACCAAACGGTGTGCTGTGAAGGACAAGGTTCATTAATTTGCAAATGGTTGGATGTATTTTTTTGTTATTTTCAGATATCCCAAACTTCGGTTGTAAACTGTACTGAAGACTGTAGCCAGAAGTTATAGACCATGGCATCGTCGTTCGACCTTGTCGCTATAAACTGCAATGCATTTAACAGTAACACGTTGAATGAATCTCTACCCCAGCTGGACTACTCTCTAAACGACACATACAAAGTGGTGGCAGGGTCACTTGTGTTTTTACTCATCCTGCCCTTTGTTCTTTTCGAGTTTAGCTGTTTCCCAATCGGTGCCAGCTCCGCCATCCTCCTGGGGGGCCGTGCTCATGGTGGCGACCACCGTCCTGTCCCAGGGAGACTTCTATGACATTATAGGAGAAGACGGCAACATGCGGACAATATTCCTTCTCCTTGGTATGATGATTATATCCCAGTACTTTGAAAGGGAACAAATCATTCAAACTTTGATTAATAAGGTGCTGAAGAAAGATATATCCTTCCCCAGCTATTTATGGAGAGTCACGATGTTGTCCTTCTTTGTGGCTGCGTTGTTTACTAACGACGCTGCATGTGTCATACTGACACCGTTGATTCTAAAGCATTGGTGTTCACAGGAAAGATCAAGTGTCGAACTGGAAACCCTTTTACTATCTATTTCAACATCAGCAAACATTGGAAGTGTCATAACCATATTCGGTAATCCTCAGATGGCACTCATAGCGTCAAAAACCGAGGAGACTGTATTCCTTAAAAGTCAGCTTCATCTTCAGCGCAGCGTGACGTACCTCGGAATACCGGCCATCATAGGCTACCTCCTCAACCTGGCCTTCCTGATTGTTCATTCCAGGTTGAATGCTTCCACAAGTTGCTGTAAGCAGCAGATCACTGTAGCAGAAGAGGTAGATGGTGTGTTGCCATCAGAGGAAGATAAACGGGGAAGTAGCCGCATCTTCTTTTGGCTGCCACCCTTACTTCTGGTCATCATGATGGTGCTTTTGTTTGTTAAGACAGACGAGCTCCGTTTTGACATAGGTTTGTATGATTTCGCTTTACAAGCTAACAAATGTACACGCTACAGAGAAGACTCACAAACAGAGAATAAAAGCATTTATCACTAGATATGTTCCATGAATGAGACATTGTCTTTGGGTTGTAACTGATCTGTGTCTTAACTTAACATTGACATGTTTAATGACATATAATTCTTTTCTTTTGGTGTTCAGGTATTCTTCCAATGGCGGCATCTGCGTTAATAATGGCAGCAGATGTTGCATTGAACAAGACCAACCCAATCCACCTCATAATGAAAGTAGACTGGAACGTCATCCTCATGTTCTTCGGTATTTTCGTATGGTTGGGCGGGGTAAACGCCACGCGAGTACCACGCTATGTGTGGAAGGCCATAGGCTTAGCTGGTCGTCCTATTGATGACGCCAAGAGCATTGCAATATTTGCGGTGTTTGTAATCTTTGGATCTAATGTTTTCAGCAACGTACCCTTGACGATTATCATTTTGGAGCAGTTGCAACCGTGTGCCAATCAGCTGGATCTTGTACTATACCTTGCGTGGTGCTCTACCATCGCTGGTAACCTCACACTCTTCGGCAGCGTGGCAAACATAATTGTGGCGCAAAAAGCGAAGCAGACCCTGAATATTCCTCTTACGTTCGGGGCGTTCTTCAAATACGGCTTCCTTACGACTCTTATTATTACAATACAAGGCATATTTGTCATCTATGGACTCTTACAGATATAACAACTCGGGATTGTATGTTCATTGAACAAACATGTTAGTATTACAAGCAAAATGCACAAAGAGGTCATGAAGCTGGATAATTTGCCGCCTGTGTTACTAGTAGTTAGCTTACTGTTCGTCTAAATTCCTTGTTATACACACAAGTGGACTGTTTCAATTAGTATGCACTTATGCCTACAATGTGATTAGGGGAGTAATGAGTAAGGAGAATTGAAATTGAAGAGTAGAATAATTTATTGAGAGAGGTTATTCATTGTGAGAAGGAAATGTGTTGATTTCCAAAGCTTCTTAACAATTTTTTTGTTGCAAATCAAAAGAAAGTTGAATACTTCACATCACAGAAAGGAGGACAGCAGCACTGGAAGTGTGTCCAAGGTGGCTGCCTTGGCAAGTGTACCACAGTCGGACAGTTTCTTCGGAATCAGTCCCCACACAACCATCCACATCCTGAAGATTGCTCGTTCTCTGCGGCAGCGGGTACATGCTAAGACAACGATGACAAGATTCTCTGCTTCGCCACAGCAGTTCACTCCCAAAAGGCAGACCTCGCAAAAGACAGACCTCCCATAAGACAGACTCAATGAGTACACTAATTAGCTGAGCCATGCTGTCCGCCCCTATGTAATAAATGAGCTCACCCAGAGTCACACATTCCTATCTCTCCTAGTTTACAAGTGAATACATTGTGAATATTATAGTCTTTAATACCACAAATTAAAGCTATAATTACCATTTATCTTATCATAACACATATCATTGCAAAGACTGTGACAAATCATAAAGTTTCTGTCGCAAAAATCACAAAGACTCAACTCTCACTGTAACCAAGTTCCCTACCAGTGCCACTGATGATGTTGAAGTGACTTTCAAATAAGTGTTATCTGTGAACTGACAAACATATGATGTAAAATAATATGGTGCCTGGTCTCATATGCTTGATAGGTACATGTATATAAATTATTCTTTTTGATAATATTCACAAGTAAATGTGAAAATATATGTTGATGTACATATATATTAATTATTGTTTTTGATAGTATTCACAAGTAAATGTGAAAACATATGTTGATGTACATGTATATGTTGATGCAATATGTCTTAATTTAAAAATCATAATTCATTGCATCAATTTATAAAACTATAGTTAATACCTAATGTTGTCTTTTTATCTGGGCACATACCATTATTATCAAGGGTAGAGCTTAATTAAGGCTCATGCAACCAACCATAATATGTGTTGTTTTAAGCGGTCTGTCTTTTGGAAGGTCTGTCTTATGGGAAGAGACCGCCACAAGTGACCGCCTGACCCTCCTGCAAGAAGTGGACGCCCTCTACATGGGCGGCACCTTCTACTCCTGTCTTTCTCTCTGGGACTAGTTGTATGTCAGCCATGGACTAGTCAGGGGAAAGATGACCCAGCTGGTCTTCAGTTTACTGCCGAATCTTCAACGCCGCACCTTTGAACGTCTTCTAGGGCTCCTGAACGACAAGGTACAGCAAACAACAGGATCGCTCCTGGATGTCATCCAGACCGACTTTGAAATCCCTGCCATCAACGCTGCTGAGATCATCTTCCCCGACTGTGACGTCCATGGATACTACTTCCACTACACTCAGGCACTCTGCCTACAATCCCAATTTACCTACATCAGCGTTTGCCTACAAAATTACTATAGGCAGAATGGGAAATGATTTTTGACCTATAACTAACGGAGCAACTGAAGGGTATGTTGTTGGGTTTGGAGAAAGTGTAATAAATGCAGTTTCACTTACATTAAGCGACATTGGTGATATTGAATGTCAAGTTTAAGTTTCAAAGCTGTGGTTGGTCTGTGTATCTACATGTATAGCATATTTTGAACCTTATAGTCCAATAAAGATACATAAGACGTACAATGATATTGGGGGTTTTCAGAAACAGTTACCATATTTAATTAGTCGTGCAGATGATCATCTCAAGATTAGGCTTAACTTAATCACAGCATCTCCTCCCATGTCAAATTAGAGGGCTTGACAACATGTTTTGACTGTGTTGTTACAACCTTGTACTATCTAGGTCTAAACAATGGAAAAGACTAAATTGGTAAGGACATCGTGTCTGATAATTCACCTCCTAATAAGTTAGAATGGGAACCAACAGCATCCATCACACAATGGCATATGTTGAGCATGTTGAATTCAGCACTTCGCAAGTATTCTTTGCTTTATACCGCAATCCAATCGCTTAACGTCAGATGACAGACTACAACACATTGGGAGTGTGTGTATTCCGCATGCAAGGGCCGCTGTTCCACAACTGCAGACTTCATTAAAACTACAATGCAGTACAACCACGCCCTATAAGAATCAGAAGACCAGATTCGACTCCTGAGCAGGATGCGTCAGCGTGTACAAGAGGACGTCCCACCCATTCAACAGATGTACGAGGAAGAATTGTCCAATATGCCCGACCCAGCATCATTGCCATCCTTCTCCAGTGTGAAGTCCTCCCTCTACCGGCACAGAAGCAAGGTCTGCTTCTGACGACATGCTGAACCTGCTCCACCCTGCTGACAAACAGTTTACGGATGGAACTTTTTATGTTGCTCAAGCCCTATGGGACCAGCTTATACATTGTATTGTGAATGGGGATATGTACCTATGTGTGTATGTGCAATGACCAAATCGTACTGGGGCTACCTATGTAGGACTATTCACGCTGTTGAATGATGTTGTTAGGAATTGAGTAGGGGCTGAACTTGCGCCAGAGATCCAAACAGACTTTGATGTGTCAGCCATCAGGGCAGTGGAGGAAATGTATGTGCATCATGGGGTTTGTAGCCAGGTTAAGAGACATGTCGCTACTGGACATTCAGGTCTCAGTCAGCTTGACATGTCTCTCATGCTGCCATAGACCTGAATGTGAAGAGGTGACACGGATCTCTTTTTCTGGCAAAGACCTGAATGTCTAGGAGTGCCATGTCGCTTATAAAGGCTAAGACCTTAATGTCCAGGAGTGGCATGTATCTTAAGCTGGCCGAGACCTTCATGTGAAAATGTGACATGTCGCTTACGCTGGCTAAGACCTGAATGCCCTTGTGTGATATGTCTCTTATGCTGTCTGAGACATGAATGCCCAGTATATAGCTCTGCTTATATCTGCATTTATTGTTTTATCTGTTGAATTGTAGACCTGCACATCAGATCTAAATGTGTTGTGTGTAAGCGGGTTACGCAGACATGCCACATAATCATCTGTTTTATGCCATTTCCATTCAGTTTAGTGGTAGCAATTATGAGTTAAAAGTTAACATCAGCATAAGCATAATTGTGATTAAGTACGCCCAAAGGTATTAAACTCTGCAAAACTGCTATGTTGAGTTGGTACCATCGCTGGGGTCACCACAGATTCTCAATCTCTATTACAACTTTTTTTCCCCTTTACACCAGTTGGAATTTGCTTCTAAAGACAGCTAAGACTGAGTGTTCTTTAGTACTGTTTTATAATGACTTGCTCTTTAGGCTCAAGTTGTGATGGACCTCTGTGCTTCAGTTATACCTCTCAATCAAAGGGTGTTAGCGTTTTTGTGCCTGATGCTGGAACTCTACCCCTGGTGATGGTGCTTATTGAAACTACTTGCTTCATCACAGCTCCTGATTGTGATGGGTTTGCGCCAATCAAAGCTCCTGATGTTGATGCTGTGTGCTTCAGTCCTGGTGTTGGGCATTGTGCTTCAATCACAGCTCATGATGTTTATGCTGTGTGCTTCAGTCTTGATGTTGGGCGTTGTGCTTCAATCACAGCTCATGATGTTTATGCTGTGTGCTTCAGTCCTGATGTTGGGCGTTGTGCTTCAATCACAGCTCATGTTGACATCGTGTGTTTCAGTTTATCCCCAGTGCAACAGTTATGGTACATCTGGTACATATTTCAATAATGCAGCTAACATATTCAAAGATGAAAACTTTTTATTCATGATTGATAGCATATTACGACACAGGGTAGACATAGCACAAACTAGAGAGTATTGGCACTAAATTACTGGGTGTGTATGTGTTCCAGCTACCACCTGTACATGCAGGGACAGTACCCACATAGATGAAGGTAACACTGTCCCACCCTAGCAGCAGTCAGGGACAAAACAACATCAAAATGTTCACCTAAATTTGCAAATGTACTTTGCCTCAAACAAAATGTATTCAAATAGGCGGATATGTTATCATGTTTGGTACATGTTTAAAAGATGAAGTAGATTTGATATGTATTATGCACAGACAACTACTAGATGATGACTGCTTTAAGACAACAAAACAACATCAAGGAATATGAGATGTGTTGTTCTGTGTCTGTAATTATACTTCTCCAATACAACAGCACAAGTCTGTAGCTACACAACTTGACTTTATATTACTTCTGGGGATTTCACAATGAAAAGCATACAAAACAAAAACAAAAGTTCTTCAACATTTCTAACAATCTTTGAGGATGTGGATGAACACAAGAATGGATCAACTATGAGTGCGACCAATATATCCATTTAAAGCCAAATGCACACTATATAATTTCTAATAAAAAGGTTTCCAAAAGAAACAAAATATGCAACAAAATATCTAGGAAAATAAAAGGATTGATGTAAAACACAAAACAAAATACAAAGCCTGTGACATGAACAAACACTAACTGGATATAATACTCCAATAAATACTCCCTCTGAACACCAGTGTCCAGAACAATGACATGACCCAGTGGTAAAGTTCATCTGAAACATCAGTAATTCACAATATTTTACTCAAAACCTAAACTTGTAATGATTTTGGAAAAAGCTTGAACACCTTTCAGAATTATTATTTAGCCCAAATTCGAGAATAATAGAAGACTAAAAATGTGCTTTAACACATTCCCTAGACTCTACAGGTAAGACACAAAACATATCCAATAAACGATACCATCTGGAAATATCTGATATAGAAAAAAATATTAGGGAAAACCTAAAATAATTCCCGACTTACACTTCTTTGCATGGACACTGCATATACTGAAGTCACAGATATTGGTGTATATGATGAAGCACAATATGCAAATAAAATACTGAAACAGACAATAATTAACAATATCTGAAGAAAAACTGCTATGCTAGAAATTAGGGAAACAAAACAATATTCAACACATTGCAATCACACGAAGTAACAGTGTCCTTGTAATAGACTTGTTGAAAAGGCATTGCCTATTTTCAACTGGTGTGAGATTGAAGAGAGTACTGAGACCCCATAGAGAAGGGTCCTGATTTGAACAGACACATCTCCACCACTGATGCTTGTAACTGATAAACATGAGACTTGTACAGACATGAGGTACACAAGTTCAAATCATAACCTACCTTTAATTTAGGTTAAACTTAAATGCTTTCTACCACCATAACACTTCCAACTGTACGTTATTAGTTGCAAGAACTCATCTAACACATGCATGTTTCTATCAAAGGAATATGTTTCAACTTTCAGCAAAGCATGTTCCTGTTTAACGTAGAGCATTAGATAGTTTCATATGTATTCTTGGGGAAGGGAGGTAACTGAGGACACAGTGACATTTTAGTGTATTCAATCATTCTGTACCTGAGACTTAGCCAGGGTGAAAATGATAATACCACCAAAGCATTGTTGCTCAACAGGTACATTTGAGCAGTGGTTGAAAAGATCTGAGCCTAACAATGATGGTTGATGGAGTTGGTTGCGAAATATTTTTCTACATATTCCCTTCGAGGTCCCCAAATGTCTGCATTGCCCTGGTGGAAAATCACTACTGTTATTGAGTTTTCCACAACACTTAGCCTTGATATTTTCAATTAAAAGTTATATTCTTAAATTCAGAGGCATTTTTGCCTTGAATTTTATATTTTGTTCAATGCAAGACTGTTAAACTACTGCTAAGCACTGAAGCGTCTTCCTCTTCATTGTTCCTGTTATCAGTGAATACAAGCAAACACCACAAAGCCATAACACAGTTACAACTATTATTGAGGTAACTGGTCAATGCTCAATTTAAATTTGGGAACCTTTAATGATATTAGTAGAAGATTTAGGGCTGAAAATTGGTCTGTGGGTAGGTCTAGTTCCAATGAACTTGAACCATTTCTGATCAGAAGTCTTGGAACCCCCTGCGCTGAAACCTTTGTCATGCTCAGTTCATTCCTCAGAAGAGATATACCTCTTGTAATGTGTGATGTCATTATCATCAATAACATTATCTCATATTGTGTCACTATTTCCTCAGTGCCAGATGCCTTCCTGATGTTGGATCATCTTTGAAGCTTTTATCTTCCCATCTTAAACTCTGCTGTCCACCTTAACAATAGCGAAGGACAGAGCATCTATCCAATATGATCCTCATGGATGGCTGTTGGCAGTGACTTCTCATCTACAGTAATGAGTCACTTCAATGCCTGCAACAACATACTGGCATGTTGTGGAGTTGGTTCAATGCTGCAAGCAAGCAAGGGGGATATTGCATCTAATACATGCAATCTCTGTACTATATATATTCTTCTCAGTAAGCCTCCCCTTGTATTGTAGTTAGATGAGTTAAACACGTGACTGTTTATTGTAAAATGTGGTCTGTTTGATGCAAGATGATGACATGATACCAATGCAGTAGTTTTGAAATTTCTAAGTTAGACAAGATTACATATGCCCACATTGTCAACAACAGCTTCAGTTGAAAGCAGATAATGTTTTCTACAAGACTTTCAAGAAAAGAAATTGTGTGAACCAGCTGTAGTTCACCTGGATGTAAGATATAATTTAACCAACCCTGCTGTCAGATTCAATTATTGTCCACAAATACAGGATTAACATAAAACAAGAGCATGAACATTAAATTAAATCATCATTCGGTGAAACACACATGCCAAGTTTAGTTTTCATTGTCAGAGATTTACTAAACCAATTATTCATTCTTAGAGAATTTAAAAGCATGGTGAATAATTGACTGGAACATGTATGTGAATTTCCAGTTCATCTGTCTAGTAGTGCCTGAGGAGATGTTTAACGAACCACTCTTTACATTGGTTTGAACCTCAGCTCACTCGGCTGTAGGTAAATTAAGATAAAAAGTGTGACTATTTATCTAAATGCCATCATTGAATCTAATCATCAGTGAAGTGTCAGATATCCTAATAAAATCAGCTCTTTGATACATAAGGTTTTCAAGATCATTCTAAAAAATGTCCTGAATTGAAGAATATTTTCCAATTTTGAAAAAACCCACTTCTTCAGCTTAATACCATAAGATACTTTAAAATCCCATTAGGATCATGCAGATCATCAGTATGTTCAACTTTCAATAACATCAAACATGGTTTCTGACATCTGTCAAAATCTTCAAAATCAAAGTTTCAAGAAATATTTGGCTGGTTTTATTGAGTGACTAAAGACTTTACACTGGCAATACTGCTGCGAGAGATGAGTAATGACATTGTGCTGCTGTTCAACTCCAGACAGGAACATAAATACACACACATACATCACATGAAGGCTAATGTCAACATAAAACATACAATCAGTACAAAATAACATCAATATAATATGAAACTACCTATAAAACTTTGTGAAAACTACATGTAACAGTAATCTCCACTGTTTGCCAAGGGCTCACTTGCAGACATGTAGACCATGTGTGTCTGATTCATTACCTTTCTTGTACATTTCATTACTTAAGCTGAAACATCTTATGGATATCAAAACATGTTGTCATGGCAACAAACGCTGATCTATGTATAATGACGGGCACAAGGACTATGAGTATTTACTGGAACATCTACCTATTACAGTTCCTTGTAACACCACAGAAACCAAGAATAGTCTCCCTTTCACTATGAACATCTTGGAGTTAAGTCTACAAGTGCACCTGCACATACACCTGCAGCTCATTCAGTATCCAATTCTCTCTACAGTAGTGCAAGGGTATGGCTGCACAGAAGTGTCAACTTAAGACAACTGCTATTCCTTGTTTCGACATTTTTGCCTGATAAGGAATGTAAAGCATCAGCTTGTCCCAAGATCTAATGATCACCTTCCACTGATGAGCACAAGAAGCTGGTGCAGTATCCTGACTGGAGTTTGCCCAGCCTTCTCCACCCATCTAGTCATCCTTCCATCCACAGGACTTGACTTCATTACATAACACTATCCAAGTATTCATCTGTGGACGACAAACACTACTGCCTTACTGGCCACTGTTTGTTTCTCTAACAGGGAATCCACGAACATTTCACAGACATCAATTAATCTGGAAACATAGTTTCCTACATAGTAGCAATTAGTGTGGAATTTAGAAAAAAGAAACACACACAAAAATTCCAAGATATTTTCAAGTGATGGTTAATGCTGTATTTGAAAGAATGTTACGATGTTGAGCGTGCAAGTGGAGGTAATGTGTTCCTATGTCTACAAATGATCATCCTACACGTTCCACGCTGTTCTCACGAAAGACTGATTTACCTTCAGTAAATGTTCTGGCAGGTTACAGTAATTATCATTTCTCCAGCAGGGTTCACACTGGTGTCGATTTGTAAAGGCCATTGCTATCCCGTCGACAGCACAGGGCCACAGTGATGGCGATAAGTCCAAAGAGGAGAATGATACCTGCAATAGCACCAACAATCGTGTAAATTGTCCACAGTCCTATGCCTCCTTCCTGGGCTGGACGGAGCCCTTTTGATGTGTCGTTTACTGTGTTCTTGTCTGTATTGCTGTCTTCATCTCTCATTTTAGGATAATAGTCTGTGGCGAGCCGTGGGTTTTCGTTGTGGCTATAGCTATTGTCCTCAGCAATATCTCGTGTCGGAATTTCGTACATAATTTCAGCTGTTGTGGTCTCCATGTTTCTATTCCTGTTTTTATTCTTTTTTCTATCCTTATTGCGCCGTCGACCATTTTTACGATTTTTTGGTTTTCTTGTTGAGCGAGGTTCCTTTACTCTTGGATAACCTGGAGTAGTTCTTGATCTCTCCACATACACTGGATGAACTGTTCCAAAGAATGGTCTGAACGTTCGGGCCAGTGAGGTAGTTGGTGTAGTAGTTGTAGTTGTGGTGGTTGTTGTTGTTGTGGTGGTGGTGGTGGTGGTGGTTGTAGTAGGGCTTGTAGTAGTTGTAGTTGTGGTAGTAGATGTGGTTGGTTCCAAAGAAACTGGAAAATGCAAAAGTAGATAATGGTAATTGTACAAATATGGCATAACTTGTACCCAACATTAAGTGAGAGCTCAGCTTCAGGTTAGTTCTGAAAACCTATAGGCAAATAACTCTGAAAGGATTCACAGAACAAGTACAAATCAAAATACATCTAAAGATTGACTATATAAATAGCAACCTCGCCAGATGGCGTGCAAAACTCTGAACTGTGTATAACCATATATGTCACAAATTCATACCTTATATAGTTATTCGCGGTTCGGAGATTTTTGAGTCATGTGTTGTGTGCCACACCTCCTCAAATTATCTATGAAACTGTAAAACTTGTTGAATGGGTGATACTTACGTACCTTGCTCATTCTTCAAAATAAAGACGATGACACATGAAGAGCAACAGGTAACCGAAAAAAGTATTTTACCAAAAGAAACAACAAAATAAAATAAAGTTTCTCTCAATTAATTTGACTTGCGAATGATGATAAAATGCTCTGAAATGAAATGAAATTTCAAAATCTTACATGCAAGTTTCCAAGGGCTATAGGTTTTAGGAACGCAAAGCTTTTTCTCCTACCGCGAACACTGGAACCTTGAATAATTCAGGCACTTAAAGGCTGAGTGATAACAAATGAAACAAACATGCACATTGTGGATTTTTTAAATTTTCAAATAAACAAGTTCATGCTTCGAGCATGAGAAAACCAAGAAACAGATCAAGTGATGGTATGAACCCTGACTCTCCTTCTAGAATCTGGGACATTCAGTCTAGGCATAAATTTTGGGAGTCCATTTGACTGGTACACAATGTAACACACTCCCAGTAGTCACACTTCCATTGTATGGAAACTGCACTGGTTGATTGGATAACATCGATGATATTGTGTTCTGGCAATCAGGTGCCTGACTCTGATAGTGTGGGTTTGATGGACGGGATGAGACTTACCCTTAAGATTTACTAGAATCTGTACTTTACTCAGAAAGTGTAATCCCAAACATAACATACATAACATTTCATACTTTCTAAATGGCAATATGTATTCATATCTTTCGGCCATGTGAGCTGTGCTAATTTATCTAAACTGTCAGTTGTCAGACTTCCATTTTTGGTGGCTGAGTTTGTTAGATTGCTGACCTTGTGTGCAGGTGATTAGGTGACTGGTCTGAATCCTAGGTGTGACTCAACCTAACAAAATTACTAGAATCTGCACTGAGAAAGTTTCATTCAAAAAGAATGTTTCCAAAAGAACTATAGGAACAGTAGTAAAGAATACTACCTATATTACATCATTACCATAAATCTTGTATTTTGGCTGCAGAAACACAAAACCAACCTGAAGCATCTTACATGCAACTATTTGCCAAGATAACAGTACTGCCATTCAGCATCTATCTCTTCAGCTTGTCAAGGTGAGATACACATCATTTCTTTCCAAACAACTACCAGATGCAGAAGAATTGGGAGGAGGTGGTTATAATTCTGATTAATAGAGGTAGCATTTCTAGAATTATCAACAATGACAGCTATTTTTGATTCTATGTCAAGTCCTGTAAATATTATATTAAGAAAACATAGAAAAAATTGTCATTTGAAGAGTGACAGGTCAATATCTTCATTTGTATTGTGTCTTAAAGTTTGAAGTGATGGAACAACCCTTTTGTATTTTATAATTACATATTTTCTAAGCCATTACTTTATTAATTTTTTTTCACAAAAAAAAGAGTGATTTTGATTGACTTTCGACTGTCACCACTATAGACTGTTCTACCTCGCTTCATGTGTGTCCATCAGCTCAGATAGGACATCGTTATTATTAGTTCCAATGTAACTGTCATCTTCGTTCTCAATGGTACGATCAATCTTTTTTTCTGTGTGAAGTTATGTTGATTAAAGAGGAGGTGTCTATGCATGTCAGAAGTTTGTACACGCAATGCACTGCACACAATATCAAAATTTAGCAAAATGAAATATTTGCAACTTTGCATGGAGCAATCAAAATGATGACTTAAGTGAAAAGTGTGGTTTTACAAGTTAAAATGCAACTGGGAAACTGGTGATCTATAAAATAGTGGAGCACCGTCAAGTTTTTACAAGTAAAGAAACCATTACGAATGTGATTATTTATAGGGTTGCCCCCATATTTACAACCACAAGAAGTAAAGTAACTACTCCGATGTCACAGTCAGCCTGGTCAGTCATTTGGTTGTCATGTCTCCTAATGGGATGGGAATGTATTTCTGTGTACATTTTAGCCTAAACCATAGATAAAATAACAATACTTGTTATATTCTTTCATCCAATATACTGGTACAGAGAAAAAAGTTTCTTTGAAAAGTGTATTGCAATATACTGGCAGTTCTAAATATAACAGATTATTGTTACACAAAACAGCCCCATAGAGACAGCATATTATGACCTGTAGAGCTGCAATGATATGTAAAGTAATAAATCATAATATTTGCCTTGATTCCGATCACAATGATTAAACATTGAATTGAAAAAGTGTCACACTCCTATGAGGCCTTTCAAACTAAAAAGCATAGTTCAACAATCAGCCATCAAGTGATACCAATTCAGAATCTTTTATTTCTGAGACTTCTTGTTTCCACTTTCTGTCATTTTTTGGGTCCAGTCCAGTAACCAGATTCCAGAATAACAAGAAGACAAAGTCATCAATATCCCCCTCAATGGCAAAATACTCTTCATGATTATGTCTATGAGTTATGATTATGTCAAATATTTAGGTGTGTATATAGAAAAGTGGAAGGAGTATTGAAAGGTTTTTAAAGTTGTGCTCCAGAAAGGAGCACTATCACAAATTTCAGTCTATGTCCAACTTGTTGCCATGGAAATGACAAAGATATTTTATTCAGAATTCCAAAACTACCAAAAAGGAACCAGTACACCACCAGACCAATCTATGTGCCAAGTTTGGTGAAGAAATAGTGAACGGTTTTAGAGTTCTGCTCCGGAAAAGAGCACTACCACCAATTTCAGGCTAAGTCAAACACATTGCCATGGAAATGCCAAAAATATTTTATTCAGATTTCCAAAATTACCAAAAGGCACCAGTACACCACCAGACCAATCTCTGTGCCAAGTTTGGTAAAGAAATAGTGAACGGTTTTAGAGTTCTGCTCCGGAAAAGAGCACTACCACCAATTTCAGGCTAAGTCAAACTTGTTGCCATGGAAATGCCAAAAATATTATATTCAGATTTCTAAAACTACCAAAAGGCACCAGTACACCACCAGAACAATCTATGTGCCAAGTTTGGTAAAGAAATAGTGAACGGTTTTAGAGTTCAGCTCTGGAAAAGTGTACTACCACCAATTTCAGGCTAAGTCAAACTTGTTGCCATGGAAATGCCAAAAATATTTTATTCAGATTTCTAAAACTACCAAAAGGCACCAGTACACCACCAGAACAATCTATGTGCCAAGTTTGGTAAAGAAATAGTGAACGGTTTTAGAGTTCAGCTCTGGAAAAGTGTACTACCACCAATTTCAGGCTAAGTCAAACTTGTTGCCATGGAAATGCCAAAAATATTTTATTCAGAATACCAAAACTACAAAAAGGAACCAGTACACCACCAGATCTATCTATGTGCCACGTTTGGTGAAGAAATAGTGAACGGTTTTAGAGTTCAGCTCCGGAAAAGAGCACTACCACCAATTTCAGTCTAAGTCGAACTTGTTGCCATGGAAACGCCCAAAAAAGTTTTATTCAGAATTCCCAAACTACCAAAAGGCACCAGAACACCACCAGATCTATCTATGTGCCAAGTTTGGTGAAGAAATATTAAACAGTTTTAGAGTTCTGCTCCGGAAAAGACAAATGTGGACGGAGTCCATTTTAATACCCCCCCCGCAAAACGTGTTGCGGGGGATCATTAGTTGTGACTATGAATATAGTGTTGGCAGACAGCTGACTTGTAGGCCATGTGTGCCTTTTCTTTTTTCTGGTTCAGTTACAAGAAAACCCTTCATTGGTTGTCTTTGCTGAGGTATCTGTCTAAAATCATGTCTTGAACAAGAAGAGCAATTTTATCATTTTAAATGACAATATTGAGTATCACTGTGAATTGTGATACACACGTTAACGCATCATATCATATCCTGTGTATCATAGCACATTGATGTATCAGTGAATAGGTGCAGTGATAATTTCCTACAGCAACTATGCTAAAATTTCTTTGTTCAAACCACTAACTCAGTATGGGTTTTACAGGCATTGTTCCCTTTGTCGATTTTCTACATTTTCTAATATTCTTACATTGAATATAGTACTTCTATTTATTATCTAGGAAAACCACCTCAAGGAAGTTTTCGCATGAGATACCTTGATGAACTAACTTAAGCTCTCCAATATAGAACTGTTCCAACTCAACAGCTCTGTCTGTACTTAGGTTAACAAGTGGAGACTTATCTGTTTGATTGACATTTTAGAAGTTGATGAATAATAAGAAAGGTATGATACTTTATGGATAACAACTTGTTTATAATATTATGTGATGACTAGATGCTATTGACTTACCGGATGGACTGTTACCTAAAGCAATGACCGTGAGCCAGGCGTTGTTGTACTTGATGCCCCACAAGTTGCCAGCTAGACACACGTACTTCCCACTATCCTTGTGTGTGACATTAGTTAACACAAGGACTTCTGGGTCTGGTCCTACATTCTTGAGGAACTACAACAAACAACACAATCAGTCTTTCAGCCCTTTCAAACAGTACACATAAGAAACACTTTTATGAATATATTCGTTAGAGAATAGTAACTGTCAGAAGCATCAGTAAAATATGAGCTGGTGTTGGTGTGCTGTAAGCCGGTGTGATGTGGTGGGGAGCAAGTTGATGATGTGATGGAGTGGAGAAATGCTGTAAGTCAGTGTGAGGTGAGGTGCAATGGAGTTTAATATTGTACTTAAGAATATTTCGCGCATATCACGACGTGCATGCATGTGTATGTGTGGCTGCTTGTACCAGCCCAGACTTAAGCTGGTTTTATAGTGCTAGCTCACTGAGATACCAGGCCGCAGTTTAGCATGAATGCCCCACTCAGACACTTTATACTGACTCTGAGCTGACCAGTCCTTGTTGTACCCATTAATGCTGAGCGCCAGGCAGGGACCAACAAGTACCATATTTTAATGTCTTTTGGTATGACATGGCTGGGGAGTAAGCCAGTGTGGTGTGCAATAGTCTGGTGTGACAGTGGTGGGCCGTAAGTTGATGTAATGGAGTATGCTGTAAGCTAGTGTGGTGGGCATTAGGCTGGTATGATGGTGGTGGGCTGTAAGTTGATGTAATGGAGTATGCTGTAACCCAGTGTGGTGTGCAATAGTCTGGTGTGATGGTGGTGGGCCATAAGTTGATGTGATTGTGGTGGGCCGTAAGTTGATGTAATGGAGTATGCTGTAAGCTAGTGTGGTGGGCAATAGTCTGGTGTGATGGTGGTGGGCCATAAGTTGATGTGATGGTGGACGGCAGTAAGTTGATGTAATGGTGGTGGGCCGTAAGTTGATGTAATGGAGTATGCTGTAAGCTAGTGTGGTGGGCAATAGTCTGGTGTGATGGTGGTGGGCTGTAAGTTGATGTAATGGAGTATGCTGTAAGCTAGTGTGGTGGGCAATAGTCTGGTGTGATGGTGGTAGGCAGTAAGTTGATGTAATGGTGATGGGCCGTAAGTTGACGTAATGAAGTTTGCTGTAAGCTAGTGTGGTGTGCATTAGGATGGTGTGATGGTGGTAGGCAGTAAGTTGATGTAATGGAGTATGCTGTAAGCTAGTGTGGTGTGCAATAGTCTGGTGTGATAGTGGTGGGCAGTAAGTTGATGTGATGGAGTATGCTGTAACCTAGTGTGGTGTGCAATAGTCTGGTGTGATGGTGGTGGGCCGTAAGTTGATGTCATGGAGTATGCTGTAAGCCAGTGTGGTGTGCATTAGGATGGTGTGATGGTGGTGGGCCCAGTAAGTTGATGTAATGGAGTATGCTGTAAGCTAGTGTGGTGTGCAATAGTCTGGTGTGATGGTGGTGGGCCATAAGTTGATGTGATTGTGGTGGGCCGTAAGTTGATGTAATGGAGTATGCTGTAAGCTAGTGTGTGTGGGCAATAGTCTGGTGTGATGGTGGTGGGCCATAAGTTGAGATAGTGGTGGGCAGTAAGTTGATGTGATGGGTATGCTGTAACCTAGTGTGGTGTGCAATAGTCTGGTGTGATGGTGGTGGGCCGTAAGTTGATGTCATGGAGTATGCTGTAAGCCAGTGTGGTGTGCATTAGGATGGTGTGATGGTGGTGGGCCGTAAGTTGATGTAATGGAGTATGCTGTAAGCTAGTGTGGTGTGCAATAGTCTGGTGTGATGGTGGTGGGCCGTAAGTTGATGTAATGGAGTATGCTGTAAGCTAGTGTGGTGTGCAATAGTCTGGTGTGATGGTGGTGGGCCGTAAGTTGATGTAATGGAGTATGCTGTAAGCTAGTGTGGTGTGCAATAGTCTGGTGTGATGGTGGTGGGCCGTAAGTTGATGTAATGGAGTATGCTGTAAGCTAGTGTGGTGTGCAATAGTCTGGTGTGATGGTGGTGGGCAGTAAGTTGATGTGATGGAGTATGCTGTAAGCCAGTGTGGTGTGCAATAGTCTGGTGTGATGGTGGTGGGCCGTAAGTTGATGTAATGGAGTATGCTGTAAGCCAGTGTGGTGTGCAATAGTCTGGTGTGATGGTGGTGGGCCGTAAGTTGATGTAATGGAGTATGCTGTAAGCCAGTGTGGTTTGCAATAATCTGGTGTGATGGTGGTGGGCCGTAAGTTGATGTAATGGAGTATGCTGTAAGCTAGTGTGGTGGGCAATAGTCTGGTCTGATGGTGGTGGGCTGTAAGTTGATGTAATGGAGTATGCTGTAAGCTAGTGTGGTGTGCAATAGTCTGGTGTGATGGTGGTTGGCAGTAAGTTGATGTAATGGTGGTGGGCCGTAAGTTGATGTAATGGAGTATGCTGTAAGCTAGTGTAGTGGGCAATAGTCTGGTGTGATGGTGGTGGGCCATAAGTTGATGTGATGGTGGTAGGCAGTAAGTTGATGTAATGGTGGTGGGCCGTAAGTTGATGTAATGGGTATGCTGTAAGCTAGTGTAGTGGGCATTAGGCTGGTATGATGGTGGTGGGCTGTAAGTTGATGTAATGGGTATGCTGTAACCCAGTGTGGTGTGCAATAGTCTGGTGTGATGGTGGTGGGCCATAAGTTGATGTGATTGTGGTGGGCCGTAAGTTGATGTAATGGAGTATGCTGTAAGCTAGTGTGGTGGGCAATAGTCTGGTGTGATGGTGGTGGGCCATAAGTTGATGTGATGGTGGGCTGACAGTAAGTTGATGTAATGGTGGTGGGCGTAGAAGTTGATGTAATGGAGTATGCTGTAAGCTAGTGTGGTGGGCAATAGTCTGGTGTGATGGTGGTGGGCTGTAAGTTGATGTAATGGAGTATGCTGTAAGCTAGTGTGGTGGGCAATAGTCTGGTGTGATGGTGGTAGGCAGTAAGTTGATGTAATGGTGATGGGCTGTAAGTTGGCGTAATAGAAGTATGCTGTAAGCTAGTGTGGTGTGCATTAGGATGGTGTGATGGTGGTAGGCAGTAAGTTGATGTAATGGGTATATGCTGTAAGCTAGTGTGGTGTGCAATAGTCTGGTGTGTGATGGTGGTGGGCGTAAGTTGATGTAATGGTGGTGGGCGTAAAGTTGATGTAATGGAGTATGCTGTAAGCTAGTGTGGTGTGCAATAGTCTGGTGTGATGGTGGTAGGCAGTAAGTTGATGTAATGGAGTATGCTGTAAGCTAGTGTAGTGTGCAATAGTCTGGTGTGATGGTGGTGGGCGTAAAAGTTGATGTAATGGTGGTGGGCGTAAGTTGATGTAATGGGTATGCTGTAAGCTAGTGTGGTGTGCAATAGTCCGCGTGTGATGGTGGTAGGCAGTAAGTTGATGTAATGGTGGTGGGCCGTAAGTTGATGTAATGGAGTATGCTGTAAGCTAGTGTGGTGTGCAATAGTCTGGTGTGATGGTGGTAGGCAGTAAGTTGATGTAATGGTGGTGGGCCGTAAGTTGATGTAATGGAGTATGCTGTAAGCTAGTGTGGTGGGCAATAGTCTGGTGTGATGGTGGTGGGGGCCGTAAGTTCATGTAATGGGTATGCTGTAAGCTAGTATGGTGGGCAATAGTCTGGTGTGATGGTGGTAGGCAGTAAGTTGATGTAATGGTGATGGGCCGTAAGTTGACGTAATGAAGTATGCTGTAAGCTAGTGTGGTGTGCATTAGGCTGGTGTGATGGTGGTAGGCAGTAAGTTGATGTAATGGTGGTGGGCCGTAAGTTGATGTAATGGAGTATGCTGTAAGCTAGTGTGGTGTGCAATAGTCTGGTGTGATGGTGGTAGGCAGTAAGTTGATGTAATGGTGGTGGGCCGTAAGTTGACTTAATGGAGTATGCTGTAAGCTAGTGTGGTGTGCAATAGTCTGGTGTGATGGTGGTAGGCAGTAAGTTGATGTAATGGTGGTGGGCCGTAAGTTGATGTAATGGAGTATGCTGTAAGCTAGTGTGGTGGGCAAAAGTCTGGTGTGATGGTGGTGGGCCGTAAGTTGATGTAATGGAGTATGCTGTAAGCTAGTGTGGTGGGCATTAGGCTGGTATGATGGTGGTGGGCTGTAAGTTGATGTAATGGAGTATGCTGTAACCCAGTGTGGTGTGCAATAGTCTGGTGTGATGGTGGTGGGCCATAAGTTGATGTGATTGTGGTGGGCGTAAGTTGATGTAATGGGTATGCTGTAAGCTAGTGTGGTGGGCAATAGTCTGGTGTGATGGTGATGGGCCATAAGTTGATGTGATGGTGGGCTGACAGTAAGTTGATGTAATGGTGGTGGGCCGTAAGTTGATGTAATGGAGTATGCTGTAAGCTAGTGTGGTGGGCAATAGTCTGGTGTGATGGTGGTGGGCTGTAAGTTGATGTAATGGAGTATGCTGTAAGCTAGTGTGGTGGGCAATAGTCTGGTGTGATGGTGGTAGGCAGTAAGTTGATGTAATGGTGATGGGCCGTAAGTTGACGTAATGAAGTATGCTGTAAGCTAGTGTGGTGTGCATTAGGATGGTGTGATGGTGGTAGGCAGTAAGTTGATGTAATGGAGTATGCTGTAAGCTAGTGTGGTGTGCAATAGTCTGGTGTGATGGTGGTGGGCCGTAAGTTGATGTAATGGTGATGGGCCGTAAGTTGATGTAATGGAGTATGCTGTAAGCTAGTGTGGTGTGCAATAGTCTGGTGTGATGGTGGTAGGCAGTAAGTTGATGTAATGGAGTATGCTGTAAGCTAGTGTGGTGTGCAATAGTCTGGTGTGATGGTGGTGGGCCGTAAGTTGATGTAATGGTGGTGGGCCGTAAGTTGATGTAATGGAGTATGCTGTAAGCTAGTGTGGTGTGCAATAGTCCGCGTGTGATGGTGGTAGGCAGTAAGTTGATGTAATGGTGGTGGGCCGTAAGTTGATGTAATGGAGTATGCTGTAAGCTAGTGTGGTGTGCAATAGTCTGGTGTGATGGTGGTAGGCAGTAAGTTGATGTAATGGTGGTGGGCCGTAAGTTGATGTAATGGAGTATGCTGTAAGCTAGTGTGGTGGGCAATAGTCTGGTGTGATGGTGGTGGGCCGTAAGTTCATGTAATGGAGTATGCTGTAAGCTAGTATGGTGGGCAATAGTCTGGTGTGATGGTGGTAGGCAGTAAGTTGATGTAATGGTGATGGGCCGTAAGTTGACGTAATGAAGTATGCTGTAAGCTAGTGTGGTGTGCATTAGGCTGGTGTGATGGTGGTAGGCAGTAAGTTGATGTAATGGTGGTGGGCCGTAAGTTGATGTAATGGAGTATGCTGTAAGCTAGTGTGGTGTGCAATAGTCTGGTGTGATGGTGGTAGGCAGTAAGTTGATGTAATGGTGGTGGGCCGTAAGTTGACTTAATGGAGTATGCTGTAAGCTAGTGTGGTGTGCAATAGTCTGGTGTGATGGTGGTAGGCAGTAAGTTGATGTAATGGTGGTGGGCCGTAAGTTGATGTAATGGAGTATGCTGTAAGCTAGTGTGGTGGGCAAAAGTCTGGTGTGATGGTGGTGGGCCGTAAGTTGATGTAATGGAGTATGCTGTAAGCCAGTGTGGTGGGCAATAGTCTGGTGTGATGGTGGTGGGCTGTAAGTTGATGTGATGGAGTATGCTGTAACCTAGTGTGGTGGGCAATAGTCTGGTGTGATGGTGGTGGGCTGTAAGTTGATGTAATGGAGTATGCTGTAAGCTAGTGTGGTGGGCAATAGTCTGGTGTGTGATGGTGGTAGGCAGTAAGTTGATGTTAATGGTGATGGGCCGTAAGTTGATGTAATGGAGTATGCTGTAAGCTAGTGTGGTGTGCAATAGTCTGGTGTGATGGTGGTGGGCCGTAAGTTGATGTAATGGTGGTGGGCCGTAGGTTGATGTAAAGGAGTATGCTGTAAGCTAGTGTGGTGTGCAATAGTCTTGTGTGATGATGTGGTAGGCAGTAGATTGATTGATGTAATGGTGGTGGGCGTAAGTTGATGTAATGGGTATATGCTGTAAGCTAGTGTGGTGTGCATTAGGCTGGTGTGATGGTGGTAGGCAGTAAGTTGATGTAATGGTGGTGGGCGTAAAGTTGATGTAATGGAGTATGCTGTAAGCTAGTGTGGTGTGCAATAGTCTGGTGTGATGGTGGTAGGCAGTAAGTTGATGTAATGGTGGTGGGCCGTAAGTTGATGTAATGGAGTATGCTGTAAGCTAGTGTGGTGGGCAATAGTCTGGTGTGATGGTGGTGGGCTGTAAGTTGATGTAATGGAGTATGCTGTAAGCTAGTGTGGTGGGCAATAGTCTGGTGTGATGGTGGTAGGCAGTAAGTTGATGTAATGGTGATGGGCCGTAAGTTGACGTAATGAAGTTTGCTGTAAGCTAGTGTGGTGTGCATTAGGATGGTGTGATGGTGGTAGGCAGTAAGTTGATGTAATGGAGTATGCTGTAAGCTAGTGTGGTGTGCAATAGTCTGGTGTGATAGTGGTGGGCAGTAAGTTGATGTGATGGGTATGCTGTAACCCTAGTGTGGTGTGCAATAGTCTGGTGTGATGGTGGTGGGGGCGTAAGTTGATGTCATGGAGTATGCTGTAAGCCAGTGTGGTGTGCATTAGGATGGTGTGATGGTGGTGGGCGTAAGTTGATGTAATGGGTATGCTGTAAGCTAGTGTGGTGTGCAATAGTCTGGTGTGATGGTGGTGGGCGTAAAGTTGATGTAATGGGTATGCTGTAAGCTAGTGTGGTGGGCAATAGTCTGGTGTGATGGTGGTGGGCGTAAGTTGATGTAATGGGTATGCTGTAAGCTAGTGTGGTGTGCAATAGTCTGGTGTGATGGTGGTGGGCCGTAAGTTGATGTAATGGGTATGCTGTAAGCTAGTGTGGTGTGTGCAATAGTCTGGTGTGATGGTGGTGGGCAGTAAGTTGATGTGATGGGTATGCTGTAAGCCAGTGTGGTGTGCAATAGTCTGGTGTGATGGTGGCCCGGGCGTAAGTTGATGTAATGGAGTATGCTGTAAGCCAGTGTGGTGTGCAATAGTCTGGTGTGATGGTGGTGGGCGTAAGTTGATGTAATGGGTATGCTGTAAGCCAGTGTGGTTTGCAATAATCTGGTGTGATGGTGGTGGGCGTAAGTTGATGTAATGGGTATGCTGTAAGCTAGTGTGGTGGGCAATAGTCTGGTCTGATGGTGGTGGGCTGTAAGTTGATGTAATGGAGTATGCTGTAAGCTAGTGTGGTGTGCAATAGTCTGGTGTGATGGTGGTTGGCAGTAAGTTGATGTAATGGTGGTGGGCGTAAGTTGATGCTAATGGAGTATGCTGTAAGCTAGTGTGGTGAGCAATAGTCTGGTGTGATGGTGGTGGGCCATAAGTTGATGTGATGGTGGTAGGCGGTAAGTTGATGTAATGGTGGTGGGCGTAAGTTGATGTAATGGGTATGCTGTAAAGCTAGTGTGGTGGGCATTAGGCTGGTATGATGGTGGTGGGCTGTAAGTTGATGTAATGGGTATGCTGTAAGCCAGTGTGGTGTGCAATAGTCTGGTGTGATGGTGGTGGGCCATAAGTTGATGTATATGATTGTGGTGGGCCGTAAGTTGATGTAATGGGTATGCTGTAGCTAGTGTGGTGGGCAATAGTCTGGTGTGTGATGGTGGTGGGCCATAAGTTGATGTGATGGTGGGCGGCAGTAAGTTGATGTAATGGTGGTGGAGCGTAAGTTGATGTGATAGGTATGCTGTAAGCTAGTGTGGTGGGCAATAGTCTGGTGTGATGGTGGTGGGCTGTAAGTTGATGTAATGGTGGTGGGCCGTAAGTTGATGTAATGGAGTATGCTGTAAGCTAGTGTGGTGTGCAATAGTCACGTGTGATGGTGGTAGGCAGTAAGTTGATGTAATGGTGGTGGGCCGTAAGTTGATGTAATGGAGTATGCTGTAAGCTAGTGTGGTGTGCAATAGTCTGGTGTGATGGTGGTAGGCAGTAAGTTGATGTAATGGTGGTGGGCCGTAAGTTGATGTAATGGAGTATGCTGTAAGCTAGTGTGGTGGGCAATAGTCTGGTGTGATGGTGGTGGGCGTAAGTTCATGTAATGGGTATGCTGTAAGCTAGTATGGTGGGCAATAGTCTGGTGTGATGGTGGTAGGCAGTAAGTTGATGTAATGGTGATGGGCCGTAAGATGACGTAATGAAGTATGCTGTAAGCTAGTGTGGTGTGCAATAGGCTGGTGTGATGGTGGTAGGCAGTAAGTTGATGTAATGGTGGTGGGCCGTAAGTTGATGTAATGGAGTATGCTGTAAGCTAGTGTGGTGTGCAATAGTCTGGTGTGATGGTGGTAGGCAGTAAGTTGATGTAATGGTGGTGGGCCGTAAGTTGACTTAATGGAGTATGCTGTAAGCTAGTGTGGTGTGCAATAGTCTGGTGTGATGGTGGTAGGCAGTAAGTTGATGTAATGGTGGTGGGCCGTAAGTTGATGTAATGGAGTATGCTGTAAGCTAGTGTGGTGGGCAAAAGTCTGGTGTGATGGTGGTGGGCCGTAAGTTGATGTAATGGAGTATGCTGTAAGCCAGTGTGGTGGGCAATAGTCTGGTGTGATGGTGGTGGGCTGTAAGTTGATGTGATGGAGTATGCTGTAACCTAGTGTGGTGGGCAATAGTCTGGTGTGATGGTGGTGGGCTGTAAGTTGATGTAATGGAGTATGCTGTAAGCTAGTGTGGTGGGCAATAGTCTGGTGTGATGGTGGTAGGCAGTAAGTTGATGTAATGGTGATGGGCCGTAAGTTGATGTAATGGAGTATGCTGTAAGCTAGTGTGGTGTGCAATAGTCTGGTGTGATGGTGGTGGGCCGTAAGTTGATGTAATGGTGGTGGGCCGTAGGTTGATGTAAAGGAGTATGCTGTAAGCTAGTGTGGTGTGCAATAGTCTTGTGTGATGGTGGTAGGCAGTAAATTGATGTAATGGTGGTGGGCCGTAAGTTGATGTAATGGAGTATGCTGTAAGCTAGTGTGGTGTGCATTAGGCTGGTGTGATGGTGGTAGGCAGTAAGTTGATGTAATGGTGGTGGGCCGTAAGTTGATGTAATGGAGTATGCTGTAAGCTAGTGTGGTGTGCAATAGTCTGGTGTGATGGTGGTGGCAGTAAGTTGATGTAATGGTGGTGGGCCGTAAGTTGATGTAATGGAGTATGCTGTAAGCTAGTGTGGTGGGCAATAGTCTGGTGTGATGGTGGTGGGCTGTAAGTTGATGTAATGGAGTATGCTGTAAGCTAGTGTGGTGGGCAATAGTCTGGTGTGATGGTGGTAGGCAGTAAGTTGATGTAATGGTGATGGGCCGTAAGTTGACGTAATGAAGTTTGCTGTAAGCTAGTGTGGTGTGCATTAGGATGGTGTGATGGTGGTAGGCAGTAAGTTGATGTAATGGAGTATGCTGTAAGCTAGTGTGGTGTGCAATAGTCTGGTGTGATAGTGGTGGGCAGTAAGTTGATGTGATGGAGTATGCTGTAACCTAGTGTGGTGTGCAATAGTCTGGTGTGATGGTGGTGGGCCGTAAGTTGATGTCATGGAGTATGCTGTAAGCCAGTGTGGTGTGCATTAGGATGGTGTGATGGTGGTGGGCCGTAAGTTGATGTAATGGAGTATGCTGTAAGCTAGTGTGGTGTGCAATAGTCTGGTGTGATGGTGGTGGGCCGTAAGTTGATGTAATGGAGTATGCTGTAAGCTAGTGTGGTGGGCAATAGTCTGGTGTGATGGTGGTGGGCGTAAGTTGATGTAATGGGTATGCTGTAAGCTAGTGTGGTGTGCAATAGTCTGGTGTGATGGTGGTGGGCCGTAAGTTGATGTAATGGAGTATGCTGTAAGCTAGTGTGGTGTGCAATAGTCTGGTGTGATGGTGGTGGGCAGTAAGTTGATGTGATGGAGTATGCTGTAAGCCAGTGTGGTGTGCAATAGTCTGGTGTGATGGTGGCGGGCCGTAAGTTGATGTAATGGAGTATGCTGTAAGCCAGTGTGGTGTGCAATAGTCTGGTGTGATGGTGGTGGGCCGTAAGTTGATGTAATGGAGTATGCTGTAAGCCAGTGTGGTTTGCAATAATCTGGTGTGATGGTGGTGGGCCGTAAGTTGATGTAATGGAGTATGCTGTAAGCTAGTGTGGTGGGCAATAGTCTGGTCTGATGGTGGTGGGCTGTAAGTTGATGTAATGGAGTATGCTGTAAGCTAGTGTGGTGTGCAATAGTCTGGTGTGATGGTGGTTGGCAGTAAGTTGATGTAATGGTGGTGGGCCGTAAGTTGATGTAATGGAGTATGCTGTAAGCTAGTGTGGTGGGCAATAGTCTGGTGTGATGGTGGTGGGCCATAAGTTGATGTGATGGTGGTAGGCAGTAAGTTGATGTAATGGTGGTGGGCCGTAAGTTGATGTAATGGAGTATGCTGTAAGCTAGTGTGGTGGGCATTAGGCTGGTATGATGGTGGTGGGCTGTAAGTTGATGTAATGGAGTATGCTGTAACCCAGTGTGGTGTGCAATAGTCTGGTGTGATGGTGGTGGGCCATAAGTTGATGTGATTGTGGTGGGCCGTAAGTTGATGTAATGGAGTATGCTGTAAGCTAGTGTGGTGGGCAATAGTCTGGTGTGATGGTGGTGGGCCATAAGTTGATGTGATGGTGGACGGCAGTAAGTTGATGTAATGGTGGTGGGCCGTAAGTTGATGTAATGGGTATGCTGTAAGCTAGTGTGGTGGGCAATAGTCTGGTGTGATGGTGGTGGGCTGTAAGTTGATGTAATGGAGTATGCTGTAAGCTAGTGTGGTGGGCAATAGTCTGGTGTGATGGTGGTAGGCAGTAAGTTGATGTAATGGTGATGGGCCGTAAGTTGACGTAATGAAGTATGCTGTAAGCTAGTGTGGTGTGCATTAGGATGGTGTGATGGTGGTAGGCAGTAAGTTGATGTAATGGAGTATGCTGTAAGCTAGTGTGGTGTGCAATAGTCTGGTGTGATGGTGGTGGGCCGTAAGTTGATGTAATGGTGGTGGGCCGTAAGTTGATGTAATGGAGTATGCTGTAAGCTAGTGTGGTGTGCAATAGTCTGGTGTGATGGTGGTAGGCAGTAAGTTGATGTAATGGAGTATGCTGTAAGCTAGTGTGGTGTGCAATAGTCTGGTGTGATGGTGGTGGGCCGTAAGTTGATGTAATGGTGGTGGGCCGTAAGTTGATGTAATGGAGTATGCTGTAAGCTAGTGTGGTGTGCAATAGTCACGTGTGATGGTGGTAGGCAGTAAGTTGATGTAATGGTGGTGGGCCGTAAGTTGATGTAATGGAGTATGCTGTAAGCTAGTGTGGTGTGCAATAGTCTGGTGTGATGGTGGTAGGCAGTAAGTTGATGTAATGGTGGTGGGCCGTAAGTTGATGTAATGGAGTATGCTGTAAGCTAGTGTGGTGGGCAATAGTCTGGTGTGATGGTGGTGGGCCGTAAGTTCATGTAATGGAGTATGCTGTAAGCTAGTATGGTGGGCAATAGTCTGGTGTGATGGTGGTAGGCAGTAAGTTGATGTAATGGTGATGGGCCGTAAGTTGACGTAATGAAGTATGCTGTAAGCTAGTGTGGTGTGCATTAGGCTGGTGTGATGGTGGTAGGCAGTAAGTTGATGTAATGGTGGTGGGCCGTAAGTTGATGTAATGGAGTATGCTGTAAGCTAGTGTGGTGTGCAATAGTCTGGTGTGATGGTGGTAGGCAGTAAGTTGATGTAATGGTGGTGGGCCGTAAGTTGACTTAATGGAGTATGCTGTAAGCTAGTGTGGTGTGCAATAGTCTGGTGTGATGGTGGTAGGCAGTAAGTTGATGTAATGGTGGTGGGCCGTAAGTTGATGTAATGGAGTATGCTGTAAGCTAGTGTGGTGGTCTGGTGTGATGGTGGTGGGCAATATGTAATGGAGTATGCTGGTGTGATGGTGTGTGGTGCTGTAAGTTGATGTGATGGAGTATGCTGTAAGCTAGTGTGGTGGGCAATAGTCTGGTGTGATGGTGGTAGGCAGTAAGTTGATGTAATGGAGTATGCTGTAAGCTAGTGTGGTGGGCAATAGTCTGGTGTGATGGTGGTAGGCAGTAAGTTGATGTAATGGTGATGGGCCGTAAGTTGATGTAATGGAGTATGCTGTAAAGCTAGTGTGGTGGGCAATAGTCTGGTGTGATGGTGGTGGGCCGTAAGTTGATGTAATGGTGGTGGGCCGTAGGTTGATGTAAAGGAGTATGCTGTAAGCTAGTGTGGTGTGCAATAGTCTGGTGTGATGGTGGTAGGCAGTAAATTGATGTAATGGTGGTGGGCCGTAAGTTGATGTAATGGAGTATGCTGTAAGCTAGTGTGGTGTGCATTAGGCTGGTGTGATGGTGGTAGGCAGTAAGTTGATGTAATGGAGTATGCTGTAAGCTAGTATGGTGTGCAATAGTCTGGTGTGATGGTGGTAGGCAGTAAGTTGATGTAATGGTGGTGGGCCGTAGGTTGATGTAATGGAGTATGCTGTAAGCTATTGTGGTGGGCAATAGTCTGGTGTGATGGTGGTGGGCTGTAAGTTGATGTAATGGAGTATGCTGTAAGCTAGTGTGGTGTGCAATAGTCTGGTGTGATGGTGGTGGGCAGTAAGTTGATGTAATGGAGTATGCTGTAAGCCAGTGTGGTGTGCATTAGGCTGGAGTGATGGTGGTGGGCCGTAAGTTGATGTGATGGTGGTTGGCAGTAAGGTGAAGATGGTGAGAAGAATGTTGGAGTGATGTTTGTGTTAAGTATGCTGTTACGTTACCAGTCACGTTGTGTAATGTACCTCTGGGTTCTTGTCCACCATTTTCGAGTCGGCATCCTCATTGCGTTTTAGCCAGCTGATGGTTGCACCAGGGTCATTGAGGACTCTGCATCGGAACTTGACGGTCTCCCCTTCCAGCACTGTCAGGTTCATTGGGCCCTCAACTATCAGTGGGCGGATCTTCACTGCAGACACAAGCACACACAATTACACTTCACATAGCGAGGTGTCTGATGTCTTGTCACAAAATAAATATTGACTGTAGTTATAGAGTCACTAGGCAGACCAACATGGCAGATGACATAGACAGCCACTAGACAGACCAACACGGTAGACGACATACTTACCATCCACATTCACTATGTAGGTATACTCCAAGCTGCCATGATCATTCTTCACTCTACAAGTGTAGTTTCCTTTGTCAGCCACATTGAGATTCTCAAACGTAAGTGAATGCTTCTTTATCTGAAAACAGAATTTGGTAGCATTAGGTCTACTCTCACTGTATGGTGTTTGGTACCTGGTATCATTGGCTTGCGCTCACTGTATGGTGTTTTGTACCTGGTATCATTAAGCCTGCTCTCACTGTAAGGTGTTTGGTACTTGGTATCATTAAGCCTGCTCTCACTGTATGGTGTCTGGTACTTGGTATCATTAAGCCTGCTCTCACTGTAAGGTGTCTTCTACTTGGTATCATTAAGCTTGCTCTCACTGTAAGGTGTTTGGTATTTGGCATCATTAGCCTGCTCTCACTGTAAGGTGTCTGGTACTTGGTATCATTAGCCTGCTCTCAATGTAAGGTGTTTTCTACTTGGTATCATTAGCTTGCTCTCAATGTAAGGTGTTTTCTACTTGGTATCATTAAGTCTGCTTTCACTGTAAGGTGTCCGGTACTTGGTATCATTAAGCCTGCTCTCACTGTAAGGTGTCTGGTACTTGGTATCATTAGCTTGCTCTCACTGTAAGGTGTCTGGTACTTGGTATCATTAAGCTTGCTCTCACTGTAAGGTGTCTGGTACTGGGTATCATTAAGCTTGCTCTCACTATAAGGTGTTTAGCAATTCGTATCATTAGCTTGCTCTCACTGTAAGGTGTTTGGTACTTGGTATCATTAGCCTGCTCTCACTGTAAGGTGTTTGGTACTTGGTATCATTAAGCTTGCTTTCACTGTAAGGTGTCTGGTACTTGGTATCATTAAGCTTGCTCTCACTGTAAGGTGTCTGGTACTTGGTATCATTAAGCTTGCTCTCACTGTATGGTGTTTGGTACTTGGTATCATTAAGCTTGCTCTCACTGTAAGGTGTCTGGTACTTGGTATCATTAAGCTTGCTCTTACTGTAAGGTGTCTGGTACCTTGTATGATTAAGCTTGCTCTCACTGTAAGGTGTCTTCTACTTGGGATCATTAAGCTTGCTCTCACTGTAAAGTGTTTGGTATTTGGCATCATTAGCCTGCTCTCACTGTAAGGTGTCTTCTACTTGGTATCAATAAGCTTGCTCTCACTGTATGGTGTCTGGTACTTGGTATCATTAGCTTGCTCTCAATGTAAAGTGTTTGGTATTTGGCATCATTAGCCTGCTCTCACTGTAAGGTGTCTGGTACTTGGTATCATTAGCCTGCTCTCACGGTATGGTGTCTTCTACTTGGTATCATTAAGCTTGCTCTCACTGTAAAGTGTTTGGTTTTTGGCATCATTAGCCTGCTCTCACTGTAAGGTGTCTGGTACTTGGTATTATTAAGCTTGCTCTCAATGTAAGGTGTTTGGTACTTGGTATCATTAGCCTGCTCTTACTGTAAGGTGTCTGGTACTTGGTATCATTAGCTTGCTCTCAATGTAAGGTGTTTTCTACTTGGTATCATTAAGCCTGCTTTCACTGTAAGGTGTCTGGTACTTGGTATCATTAAGCTTGCTCTCACTGTAAGGTGTCTGGTACCTGGTATCATTAGCTTGCTCTCACTGTAAGGTGTCTGGTACCTGGTATCATTAGCTTGCTCTCACTGTAAGGTGTGTGGTACCTGGTATGATTAAGCTTGCTCTCACTGTAAGGTGTCTGGTACTTGGTATCATTAAGCTTGCTCTCACTGTAAGGTGTCTGGTACCTGGTATCATTAGCTTGCTCTCACTGTAAGGTGTCTGGTACCTGGTATGATTAAGCTTGCTCTCACTGTAAGGTGTCTGGTACTTGGTATCATTAAGCTTGCTCTCACTGTAAGGTGTTTAGCAATTCGTATCATTAGCTTGCTATGACTGTAAGGTGTTTAGTACTTGGTATCATTAGCTTGCTATCACTGTAAGGCGTCTGGTACTTGGTATCATTAGCCTGCATTCACTGTAAGGTGTTTGGTACTTGGTATCATTAGCCTGCTCTCACTGTAAGGTGTCTGGTACTTGGTATCATTAGCCTGCTCTCAATGTAAGGTGTTTTCTACTTGGTATCATTAAGCTTGCTCTCAATGTAAGGTGTCCAGTACTTGGTATCATTAGCTTGCTCTCACTGTAAGGTGTCTGGTACCTGGTATCATTAAGCTTGCTCTCACTGTAAGGTGTCTGGTACTTGGTATCATTAAGCCTGCTCTCACTGTAAGGTGTTTTCTACTTGGTATCATTAGCTTGCTCTCAATGTAAGGTGTCTGGTACTTTCGGTATCATTAGTATCATTACTTGGTATCATTAGCTTGCTAACACTAGCGTAAGGTGTTTGGTACTTGGTATCATTAGCTTGCTCTCACTGTATGGTCACTGTATGGTGTCTGGTACTTGGTATCATTAGCTTGCTCTCACACTGTAAGGTGTTTGGTACTTGTATCATTAGCCTGCTCTCACTGTATGGTGTCTGGTACTTGGTATCATTAGCCTGCTCTCACTGTAAGGTGTCTGGTACTTGGTATCATGCTTGCTCTCAATGTAAGGTGTCTGGTACTTGGTATCATTAGCTTGCTCTCGCTGTAAGGTGTTTGGTACTTGGTATCATTAGCTTGCTCTCAATGTAAGATGTCTGGTACTTGGCTCTCACTGTAAGGTGTTTGGTACTTGGTATCATTAGCTTGCTCTCAATGTAAGGTGTCTGGTACTTGGTATCATTAGCTTGCTCTCACTGTATAGTGTTTGGTACTTGGTATCATTAGCCTGCTCTCACTGTAAGGTGTTTGGTACTTGGTATCATTAGCCTGCTCTCACTGTAAGGTGTCTGGTACTTGGTATCATTAGCCTGCTCTCACTGTAAGGTGTCTGGTACTTGGTATCATTAGCCTGCTCTCAATGTAAGGTGTTTGGTACTTGGTATCATTAGCTTGCTCTCACTGGATATGAACTGTTATGAAATAAAAGATACAAATTGTATCACACCCTTATTGATGTGTTACATATCGTATCGTGACCTCATCATACTGTTACACTCTAGCTGGTATATTCACCAACATGGAAAACACAACTTCAATTTAACTGCCTTGATGATGTTCTTGTCGTTATTGGTGAATGGGTGACTGTTTAAATGGCTGTTCTCTGCCTGGCGACCTTTGATTGAACTACTTGGTTACGTTTACAGGATAACAATATAACATGGCACAGAAATTGACACTAATCCTAAAGCTAAAAGTGCATAAATGTTTTGATGCCACTGTCAATGATATTTAAACTACACAATAACATCAGAACTTTGTGAAGGTCTGTGTTACTCACAGTTATGCGATCAGTAGATGTAAGCTTTGTGCCATCTTTGTGCCAGGTCACTTTAGGCTTGGGTTTCCCTCGTGCAGCACAGTCCAACTTGAGTGTCTTCTCTTCAAAGGCAGAGTGCACTGGGACCTCTGACTTGCGCCCCTTCCAGCGAGGTGCCTGACCAACTGTGGATGGAACACAATGCTGCATAGTGTACTTCCCTCCCACTCGTCAAACTTGTCAACTTAACAAGTCAAAGTAGGATTTCTAGTGATTTGGAATTATAACCTTAGTATCAACACAGTTTAGCTATAAGGCAGCTATTATCTCACAAAACAAATATCAAATTTCAACCAAACTTGAGTATTTGTGTAGTGCTTACACATCTCTCCATCTATCTTTTTTGCAAATATGTTTTTTTCCAAATTCATATTTTCATGCTATGAAGAAATCAAGATATACGTACACATATCAGCTCTGTAGGTTCTAACCTACAACTTTCTGTGAATGTGTTCAGGTGGTACGAACCAAACAGTTTCTGTGATGTGTTCAGGTGGTACGAACCAAACAGTTTCTGTGATGTGTTCAGGTGGTACGAACCAAACAGTTTCTGTGATATGTTCAGGTGGTACGAACCAAACAGTTTCTGTGATGTGTTCAGATGGTTCTAACCTACCAGTTTCTGTAAATGGTTTCAGGTGGTTCTAACCTACCAGTTTCTGTGAATGTGTTCAGGTGGTTCTAACCTACCAGTTTCTGTGATGTGTTCAGGTGGTTCTAACCTACCAGTTTCTGTGATGTGTTCAGGTGGTTCTAACCTACCAGTTTCTGTGATGTGTTCAGGTGGTTCTAACCTACCAGTTTCTGTGATGTGTTCAGGTGGTTCTAACCTACCAGTTTCTTGTGAATGTGTTCAGGTGGTACTAACCTACCAGTTATGATCGTAGTGCGTGTTGTGTTCCAGTGGTACTACCCCCTGGTCGTGCGTGTTGTGTTCCAGTGGTACTACCCCCTGGTTGTACGTGTTGTGTTCCAGTGGTACTATCCCCTGGTAGTGTGTTGTGTTCCAGTGGTACTACCCGTGGTACCACCCACCCCTGGTTGTAATGCGTGTTGTGGTTCCAGTGGTACTACCCTGTGGTAGTGTGTTGTCCTCCAGTGGTACCACCCCCTGGTTGTACGCCCTGGTTCCAGTGGTACTATCCCCTGGTAGTGTTGTGTTCCAGTGGTACTACCCCCTGGTTGTATGCGTGTTGTGTTCCAGTGGTACTACCCCTGGTAGTGTGTTGTCCTCCAGTGGTACTACCCCTGGTTTGTGTTCCAGTGGTACGGTAGTTGTTGTGTCCAGTGGTACTACCCACTGGTTGTGTAGTGGTACGTGTTGTGTTCCAGTGGTACTACCCACTGGTAGTGGTTGTGTTCCAGTGGTACTTGTTGTTCCAGTGGTACTACCCCCTGGTAGTGCGTGTTGTGTTCCAGTGGTACCACCCACTGGTGTGTAAGTGGTACTACCCCCTGGTTGTTGTGTTCCAGTGGTACTACCCACTGGTTGTGTGTTGTGTTCCAGTGGTACTACCCCTGGTAGTGTGTTGTGTTCCAGTGGTACTACCCCCTGGTTGTATCGTGGTTGTGTTCCAGTGGTACTACCCACTGGTCGTACGTGTTGTGTTCCAGTGGTACTACCCCCTGGTAGTGTGTTGTGTTCCAGTGGTACTACCCCCTGGTAGTGTGTTGTGTTCCAGTGGTACTACCCCCTGGTTGTATCGTGTTGTGTTCCAGTGGTACTACCCCTGGTGTACGCGTTGTGTTCCAGTACCCCCTGGTAGCGTGTTGTGTTCCAGTGGTACTACCCAGTTGGTTCCAGTGGTACTACCCCTGGTAGTGTGTTGTCCTCCAGTGGTACTACCCCGTGGTAGTGTGTTGTGTTCCAGTGGTACTACCCCATGGTAGTGTGTTGTGTTCCAGTGGTATTACCCCGTGGTAGTGTGTTGTCCTCCAGTGGTACTACCCCCTGGTAGTGTGTGTTGTGTTCCAGTGGTACTACCCACTGGTTGTACGTGTTGTGTTCCAGTGGTACTAACCCTGGTAGTGTGTTGTCCTCCAGTGGTACTACCCCGTGGTAGTGTGTTGTGTTCCAGTGGTACTACCCCATGGTAGTGTGTTGTGTTCCAGTGGTACTACCCCGTGGTAGTGTGTTGTCCTCCAGTGGTACTACCCCCTGGTAGTGTGTGTTGTGTTCCAGTGGTACTACCCTCTGGTTTTACGTGTTGTGTTCTAGTGGTACTACCCCCTGGTAGTGGGTTGTGTTCCACTGGTACTACCCCTTGGTAGTAAGTAGTCCTCCAGTGGTACTACCCCCTGGTAGTGTGTTGTCCTCCAGTGGTACTACCCCCTGGTAGTGTGTTGTCCTCCAGTGGTACTACCCCGTGGTAGTGTGTTGTCCTCCAGTGGTACTACCCCGTGGTAGTGTGTTGTCCTCCAGTGGTAATACCCCCTGGTAGTGTGTTGTCCTCCAGTGGTACTACCCCCTGGTAGTGTGTTGTCCTCCAATGGTACTACCCCCTGGTCGGTGTGTGTTGTGTTCCAGTGGTACTACCCCCTGGTAGTGTGTTGTCCTCCAATGGTACTACCCCCTGGTTGTACGTGTTGTTCCAGTGGTACTACCCCCTGGTAGTGTGTTGTCCTCCAGTGGTACTACCCCCTGGTTGTAAGTGTTGTGTTCCAGTGGTACTACCCCCTGGTTGTACGTGTTGTGTTCCAGTGGTACTACCCCGTGGTAGTGTGTTGTCCTCCAATGGTACTACCCCTTGGTTGTACGTGTTGTGTTCCAGTGGTACTACCCCCTGGTTGTACGTGTTGTGTTCCAGTGGTACTACCCCGTGGTAGTGTGTTGTCCTCCAGTGGTACTACCCCGTGGTAGTGTGTTGTCCTCCAGTGGTACTACCCCCTGGTCGTGTGTGTTGAGTTCCACTCGTACTACCCCGTGGTAGTGTGTAGTCCTCAACTGGTACTACCCCCTGGTAGTGTGTTGTCCTCCAGTGGTACTACCCCCTGGTAGTGTGTAGTCCTCCAGTGGTACTACCCCCTGGTCGTGTGTGTTGTGTTCCACTGGTACTACCCCCTGGTCGTGTGTGTTGTCCTCCAATGGTACTACCCCTTGTCGTGTGTGTAGTCCTCCAGTGGTACTACCCCTGGTCGCGTGTGTGTTGTCCTCCAATGGTACTACCCCTGGTCGTGTGTGTTGTCCTCCAGTGGTACTACCCCTGGTCGTGGTGTGTGTGTTGTCCTCCAGTGGTACTACCCCCCTGGTCGTGTGTGTTGTCCTCCAATGGTACTATCCCCTGGTCGTGTGTGTAGTCCTCCTGTGGTACTACCCCCTGGTAGTGTGTTGTCCTCCAGTGGTACTACCCCCTGGTCGTGTGTGTTGTCCTCCAGTGGTACTACCCTGTGGTAGTGTGTTGTCCTCCAGTGGTACTACCCCCTGGTCGTGTGTGTTGTCCTCCAATGGTACTACCCCCTGGTCGTGTGTGTAGTCCTCCTGTGGTACTACCCCCTGGTCGTGTGTGTTGTCCTCCAATGGTACTAACCCCTGGTCGTGTGTGTTGTCCTCCAGTGGTCGTGTGTGTTGTCCTCCAGTGGTACTACCCCTGGTCGTGTGTGTGTTGTCCTCCAATGGTACTACCCCTGGTCGTGTGTGTAGTCCTCCAGTGGTACTACCCCTGGTCGTGTGTTGTGTGTTGTCCTCCAGTGGTACTACCCCCGCGGTAGTGTGGTGTCCTCCAGTGGTACTACCCCCTGGTCGTGTGTGTTGTCCTCCAGTGGTACTACCCCCTGGTCGTGTGTGTTGTCCTCCAATGGTACTACCCCCTGGTCGTGTGTGTAGTCCTCCAGTGGTACTACCCCCTGGTCGTGTGTATTGTCCTCCAATGGTACTACCCCCTGGTCGTGTGTGTTGTCCTCCAGTGGTACTACCCCCTGGTCGTGTGTTGTGTTCCAGTGGTACTACCCCGTGGTAGTGTGTTGTCCTCCAGTGGTACTCCCCCCTGGTTGTACGTGTTAGGTTCCAGTGGTACTAGCCTCTGATCGTGCGTGTTGTGTTCCACTGGTACTACCCCGTGGTAGTGTGTTGTCCTCCAGTGGTACTACCCCCTGGTTGTACGTGTTGTGTTCCAGTGGTACTACCCCGTGGTAGTGTGTAGTCCTCCAGTGGTACTACCCCCTGGTTGTAAGTGTTAGGTTCCAGTGGTACTAGCCTCTGATCGTACGTGTTGTGTTCCAGTGGTACTACCCCGTGGTAGTGTGTTGTCCTCCAGTGGTACTATCCCCTGGTTGTACGTGTTGTGTTCCAGTGGTGTGCTTACCTTTCTTGTTCTTCCTCTTCTTGGCAGTAACTCCAAACATACATACAGCCATGATAACTGTGAGAACAAGGATTGTGACAACACTGCTGCACTTCATGTTGGGTTTGTTTGCAGTCACTTAGAGCTAGGATCTGGTCATAATTAGAGCCCCCTGAAAGAATAACAACCAGCCATTCAAATTTGCTCATGTAATTACATCCATAACAAGAAGACAAATTCAAAAGCAGAGCTCCAGATAAGCTGCGTATTTGTGTATAATACGCTATAGAAAAGCTGAAATACACAAAAACAAGAAGACAAAGTCATCAATATCCCCCGCAACGGCAAAATACTCTTCATGATTATGTCTACGAGTTATGATTATGTCAAATTTTACGTGTGTATATAGAAAAGTGGAAGGAGAGTATTGAAAGGTTTTTAAAGTTCTGCTCCAGAAAGGAGCACTATCACCAATTTCAGTCTATGTCAAACTTGTTGCCATGGAAATGCCAAAAATATTTTATTCAGAAATCCAAAAGTACCAAAAGGCGCCAGTACACAACCAGATCTATGTATGTGCCAGGTTTGGTGAAGAAACATTGAACGGTTTTAGAGTTCTGCTCCGGAAAAGTGTACTGCCACTAATTTCTGTTTTAGTCAAACTTGTTGCCATGGAAATGCCAAAATTATTTTATTCAGAAATCCAAAACTACCAAAAAGGAACCAGTACACCACCAGACCTATCTATGTGTCAAGTTTGGTGAAGAAATAGTGAACAGTGTTAGAGTTCAGCTACGGGAAAGGTGCACTACCACTAATTTCTGTTTTAGTCAAACTTGTTGCCATGGAAATGCCAAAAATATTTTATTCAGAATTTCAAAACTACCAAAAAGGAACCAGTACACCACCAGATCTATCTATGTGCCAAGTTTGGTGAAGAAATAGGGAATGGTTTTAGAGTTCTGCTCCGGAAAAGAGCACTACCACCAATTTCAGGCTAAGTCAAACTTGTTGCCATGGAAACGCAAAAAATATTTTATTCAGAATTCCAAAACTACCAAAGGCACCAGTACACCACCAGATCTATCTATGTGCCAAGTTTGGTAAAGAAATAGTGAACGGTTTTAGAGTTCAGCTCCGGAAAAGTGTACTACCACCAATTTCAGGCTAAGTCGAACTTGTTGCCACGGAAACGCAAAAATATTTTATTCAGAATTTCAAAACTACCAAAAGGCACCAGTACACCACCAGATCTATCTATGTGCCAAGTTTCGTGAAGAAATAGGGAATGGTTTTAGAGTTCTGCTCCGGAAGAAAGCACTACCACTAATTTCATTCTAAGTCGAACTTGATGCCATGGAAACGCCAAAAATGTTTTATTCAGAATTCAAAACTACCAAAAGGCAACAGTACACCACCAGATCTATCTATGTGCCAAGTTTGGTGAAGAAATATTGAACGGTTTTAGAGTTCTGCTCCGGAAAAGACAAATGTGATCGGACGAACGGACGGAAGGACGGACGCACGCACACACGCATGCACGGAGTCCATTTTAATACCCCCCCGCAAAATGCGTTGCGGGGGATAAAAATAAATGCCAGCGTATGAAAAAACACTAAATATTTACTTTTACGCTATGTCAAAATAAGAATGCGTATTTACCCAATACATTAAAATTATGTTGGCATTAGGGCTTCCACGGGTACTTGAGGACGAGACGGGTTTAGCTGGACTCCATTTTCTAGGACTCGAGGACTCAAAAAGGGGAGATAACTCTAATTATTGGGTTACGTTGACAGACTGTCTGTCTGCCATGTGCTAAGCATGAGCAGCCGTTAACGTCTAGCATTAAGATAAGATATAACTTTATTATCCCGGGGGAATTCTTATACATCCAAACTATCTCAAAATAAATATGTACACAATTCACAAAAATATACACAATAATTACATGCACATGAATGAAAGATATTTACACAATAAAACTGACATGATATAATTCAATAAGCCACATAGGTAAAGAAGCTGAATAATTCTAGTTGTAATCCCATGATGATAATTCAAATATTTGTTGTATTCACGAATACTTGATGGTATGAAAGACTGTCGAGCTCTGTTTGTTTTGAGGGAAGGTAATCAACAGCAGCATCTAGAAAGACTGACTGACTGACTGACTGAGTTTGGTTTTAAGCCGCTTTTAGCAATATTCCAGCAACATCACGGCGGGGGACACCAGAAATGGGCTTCACACATTGTGCCCATGTGGGGATTCGAACCCGGGTCTTCGGCGTGACGAGCCAATGCTTTAACCATTAGGCTACCCCACCACCCCGCATCTGGAAAGAAGTAGTTCAAAATGGTGAGATAAAATATGTTAACTATCAAATCTAATTTTAGTTGCCTTTTTGACAATCTGGCGCTCATAGATAAAGGGAATATACTCCAAAGGCACTCAAGCAATTTTGCTGGCAGTATTAACAATTTCGATAAGTTCAGACCCCATACCAACATAGAAAATTGTAGGTCAACACACTTTGAATAAAAGTTTGATAAAAAACTGTCATTACTGTTTTGTCAATGCCTTGACGATAATAATGTTCAGAATCAGAAATTAAGCCAGTAACAGTGGCGTCATCTGCGAATTTCACAGAAAACACATCATTTAATGACAAGTAACAGTCATTGGTATACAAAACGAAGAGTACAGATGAAAGAACACAGCCCTGTGTAGCGCCAGTAGAGGTTGAGAGAAAAGACGATTGATAGCAATTGACACTGACATACTGAGTTCTATCTACCCTGAATTCTTTAACCCATCTGATAATGTTTTCGATTGGCTTGAATTGATACGATGCCAACTAGGGCTTCAACGAGTCTATTTTCTTGGACTCGAATACTCGAGGGGTGAGACTTGACTCGAAATTCATACCTTTCAAGCAAACGATAGCATAACCGGCATGATGTGTTCCAATCACACAAGTGAACACTTGCTTCATTCCGACTTCATATCGTCGTGTGACTAACATTTCCTATTGGTTAGAATCAGTATTTGGATGTTTACTTGCCATATGTTATTTTTTTCTTTTCACTATCCAGATGAATATACGCCGATACATTTTATTTTTCAGCGTTCTCCATGTCTATTAAGATAACGAAGCCCATCCCTCACTTTTGGGACTGAGGAAAAATAAAAATGCCAAAAATCTGCAAATAGCAAAAGGCACCACTTAAGGTTCTGTTTGATATATCTACCAAGTATTGTTGAAAAATATTGAGCGGTTTTTGAGTTATGCTCCGGAAACGAAGCCCACCCCTCTTTAAGACTAAGTCCAAAACGTTTCCTTGGAAACCGAGAAAAATAAAAATGACAATAATCTGTAAATAGCAAAAGGCACCACCTTAGGTTATGTTTGACATATCTACCAATTTTTGTTGAAAAATATCGAACGGTCTTTGAGTTATGCTCCGGAAACAAAATGATTACGGACGGACGGACGGACGGATGAGGCGACGACTATATCCCACTGCATTACATGCCGGTGGGATAAAAAGGTCTTATGAGGTCATGTTGTAGTGTGTGTCAGGCATACTTCTTACACTTGTTATTTGAAATGAATACCCGAATCTTACAAATATGGTGGGTATCAAAAAGTATAGATACCCACTTGAAATTGGAAATACCCACTTAGTTTAAAAAGTATGGGTATCATACCAGCATGGCCAAAGGCTTATCTGGAGCTCTGCAAAAGAACAAATTATCTGACTGTTACCCCAGTCCAACTTGAACTGTTTTGAGTTGTGCTCAAGAAACAAAATCTACCCCAGAACTGATGAGACAAAATATGAACAGTTTCCATGGAATTTTAGAATACCTATCAAAGTAATTTGTTCTTGTTCGTTCACACCAAACGATGTCATTTTGTTACCACCAGAACACAAGTTTGACAGTTTGATGAAAGTGTAACTTTTAGATAAGCTGACCCCTTTCTACAGAATGCTTTTGGAGGGTGCTACCTGCAGTCATATATGATGATAAATAAAAATGCCAAAATTCTGTAAATAGCAAAAGGCATCACTTTAGGATCTGATATGTTCATAATGCAATGACCAGGGTTCCCACAGGCATGGCAGGCCAAAATTCCCTGACTTTTCCCTGACAAGTATAGATTTTTCCCTGACCATTTAAGTGTAAAAACTGGCCTTCTTCCTCCCTTTCAGTCAGTCCTAACCACCCTGTTAAGATATTTCCTTCACACATATCATAAATACACACAATATTTGTTAATTTATTACATTAACCAAAACATTGATATTTGTGATGAAGAAAATTGTCCTTGACTCTCCTGCCACAATGTTACATAATACTATTAGAAACATTTGACCGTGACCATCAAATATATATTCTCAGGTGAAGTCAGTAATATATCATCTGAAAACTTTGTATTTTATATTAAAGGCTTTTGACAAAGAGCATAAATGTGAAACTAATGATTTAATCTAATTGTTTCATTCAAAGTCAGGAACACATTTCTTCATTATCACAAAATGTTGTAATTATCAAAGGCGTATTGGGAAAGAATAAACATGCAAGATGTAACTTTACATTCAGTACAACCATGACAACTAGATTATGAACATCATTAAACCACTTTCAATTTTGTGAATAAACAGCAAATATCAGAACATAGGGCATATTTTAAACCTATGCTGTACTTTAACAATGAAACTTATATGGGTATTTTTGGCCAATATGGGCTTTCACAATTTGCAAGAAACCACCATAGCCATCATACTATTTATAATATTTTGGAACAGTATACAAATGAATGGAAAATTATCTGTTAACATAGTTATCTTTAGAAGAGGTGGATCTGTTGCCTATAAAGAAACATGTTTTTGAATGGCAAACAATTATCTATTGTTAATCACTATCTTGGACTAGTGTTTTTCCATACTAAACAAGAGTCATCAGAAGATGACAAATCCCCCAGCCCATACAAATATGAAAGAGCAAATCATCTGACAGTTACTTAAAGTTGAACTTCATTTTTTTAAGACAAATTCCAATGTATTTCCATGGAAACCAAGAAAAATAGATATGACAAAAATCTGTAAATAGCAAAAGGCACCACTTTAGGTTCTGTTTGATATATCTGCCAAGTTTTGTTGAAAGATATTAAACGGTTATCGAGTTGTGCTCCGGAAACAAAGCCCACCACTCCCTTTTAAGAACAGTCTAAAACGTTTCCATGGCAACCAAGAAAAATAAAAATGACAAAAATATGTAAATAGTCAAAGGCACCACTTTAGGTTCTGTTTGATATATGCTGTTATGCTTAAAAGCAATCTCTTATCTGAACTGTAATTTATTTCATGAAATGTCTGTAACATGTGCTGCTTCTTTGACTTTGACTACTACCATACCGGATTAGCGACATTCTGAGTCTTATTTTTCCCTGACCAAAACCCTAAATTTCCCTGACTTAAACCCCAAATTCCCTGACTATTGCCTGACTTTTGAAAACATATCAAATTTCCCTGACTTTTCCCTGACCTGTGGGAGCCCTGAATGACTACTGTTCCAGGTTTCACTTTTTGGTTTAATTAGCAACAATTAAGTGATGTATTTCCTACAGATTAATTTTACTGAAAATCTGAAACATTGTAGACATTCCAAATGTTTCAGTTACATTTGTATGAGTTCCAGTGTCCAATTGTTATGGACAGACATCACAATCTTATACTCTAAAGCAATTTGCTATTTGGTCAGTAGAAATATCTAAGATTTTGTTTTTTTGCATAGTGGCTTTTCTTGCACGAGGGTAGTCACAACAACTATTCTAGTAGTGCTACATTTCCTGAAGCCAAGGTGACGATCATAACATCACCTGTGATCTGATATATGTAAAATGTATTTTAGAATGAGTAGTAGGTATATCCATTCAGTTTTAGTTCATATTTTCATTCCATAATCAAAATTTGTCTGCATTTGTAAACTTCACCCATTTTTAATTTCTGGAAGGAAAGAAGTGACAAGTTTGTTTGTGCCACCAAAATGTTTCTGTTGTGAAAAATACCCTGGTCTTGCCACTCAGGGTTCAACAAAAGAGTCAGCTCATGAAATGCTTCATACAGCAATATAGGAATTGGTTATGCAGTCAGATATCACATGCAGCATTTCGATAACACTGCTTTTGACAAATGAACAATCTACTATGCAATGCTTTTTAAGTTATTCAAGCAAAACAACATTTTCTATTTTTATATGACACCATGATAGTCTCCATGCAGTTGAAACTTTGAAAGTCTAACAGATTAAATAGTTTTGCACTGTGCTGAATGTTGATCTATGACCAGTATGTGGTTAAATGTATCAGTTAGATATCGTCATCATGGTTTCTCCATACAACTTTTGGTGGTAGGATCGGTTCTGTGTGAAGGTGGAAAAGTAAATCAAATCAAATGAAAATATATAATTCAGGGCTCCATTTAACAGATGGTTAACCTACTTGCACCAGGTGCAACCTCAGATAAAAAACTTGTCGCAGCGGCCAATTCCAGTTGCACTGCTTTTATTGCAATATGTAGATGCAATTTTTTAGATGTTTCATTCAGAAGTTTACCCACTCAAAAAGTGACTTGCACCTGGTGCAAGTTAGACTAATAGCTACATAGCACTTTGTAATATTGGGTTGCACTAGTGCAAGTAACAAAACACTAATTCGAGCCCTGTACATGCATGTAAGGGCTTGTAAACTCAATGCGCTTTCAAGGAACTGCTTTGGCATGAGTAAACCAAGTTAATGATGTAAGGAGATGTACTTCCAACTGATATGCCCATCTAAATCACAGACAAATGGAATCATCAGTATCTAGAGAGTAGGGGGGAAAAACTCTGATTTATTCAAAACGCCATTGTTACACAGAATGTCGTCATGGTCTTTCTGAATAACAGGGTATAAAATTGTACCAGAAGAGAAAATGTGGTTATATTGGTTTGGGTACCCCCTCTACAGGTGACCCTTGCTGCTCCACTAATACTGATACACCCTCGCAACACTGTCTACATATACTGATACACCCTCACAACACTGTCTACATATACTGATACACCCTTGCAACACTGTCTACGTATACTGATACACCCTCACAACACTGTCTATATATACTGATACACACTCACAACACTGTCTATATATACTGATACACACTCACAACACTGTCTACATATACTGATACACACTCACAACACTGTCTACATATACTGATACACACTCACAACACTGTCTACATATACTGATACACACTCACAACACTGTCTATATATACACCCTCACAACACTGTCTATATATACACCCTCACAACACTGTCTACATATACACCCTCACAACACTGTCTATACTGATACACACTCACAACACTCTATATATACTGATACACACTCACAACACTGTCTACGTATACTGATACACACTCACAACACTGTCTACATATACTGATACATACTCACAACACTGTCTACATATACTGATACACCCTCACAACACTGTCTACATATACACCCTCACAACACTGTCTACATATACTGATACACCCTCACAACACTGTCTACATATACACCCTCACAACACGGTCTACATATACTGATACACCCTCACAACACTGTCTACATATACACCCTCATAACACTGTCTACATATACTGATACACCCTCACAACACTGTCTACATATACTGATACACACTCACAACACTGTCTATATATACACCCTCACAATACTGTCTACATATACTGATACACCCTCACAACACTGTCTACATATACTGATACACCCTCACAACACTGTCTACATATACTGATACACACTCACAACACTGTCTATATATACACCCTCACAACACTGTCTACATATACTGATACACCCTCACAACACTGTCTACATATACTGATACACACTCACAACACTGTCTACATATACTGATACACACTCACAACACTGTCTACGTATACTGATACACCCTCACAACACTGTCTACATATACTGATACACTCACAACACTCTATATATACTGATACACCCTCACAACACTGTCTACATATACTGATACACCCTCACAACACTGTCACGATACTGATACACCCTCACAACACTGTCTACATATACTGATACACCCTCACAACACTCTCTATATATACTGATACACACTCACAACACTGTCTACATATACTGATACACACTCACAACACTGTCTACTTATACTGATACACTCACAACACTGTCTACATATACTGATACACCCTCACAACACTGTCTACATAATTGACAAATTTAACATTCTTAAGACATTGTTTAAGATTTAAAGCTGACTCCAAGCACTATGTCCAGGGCCTAGACTTTCGTAGCTCTCTTAGCACTAAGATAGTCCTTAGTGCATTAACATTAACTTACGACTATCTTAGCGCCAAAAGAGCTTCGAAACTCTAGGCCCTGTGCTAAAGGTATCCTCCATGTTTCCATTTCCAAGCAGGTTTCCTAGAATTACCATTACTATGAGTGTTTGTGACTGTTTTCTCCAAATATGAGGAGGATATTTCACAAGTCCTGCCTTGTTGAACTGATCAGAACTTGGTAATTATTTTGAAGCATTACTTTAAGTGGTATTCTGCTGATGAAGCTGACCTGCAGTTGAACTGGCCCACTATATGATGATGTGTAATATCAACCTTGCTTACCCTGCTGTCAGAACAATTACAAAGAAGTGGTCTCTGCCACAACTGGCCCACTATATGATGATGTGTAATATCAACCTTGCTTACCCTGCTGTCAGAACAATTACACAAAAGTGGTCTCTGCCACAACTGGCCCACTATATGATGATGTGTAATATCAACCTTGCTTACCCTGCTGTCAGAACAATTACACAGAAGTGGTCTCTGCCACAACTGGCCCACTATATGATGATGTGTAATATCAACCTTGCTTACCCTGCTGTCAGAACAATTACACAGAAGTGGTCTCTGCCACAACCTTGCTTACCCTGCTGTCAGAACAATTACAAAGAAGTGGTCTCTGCCACAACTGGCCCACTATATGATGATGTGTAATATCAACCTTGCTTACCCTGCTGTCAGAACAATTACAAAGAAGTGGTCTCTGCCACAACTGGCCCACTATATGATGATGTGTAATATCAACCTTGCTTACCCTGCTGTCAGAACAATTACACAGAAGTGGTCTCTGCCACAACTGGCCCACTATATGATGATGTGTAATATCAACCTTGCTTACCCTGCTGTCAGAACAATTACAAAGAAGTGGTCTCTGCCACAACTGGCCCACTATATGATGATGTGTAATATCAACCTTGCTTACCCTGCTGTCAGAACAATTACAAAGAAGTGGTCTCTGCCACAACTGGCCCACTATATGATGATGTGTAATATCAACCTTGCTTACCCTGCTGTCAGAACAATTACACAGAAGTGGTCTCTGCCACAACTGGCCCACTATATGATGATGTGTAATATCAACCTTGCTTACCCTGCTGTCAGAACAATTACAAAGAAGTGGTCTCTGCCACAACTGGCCCACTATATGATGATGTGTAATATCAACCTTGCTTACCCTGCTGTCAGAACAATTACACAGAAGTGGTCTCTGCCACAACTGGCCCACTATATGATGATGTGTAATATCAACCTTGCTTACCCTGCTGTCAGAACAATTACACAGAAGTGGTCTCTGCCACAACTGGCCCACTATATGATGATGTGTAATATCAACCTTGCTTACCCTGCTGTCAGAACAATTACACAGAAGTGGTCTCTGCCACAACTGGCCCACTATATGATGATGTGTAATATCAACCTTGCTTACCCTGCTGTCAGAACAATTACACAGAAGTGGTCTCTGCCACAACTGGCCCACTATATGATGATGTGTAATCATCAACCTTGCTTACCCTGCTGTCAGAACAATTACAAAGAAGTGGTCTCTGCCACAACTGGCCCACTATATGATGATGTGTAATATCAACCTTGCTTACCCTGCTGTCAGAACAATTACAAAGAAGTGGTCTCTGCCACAACTGGCCCACTATATGATGTGTAATATCAATGATGCTGTAATATCAACCTTGCTTACCCTGCTGTCAGAACAATTACAAAGAAGTGGTCTCTGCCACAACTGGCCCACTATATGATGATGTGTAATATCAACCTTGCTTACCCTGCTGTCAGAACAATTACAAAGAAGTGGTCTCTGCCACAACTGGCCCACTATATGATGATGTGTAATATCAACCTTGCTTACCCTGCTGTCATAACAATTACAAAGAAGTGGTCTCTGCCACAACTGGCCCACTATATGATGATGTGTAATATCAACCTTGCTTACCATGCTGTCAGAACAATTACAAAGAAGTGGTCTCTGCCACAACTGGCCCACTATATGATGATGTGTAATATCAACCTTGCTTACCCTGCTGTCAGAACAATTACAAAGAAGTGGTCTCTGCCACAACTGGCCCACTATATGATGATGTGTAATATCAACCTTGCTTACCCTGCTGTCAGAACAATTACACAGAAGTGGTCTCTGCCACAACTGGCCCACTATATGATGATGTGTAATATCAACCTTGCTTACCCTGCTGTCAGAACAATTACAAAGAAGTGGTCTCTGCCACAACTGGCCCACTATATGATGATGTGTAATATCAACCTTGCTTACCCTGCTGTCAGAACAATTACAAAGAAGTGGTCTCTGCCACAACTGGCCCACTATATGATGATGTGTAATATCAACCTTGCTTACCCTGCTGTCAGAACAATTACAAAGAAGTGGTCTCTGCCACATCTGGCCATTAGCCCTGCTGGCTGGATCAGTTCACAACACTTGCTGTACAACCTTAGTTGGATCAGTCTACAAAGAATTCTTGGAATACTCTCTCTGTGTGTGTGTGTGTGTGTGTGTGTGTGTGTGTCCCCATTAATGAAACAAAGGTTGGGACCAACTTAAAAACTTAAAAAACAGAACAGTCAAACAGTATTTCTATTTCAGCAAACAATTAAATGCAAAAGTAACCTGAGCCATGGTAAGTGATCAATTGCCCACTTGCCATGGCCCCATCAAATACAGTCGGTGCAACTGAGGCAACAGAACATAGAAACTGGCAGCTAGACTGCCTATATCAGCCACAAAAATAATAAACCTTCATGCAATAAACCAACAATTTCAAAAGCAAAAAAAAAGATGTAAAACCATTTTTTTCCTCTTTACATCCACATTTAAATTCAATGGCCATGTTATTGTGTGCCCATGCTAATTTTCAGCATACATTGTTGTTCCTTGAGACAATTCAGGATATTATAAGAACTTGAAACAGCAGTCACACCCACATATTTCAAACAAATTGGACATTCCTTCTGCAATACTTGTTGTTGTGAGTAGAGCATGAAATGAGCAGTGGTGCTAGATGCAGATACAGACCTCAGCTGCAGCCAGGGTACATACATTCAATCAGGGCCCAATGAGGCATCTTGGTCTCTACATCCTGAAGATCTGTCACTTAATTCCATGGTTCATCAAACAATAAAGCAGGAAGAGCAGATACCAAAAGAAACTTCAATCCTATGTATACAGAATCATTCATGGTTCTGTTTCTCCACCCTGATCCAGAATGTAGTATCACCAGAATTATACATACTGTTGCTTCTGATATCCAGAATATCATATGAGAAGAAGGGATGTCATGTTGTAATCAAAACAAAGTGGTCGAGGCAATTAGCCATAATTACCATCAGCACTAATCTGCAATTTTCTCTCTAGCAACAATATGATGTATCTGTTGAGGTCCCCAGCCTTGCCTTATAATGATGTAGAGCTGCAAAGCTGGATGTTTTGGGAGATGCGATGTTGATCCCAGGGGTCAGACACCCTGCACACATGGCCACCTATCCTGGCAGGTATGTGGGTCAGTGGTCTCTCCATTGTGTGGGCAGTATTGCATAATGTTACCTTTATCATCTGGCCATGTGGGGCAGTCACAAAGGCTCTAACAGAACACTGCATCTAGTGACTCATCCAAGAGCCCAACAGTGAAGATAACCTCAGCTTTATCCTCAGTAACACTAATCTGTCAATGTATGGGGGCGTCACAGTTGAATCAGTGCCACATGTCAGTGAAACCATTTCATGTCTAAGTAGCGATTATTATTATATCAAAATTTTCAAAAGATCTAAAGTGCTATGTACAACAATAAATAAATCTCCAGCGCCAGGTGGAACTGTCAAAACATCTACAGTGTGAAGTACCACTGTCCACTGACACTCTGTTTTGCATAGGCATTTCTTATGGTACTGACAGAATGAACACTCTGTCTTCATGGTACCTGAACCACATTATTTTCCCTTCTACCCAGTCCCTTCAGCAATGCTAAAGCAAGCCTATATTTCCCCAGGCTCTGAATCTTCCATCTCAATGGGGCTCTTCTTCAATTTAAATGGCATAATTTGTTTCTATAAAAATTATATACATTCAGAGACAGAGCATATAGGCTATGACAGATTGTTTGAAATAGTGGTGTCAAAGCAAAAATATTATTATTCAAGTTTCAAAAGCAAAACTGTAAATGATTATTGGTATTATTAAGCTTGGATAACAAATATCAGTTGCACATTTGTTTTTAACTGGTTTGGGGATTTCTTAAGAGACTGTGCCTGGTCATCAGAGAAATAGTTACAGTTCACAAATGGAGACTCTTCAGGTTCAAAAGTCCACAGATCAGAATTAGAAGTTAAAGGCAAAAATATTTACACATTAGATCACAACCATTAAAATTTGTTAAATGCTATTTTGAAATGAATCAATCTTTGCATAGTGATCTAATTACTAATCCATACATATTTGTACATGTTTGCAAAAATCCAAACAAAATCTTTCCAATATCTTCATGAAACATCATTCTTGACTTTCAACCCCTCAACACTGTTATCATGATGTTCAAAAGACTGGATCTAAAGCAAGCACAGGAATGGGACTGCCTCATGTCAAGCTGTGCTGCTGATACTTCAACTAGCATTATGACCCAATGTAAATACTATACAGTTTGGGGGACTAATTAGGAAGCATGCTTCTCAAAGTGTCATGGCCGACTTGAGTGTCATAGACAAAGTGGAGTTTATTTATCTAATTCATCCTATCAACAGTTACAACTGTGGACACCATGCATCAAAAGAAAGATCATTTTGTACCAAAAACCCCTCATTGCATGAAAGTTTCCCCTACCTCCGACAATACTACCGTTTACTTCACCAAGGAGTGATTTCCCCCCCCAGAAGCAATCTGGCAAGTTTCTGTGACTCCAGCATTTGTGCAAGCATTGATTGAGAACTTGATAGACTACCCTTACCAATCCAAGTGGTTCATCTCTATGAGGATGTGGCTTGGGAAAGCTAATGAAGGACAAAATGGGTTTAACACAGACAAAAAGGTGAACTACTCTCATTGTCAACAGGTAAGATCACCTGCATTATCTGTGTGTTTATTGCAGGACTATCTGCAATAAACAAAGTCCTCAACTTAATAAAGCAATAGGATATGTTTGGTTTTTTCATTTTTCCAAAATGAACACAGCAGTCTGTGTGTAGATTACGAAAATGCAGAAAAAGTTCTAATATTCTCTTTCTTCGGCACAACACTTTTCTGAAGACTGTGTTGCCATGGTAACTTGGGCACTTCATGGAATAAAAACAATCTGAAGGGGCCATGTCTGCAGTTTTGATACAACAGCTGGAGGAAGGATCATCCACAGATCATGTGCAAGTGAAGGATGGATTTAAGCTTAAGGCATGTTTATTGCCTGTAGAATTTAACTTGGCTAACATCAAACCTGCAACATTATGAAATGCTATTTGTCCATGTGAAACGTGGAGAATAGCTCCTCATCTACAACAGGACATGACACTGAGGCTACCTGGTGAGAATGGCTCCCAATCTACAGCAGGACATGACACTGAGGCTACCTGGTGAGAATAGCTCCCAATCTACAGCAGGACATGACACTGAGGCTACCTGGTGAGAATGGCTCCCAATCTACAGCAGGACATGACACTGAGGCTACCTGGTGAGAATAGCTCCCAATCTACAGCAGGACATGACACTGAGGCTACCTGGTGATAATGGCTCCTCATCTACAGCAGGACATGACACTGAGGCTACCTGGTGGGAATAGCTCCCAATGAACAGCAGGACATGACACTGACGCTACCTGGTGAAAATGGCTCCCAATGAACAGCAGGACTTGACACTGAGGGTTCCTGGTGAGAATGGCTCCTGACCTACAAGAGGATGTGGTGCTGAAAATAATTAGTGAGAAGGCTCCCCACTAGTCTGTCTTACAGTCCCTGAACCACATTATTTTCCCTACTGCCTATCCCTCCCTACAATCTACAATGCTCAAAACCCTAAATGAAGCAAGTCTACATTTCCTCCGGTTCTAAATCTCCCATCTCACTGGGGCTCACTTCAATGTAAATGGGTTTATTTGTTACTATAAAAATTATATATATATTCAGAGACAAAGCATTACTCTAGGCTCCCCAACAACAACAGGGCATGGTGCTGAGTACAGCTCCTACAAGAGGACGTGACACTGAAAATAGTTAGAATGGCTCCCTACATACAACAGGACGAGACCCTGAGACGAGTTGTGAGAATGGCTCCCCACCTACAACAGCGCGTGACACTGAGACGAGTTGTGCGAATGGCTCCCCACCTACAACAGGACGTGAACCTAAGACGAGTTATGAGAATGGCTCCCCATCTACAACAGCACGTGACCCTGAGACGAGTTGTGAGAATGGCTCCCCACATACAACAGCACGTGACCCTGAGACGAATTGTGGGAATGGCTCCCCACATACAACAGCACGTGACCCTGAGACGAATTGTGGGAATGGCTCCCCACCTACAACAGCATGTGACCCTGAGGCGAGTTGTGAGAATGGCTCCCCTCCTACAAAAGGAAAATGCATTGTGAAATGCATTACTCAGTAAAATGCATTGTCTATTCATGTTAATAGTCACAGATCTGTCTATGTGTGATCTCTTCCACTTATCTAATTTGTAGTGATTATTTAACAAGTTTGTATAAAATACAATAATATTTTTTGTTGTCATTGATGTATTGCCATCCACAAGTACCAACTGTGATGCATATACAGTTCAACCAATCATATAAATCGTATGTTCGCATTAGATTTGAGTGAAAATACTCCAATGTGTCCAACATTCCTTCAAAAATATGCCAGATATCCTCTTGTCTCCATTTCTTTACAGCAGAGAACTACAATGTAACATCAAGATGAAATTAAGATCATTACCCTTATGTTTCAAGTTATCAGTGCACATACCACATGCATACTGCACTCTTTTCAGTGACACTGAGGCACATCGATCACATTTCCATCACGACACTACCTTTTCTTGTTGATGTTGTAAATACAACAAACAGGACAACAAAAATACTCATACTGTTTTGGTATTTACATTAGGCCAGCAAAGAGCAAGTGCAGTTTCACATTGTTTTGGAAACTGCTGTGATGGAACTGTCACTGTTGTGTCTGCTAGTGCTGAGTTCCAAGTGAACCAAACGTTTTTCCTTCATCTACACAATCTGTTTGATCTTCCAGTCAATAAACATTAAAGACATATATGGCAATCATATGCAGGAAAGAAGGTGAGGTTGGCAGCATCAGACATTTGGGAGTAATTCTGACCAGGCTAAATAGGACAAATAAACAAGGCATTTAGGTACCATTGGAACATCTGATGAATGCAAAACACTCCCAGCAGTATATTCTGTGATAATGTGTACAGATGAGTTTTGCACATGGAATTTTTCAAGGAACAGGAACTTGACAGCTGTGTATATGCTGCCGCCGTGCCTACTACTAACTTGTCCTATGGTCTTAATGTTATTGATATCAGTGAAACGTTACCATTAAATTTCCCCTTCTCAGTTTGGAAGTTTTTCAAAGGCATTTAACTGTTGGAAGAACATGAATCCCTGACATGTTTTTGTGAACATTAACTCCATTTACTGTTTGTCATGATGTTTCACTGCCAATCCCAGGGTCTTTCTTCAGGTGCATGAGAAGTGTCAGAAACACTTTTACAACAAGAGGATTAAGTCATGCCCTGAAATACTTGTCTTCAAAACATCAACTAGTTACATGGTATTTGAGGAGTTTTCTTCCAAAATGGAAAAATCATACGAAAACACAAATAATCTCAAACCTCATGATTTTTTACAAATATTTATAATTTTCATTTCCTATGTACTGGGTTTAGATATTGTAACTTTTGAAATGTCCTTTACTGCTCAAATATCCTATCACTTCTGTACTAGGTGCCTATATTTATAAACATCATCACTTTTAAATTCGGTTTGTATAAACTTCATTGCTTCTGTACGACAACCATGAAGGTAAAGATTTGTTCTCATTACTTTATTGCCTGAATAATACTGATGTGACATTAAATTTTAACTTACTCTATGCTAAGTTCCACTTTTCAGTTAAAGGTGGTTTGTACACAACTGCGAAGGAGAATTATATCAGTTTGTGTGACACACGACATTGCATAGAATAATGCATAGTGGGTAATCGTCAAGTCCATACATAACTTAACAAAAATGTTACATAAATCCCAAACTACAAAAGGATTCAGATATGCTCCGTAAACCACAGTCCGTCTAAGTCAGAGTTGTTGCCATAGAAACTCGAAAAATACATATTTAAAAAAATAAAACCCTATCAAAGGGCACCAGTTCACCACTAGACCAATCTAAGTGCCAACTTTGGTGAAGAAATATTTTATGGTTTCAAGGTCTGCTCTGGAAACATCATGGACGGTGTCCATTTTAGTATTGCCTGCAAAACGCGTTGCATGAGAAAATGAACAAAAGACAACAAGAATTATTTCCTCTATATCTATTACTCACATCCTGCTGTGAAACTGAAGCAGAATATAAAAATCCTGTAAGTAATTTGCATACTTAACAACACTGCAGACCACATATCTGACTGACAGTCTTCATTCAGAAGAGTGGAATCAGTTGACAAACATTTCAACCTTTCATTCTTAACTAAAGTAGACATATATGCCATTTTCTCATTTACTGATCATATTGCTCTGTCAATAGTTAAGAAGAACATTCACAATAAATCTAGAATAGTGCAACATGAGTATCACAGAAGGGATCAATGACGCTGCCCGTATCTTGGTTTAGAGAAAGTACAGAATATCAACAATACTTCATCTTTGGTGATAATATTACTTAAACATGGTCAAAACATGCACTGCATTCACTTGATGGCCTGAGATTGGTAGCCATGTCACAGATCCCCCATCGTTTATTAAACTTTTACGATAGTATCTCCTCGTATGTATATGTATAACAATTAACAACTGCTCACCATCAACATAAGCAGTAGTACTGAAGTAAATGTATGCTTCCTCTTTGACATACAGCAGTGGCCTCTATGGCTAGCTGTATATGGCCACCAACCTGATGTCGTACAGTGGAAACCTTAGCTCCCTCTGCAACAGAACTAGCCAACAGTCATACCTGTTATACACCAGACTGTTAAATACTCCAGGAATTTGTGTTGACACAATACCAGAAATACTCCAGATGTTTGACAGAATTCCAGTCCATGCCACTCTTAAAGTTGCAAATTATAAAGTTGTATCCTGGTGTGTTGAGTGTATCCAAGTTTTAGCAATACACCTCTGTATCCTGCACCATCCTCTTCAAAATGGAAGCCAACTGGCCTGGTTCCAGACTTGCAAGGCTCCCCATGAGGGGCAGGGAGGCACCCAGAAATTCTTCCATCAGTCAACATGTTTTACACTAAATGCTAATTAGTCCCGTTTTCAAATAACAAATGTCCCCATAAAAGTCTTGCAGTTCTCTGTATCACTTTCACCCCAATTGTTTCTTATATTACAAGGTGCTGCAGCACCTTACATCCCCCCTGCAGAGCCTCACACCATCCAGATGTTCTTCCTATAGAATCTCTGCTGCAAGTTTTTGTAGGCAGTCAGGTCATCCTTGCCTTGTGCGTAACATGATCACCCCTCCCCCCTACCCTTCCCACTCCACACACACCTTCTCACTCACACTGTCAGCCTCTCCCTTTCTTCTTATTATACATGCTGATCATAATTACAATATTAACACAAAAGAATCTACAACTTAACTAGCTATTTAAAAGAGCCAGTATACTATGCCTGACATGCCCCTGTCGGTTACAGGTACAAACTGCATTGTATATTTGTTGTGGAATGTAGAGTGTCCCAATAGTACCTTAAGCTCAGCGTAACAGAGCTGTAATGTAGATGTAAAAGCGATACACTGGCAAGAAAAACAACACATTAACTTCTCACGCACAAATATTCATAAAAATTCTGAAATAATCACCAAAGATGGATGTATTTGTGCCTTGATATCCAAATCAGAGATGAAAACCAAGAATATTTTCCCCTTAGTTCATTCAAGCGCTTACTTATTTGCAAGTATTTGCATCTAAACTTGCTTGCATTTAGATGGAGATGCATAAAATTTACTGCTTAGTGTACAAAAAGGAAAAAGGTGTTGCTGAAGAATGTTCTCAGACTTTCCCCTCTTGCCAGGATCTGTCTACATGCATTACACCCAAGTTGTTATTTCACTTACTACTTGTGGTGGCTCTTGGCCAACTACTTGTCAAAACAAGTCACCAATTGTCGTCATGCATGTGTTTGTCAAACACCATTTTGACAGGTCTGAGATCTTGTCAAAACTTCACAAGGTTATATCTCAAAACTTCCACTTCCCAAAACTTCCACATCCAAGTACTACCACACATTGTTAAAACATCAAGAAGACAAAGTCATCAATATCCCCCGCAATGGCAAAATGCTCTTCATGATTATGTCTACGAGTAATGATTATGTCAAATATTTAGGTGTGCATATAGAAAAGTGGAAGGAGAGTATTGAAAGGTTTTGAAAGTTCTGCTCCAGAAAGGAGCACTACCACCAATTTCAGTCTAAGTCAAACTTGTTGCCATGGAAACGCCAAAAATATTTTATTCAGAATTCCAAAACTACCAAAAGGCACCAGTACACCACCAGATCTATCTATGTGCCAAGTTTGGTGAAGACATATTGAACGGTTTTAGAGTTCTGCTCCGGAAAAGAGCACTACCACCAATTTCAGTCTAAGTCAAACTTGTTGCCATGGAAACGCCAAAAATATTTTATTCAGAATTCCAAAACTACCAAAAGGCACCAGTACACCACCAGATCTATGTATGTGCCAAGTTTGGTGAAGAAACATAGAACGGTTTTAGATTTCTGCTCCGGAAAAGAGCACTACAACTAATTTCAGTTTTAGTCAAACTTGTTGCCATAGAAATGACAAAAATATTTTATTCAGAATTCCAAAACTACCAAAAGGCACAAGTACACCACCAGATCTATCTATATGCCAAGTTTGGTGAAGAAATAGTGAACAGTTTTAGAGTTCTGCTCCGGAAAAGAGCACTACCACAATTTCAGGCTAAGTCAAACTTGTTGCCATGGAAACGCCAAAAATATTTTATTCAGAATTCCAAAACAACCAAAAGGCACCAGTAGACCACCAGATCTATCTGTGTGCCAAGTTTGGTGAAGAAATATTGAACGGTTTTAGAGTTCTGCTCCGGAAAAGAGCACTACCACCAATTTCAGTCTAAGTGGAACTTGTTGCCATGGAAACGCCAAAAATATTTTATTCAGAATTCCAAAACTACCAAAAGGCACCAGTACACCACCAGATCTATCTATGTGCCAAGTTTGGTGATGAAATAGGGAACGGTTTTAGAGTTCTGCTCCGGAAAAGACAAATGTGCACGGACGGACTGACGGAGTCCATTTTAATACCCCCCGCAAAACGCGTTGCGGGGGATAACAACTGCTCATCACCCCTTTTTAGGTAATAGGATAGCCCAGGAAGTGCACTGGACTGAAACAACAGGTATGATACATCAACTGACTTAGCAGAGTAGAGATTTTTAGTAGAGAAGAGAGCAGTTAGTTAATATATCTGAAATATATATAATATAAGTTCATGCATATTTCACATAGGCAAAAGATGTTAAGTTTAGTTCATAGTATTCTGAATATACAAAACATAAATTCTGCGAGCTTAACATATATTTAATGTACATGTATATTAAAATATGTAGTTTCACAAAATAACATGGCTAATGAGTTTTGAAATGTTATATTTTTTGCTTAAAAGGGGCCAACAAGCCAAATAATTGCTTTTATTTCTGATTTGCAAATATCAAGTAACGTATCAAAACATTCAAAATGAGAAAATAAATTGTATCATGCTTCAGAGGTACAGATAAGCTGCGTATCTGCATAAATTACGCAAATATTTATGTGAAAACTCAATTCTTATCAAGTCTATTGTGTACAAGTACCCTTGTGTTTTTGTAAATACTCAATAAATTTTATCTTACATGCGTACACACAAATGGAAAATGGCAAAATACCCAATTGAGTTTGAGTGAGGTGGGTACAATGTAATTGGTTACTCATAGGAAAGTTAGGATATCCAATTGAGATGAACACAAGCGAGTACATAACTCAATGACCAAAAATGTTATCTGTAGCTCTGATGCTTACTTGAAGCTCTACTGCCAAACATACTTGCACTACCAAATCCAGGCATAAACACAAAAAACAATTTAATTAAATAAGGAAATTGATAATGTTATGGTAATCTATGGACATTGGCACTAATTGTTATGGTAGTGACACAATAATGGTAGTGACATTTTTAGTAGTAGCCAGCTTATAAGTTTACATTAAAAGATGATTTCATGAAATTTGTCAGTCAGATATTTTAGACTGTTTAAAGAATATGTAATAGGCAAAAGACTGCCTGTTACGGCAGTGACACTGTGGCAGTATATAATGTCATCACTGTAACGGCCCTATCACAGCCGTGTTGATCTACACCATACTCTACAGAAGGCAGTACTGAGTGACAGGGTTATGACTGTCGAATGTGAAATCTTGGACACTATAGGACATAAGTTCTATATAAATGTTCTACATAGACTGTTATATGTAAATAGAAAAAATATGTATTTTTGTTCATAACCCTGAATAAAATAAAATATATAATTTATTACTATAGTTTGGCATGAAATGCATGTGGACCCGGTTTTTTGTAAATATCTCTTCATCCAATGATCCAATCGATCTCAAACTGTGCAAGTGGATGTTTTGTCAGACAACCTAATCACATTGTAAATAACCGATTTTATGCATTTGTATTAAAGAATCTGTCTATGTAACTGTCAACAAAATAAACAGCAGAATGCAGACTGCTTGCAGAGGGAGGGAGCCAATGACCTGTAACAGCGGCAGTGTTGGGTCATAAAGGTCAACGTTCGTCAATGTAGGTCAGCTATGCACGTGACAGGTATGAAGAGGTGTCACAGGTCGTGAATAGGGTAAGGTGGGTGCCAACTGTTAACCATCAAGCGGAGTTTGTTTCTCTGAGTTGTTCAACATTAACCACAAAACCCATTAGTGAGAATTATTCTGTAGGATAAAATCTTTAAATTTGTAATGTTAATGTCATATTTTGTTTATGCAGTACCTAAGTGGAAATGCATTTAAAGAACACAGAAAGTATATTTACACTAAATCATTAATCGGACCACCTATGGTTGGAACTCAACAACTGTTAAAGCCCCGTTCCCTCGGACACAAGCACACACAATCATGCACACTTATTGAAGAAAAGATAGAACGAAGACAAAAGTGTTATGTTTTGATGTCGTTCACATTCCAAATTAAGCAATGCATTCCTAATAGCTTTAAGCATATAGCAGTGTTCACGAATAGCGTCTGACCCTCTGACAAATCCGACAGATTTGCCAACGGTCAGTCAGAAGTTTACAACCCCCCAGCCCCAGTGTCTGACTGTATATTTCACAATGACTTTGACTGAAGTTGTTTTATGTGACATTTGACACTTGTTTTCTGTTTATAAATCTTATGTTTAAAGAGCTACAGATAACTTTTTGGGTCATTGAGTTATGTACTCGCTTGTGTTCATCTCAATTGGGTATCCTAATTTTCCTTTGAGTAACCAAATAAATTGTACTCACCTCACTCAAACTCAATTGGGTATTTTGCCATTTTCCATTAATTTTAAAAATATAATAAAGTTTAAATGTTAGTGTTTGTTATTTATGTTTCATCTGTAATATGAAAAATGATAAGAAAGACTGCAAGTTGTCACGTTCATGTCCTGAAATAGAACCTCTCAATATACCTCAGTTATTTTATCTATCCACCGGTACCCAAGCTAAGATTTGACATTTTTGTGTGTACGCATGTAAGATCACATTTATTGAGTATTTACAAAAATTCAAGCGTACTTGTACGCAATAGACTTAATAGGAACTGAGTTTTCGCAAAAACAATTGCGTAATTTAGGCAGATACGCAGCTTATCTGTACCTCTGTGTTTGTTAATAATTTCAATGTCAATTATAAGAAATATTAAATCTGAAATGTGTGTTTAATTTTATTCCATGGGTCCTGAGCATTTTCAATGGGTCAGACAGACATCTGAAACTTACAGGACCCAATGTCCTGTGACTTTAAAACACCATTCGTGAACACTGATATAGATAGTTAATATTTATATTTTCATGATAATTTTATGTGAAATGAGTGTTTCATGTTACACTATGAGTCATTGGAATTAGTCAGTGCTGTCATTGTTAAAAGAAGTAATATTTATTTGAGCATGTCTGGCTGGATACTATTATTATCTGTAAATATAATAACAGAATAAAACTTCATCAAGTTCCCTCCATTCTTCCACAGATGAGTCATCAGTGTCTAGATGAATGACAACTGGATTAACTGTTTGCTCCTTCAAGCCATCTTTGAGCCAGTACTCTTTCTCCACCTTCTTGACATGTTCAACACATGCATGCCAACATGCAATGTCAATGTCACATATAGCAGTGTTGACAATGTGCTTGACATCATTCAACTTGAATGATTGATTTTTCCGGGCCACTGTACTTTTAAGGTCTCCCCAGATAAGTTTGATTGGGTTGAGATCACAGTGGTACGGTGGTAATCTCAAGACCTTATGGCCGTGTTGGCGTAGCATGTTGTCAATGTTATATGTGGGTGGAGGTTTGTTAGGTTTAATCAAAGAGTACAACTGTGGTTTAGTGGCCTTAATTGAAAATTGTATATTGTTATTTGTTAGCCATTGCTGCATATCTGACTTCTTTGTATTGGAAGTTGGCACCTATTGTTTGGATCTCTAACACTGTGATAGGGAGCATTGTCCATGACAACAAGACTTTTGTAAGGCGGAGCTGGCAACAATTGTTCCTCAATATACTGTGTGAAAACTGTTGAGTTCATTTCTGTATGATAGTCCCTACCATCTGTGCTCTTTGACCGAAATACCAGATCACACCCAGGTAGGAATCCACGGTGGGAACCAGCATGAAGAACGATTAAACGTTCACCTTTGCCTGTTGGTATTTTCCTACCATCACTGGTATCAGTGGGTAGCCACTGTCTGGCAGCAGTATGGTTTGCATTGACCCAGGTCTCATCCAGATATATAGGTTCGAACCCATCCTCTCTTGCCTGCTTAATTTCTCTCAGAAAGTTACACCTTATTTTCACAATATCAGATCTCTCACACATTACAAGTTTCTGGTTTGCTACCTTCTTGTACTTGTATCTAAATTTGAGCAGTAGTTTGCTTAACATAAACCTAGAAACATTAATGTCGTGATCCTCTGCAAGGATGTGTTTTAACTTTCTTTTGGATAGGTGTTCATTTCTAGCAAATAGCCGGCGAATGACATCTCTGATGACCCTGATGTCAAAAGAATCTAACTTTGGATGCCTACCTTTTTGTACAAGGTTTTGTTTATTGGTTGTTGGTTTATTTTTCACAATTTTTAGCACGATGTTCTTTTTCATGCCAAGAGCAAAAGTTGTACGTTTCATGTAATCCTACACCTTATAAATCGTTTTGCTACGTTTGCTCTCTTTTTAAAAAAAATTAAACACATTTCTAATTAAACGTTTAAAATCATCTGAATAAGCTTTCATGATGACAGCTAGAAGTAGTCAATGTGAATGATCCAAACGGTCTATCACTGTGCAGTGCACCTTTATGACCCAACACTGCCGCTGTTACAGGTCATTGGCTCTGCGGTCTGCTGTTTATTTTGTTGACAGTTACATTGACAGATTCTTTAATACAAATGCATAAAATCAGTGATTTACAATGTGATTAGGTTGTCTGACAAAACATCCACTTGCACAGTTTGAGATCGATTGGATCATTGGATGAAGAGATATTTACAAAAAACCGGGTCCACATGCATTTCATGCCAAACTATAAGTGATTGTTTGTATTCACTACTGATTAATGGGTTAAACCTTCACAGACTGGGGTAATCAGTATGCTAAAGTGTGTGCAGTCACCCAGAAATGTTGTTGTTATAAGCTGTGGAAGTTTTGGGATGTGAAGTTTTGGGAGGATACCCTTGACAATGTTTTCATAAAGAAAAGGCAATTCTAATATCTATCCTCAATCCAATACCCATCTAGGATGAATCACTGGATTAATTATTTTGATGCACTTAAAATCAAATACTATAGATGAAGCTGGCTCCTCCCTCAATAAATGCACAGCCTTTAACCTGTTGAATTCGAATAATATTTTTGAATGCACAGAATGTAAAGATACAACAAGCTGTCCACTTGACACCGAGGTGACAACCTATCAAGGTGTAGGACTACACACAAAACGCTTGTGTATATATATATATATGGCTGTGTTCAGATGCAGGTCACACATTTACAGGGTAAAACAGTGGCTAGTGACATCTTGTCCCTACATTCCCAACACTACAAGTATCACATTGTGTAACATGCAGAGTGATGGGATTATACTGATTTCAGACACTGTATTTCCGCCTTTGTATTCTGAGGCTGAAGGTGCTTTTCCATTGAAATACAGTTTGTATGAACCTAAGAATATCCAGTGTTTCAGTTATCACCAGGGAATGAACGAAAGGAAATTAAACATGTCATGAAAATCTCTACTGCACAATAGGTAATTGGCTGATACTAATTGGCACTAATGTGTTGTTGCAACAGTTAAAAGTACTGTCATAATCCATCTGAGATGATATCATGATGAGTTTCATTAACCAAGTTTAGTAGCTTCTGTTTGTCCACCTCAAGCAATACAGTGTAAGTTTTGATTGTGTAGAACATACAAAGAAACATTTTCTCCAAGAATACACATAAACAACTGGATAATGTGGTACCATCTGATTGTGAAATACGACATACATTGCTTTGCCACGAACAGTACAATATGATGCCACCCATTTACCAAGCCTTTACAATCATAAAAACAGGCTTGACTTGAGACAGGACTACACAATGCCTTCAGAAAGAGGTCAAATGTAACATATGTTATATTTGGGATTACACTTTCTTTGTAATCTGACTTGAGACAGGTTTTACACCTGTTAACACTGTATATGTGTTTCTCAACTTTATGTCTTGTACTGACAATGAGTAAGTTAGAGGAAATACCCATTAGACACCTGAACTACGGACCTTCCCTTGTGAAGGAATGCTGTGGATCTCAGTGCCAGGATAAAAGTTACTCACTCATGGCTACAATCCATTATTCCTCATAGCTGTTTGTTTTTTTCTCAGATAACAGAAAATAGTCCAGCCAAAAAAAATGTTCATAAACTTTAAGATGATACCTTTGATTCTGATTGAATTCAAACAAGATACAACTTTTATCCAAAAAAAAATAAGGAACACCTAATAAGAATGAGTATACATCTATTGGTACTGTTGAGAGTGTAGCACAGTACTGATGTTGACCAATGATATCTGAACCACCTGTCACCAGTGTACTCAGGGTCATGGACTATGGGCCCAAAGCACTGGTACATTGATCAGCCCACTTACATCCTGCTACCTTGGAGTAAGTTAAACCAGGCAGGTTTATTACCAATGCCACTGAAACTAACTGGAGACCATTTGAGCAACATCACTCCTGGAGTAAAACTAAAAGGAACCACAAGAGAATCCCAGCAACAAACTTCATTGCATGATATTAGGCACAGCGTGCTATATTTATATCATGGGTACAGGAATCAGTAATACTATTTTTCCAGCTTTGGCCACCTGCTTCCATAATTCTTTTCCATATAAAACAAATGTAGACATTTAGCTATAATATCATCAATGAGTACACATGTTATTTCCAATAGAGTAATATTGCATGTTTTAGTTGTTATGTTTTAAACCTGCTCTGATCCATCAATATTCTGTGATGTTATTATTTGTATTTTCCATGGATACCCAGATGATATCCCAGAAAACTCAAATAGTTTGTGAGCTATGCGATAATGGTGACAAAGTCACCTCCTTGTGATTCTGCATGTTCTGTTTACTAGGGCTGTGTATTGGCAACTAAACTGTAATATATTGTGACACTGGTATCCATATTGAGGTACTACCACCACCAGCTGGAATCTAAGGAAACTGCCAGAGGTCATAGAGAGGTCAGGAGATCCCAACCAGCAATCAAACATGACCAAGGAACACACCTACCTATTGGGAGTTATTAATTTAATTATCTGTGCTGGCTTCCATGTCATCATGCTTATTAGCCATAGAAGGACTATTTCTGCCCGGATTAAGCCCTGGCTTCTATTTGTTTATTGCTATTACCAATCAGAGCCAGTTGACACTGGCTTCCCTTGTTGTTACTCTATCACTGTTGTTGTTCCACATGTACTTACATAGCTATCTGTATCCTAGTTTTTCATTCACCTGTTGAAGGAGTTACAATATATTCAGAAACACTGTGTTCCTCAAAATAAAGAGTAAAAATCATGATTTTGAGAGCTTTCAGAAACCCTAGTTCCCAAAGCACAGCTTTGATTTTCGAAATCTATGTATCATTTTGCAGCTAAGTCTATCAGTCTCTTGTCAAACTCAGTTGTATCAGCCCTGTAAATAGACTCACTGCAGCTTATGAGCCTTAGCAGGCATTGCCAGATAGGCAAGTAGATGCCCGAGTATAGTGCCTCTCAGATTAATGCTAAGTCTCTGAATAAAATTCACACTTGCTTTACTCACAGCTTTCACATGACTAAAACAGCTGGACGAAAGTGAAAATAATGTGGTCAAGGGACTGCGAGACAGATTAAGAGCCTCTTTTCATGTCAAATTTAGATAATATACCACCTTTCATTCAGTGAGAAGCAGGGCACATGACCAGATGCTGACATGTATAAGCAATACAATAATGTACAAACTTGTTTGATTTTCCTACTTACCGTAGTTAGGAAATGACAAAAGCACTACAAGCACTACTTCACTCAACACAAAAAATAAGTGTTCTTTCTGAGTGTGTGAAAGCATTTTCTTGATAGAATATACTTACTATCATCTATCTCCCTGAACAAACTGAAGAAATGTACCCCCAAAATATTGACTCTATTAAACATATTGAAAGTAATAGTCATCTAATGACCGACACATAGACTCTACAAGTTCATTGACTAACTTAAGAATCTATTCTATTCTATTCCTATCTATCTATCTATCTATCTATCTATCTACTTGTCATTATCATGATGGCAAATTTGATGTTCTGTAAATGCATTATGATGTACTGTCAATATGGTGGATTCGTAGAGGTACAGAGTCGTGCAAAAAGTATTCGGACACTTGACGTAATTTCCATAGATTTGCATGTTAATTTAGTGTAGCATAAATAATTTTCATGAATTTAATTTTCGTAAGCTACAAGTCAGATTTTGCACATTATGGAGGAATCATCTTACCTACAATCACATAATTTCTGTTTAATTTTCCATTGCTTATTTATTGAATGGCAACAATTTAATCAAAATATGTACAGTGCCGTGAACTCCTTTAACATGGCGGCGTATGGGATTGTACATTGTGGAACCATACGCAAGTTGATATTAAAATGTGATGTCATTAGTTAAATAGTGGTCGGAAAATTGAACTTAACTTAGAGATGATTTCAAATTTGCCTATCAAATTTTACAAATATCCATCCTAAACTCACTTCATGAAAATTATTTATGCTACACTGAAATAACATGTAAGTCTATGGAAATTATGTCAAGTGGCCGAATACTTTTTGAACGGGTCTGTAGTTCGTTATAGACATTTCTCATCTAATGACATTATTCAAATGTTTGTTGTAACCACCAAACAAAAGATTACATCGCAGCACCACCTGAGCATTAGTACACACATGTTGTTCTCATGATACAGTTGGTTGTTCTATGACTGTCAGTGGAAACATGAAGCCCCATTTATAAGGTGAAACTGTGAAAACCATATGTATCGGGAGATTCCAAAAAGGGTCCACAAACTATAATTGGAGCACATGTTTAGGCTCCCATCATTGTGCTCTTGAACAGACATTTTTCACTGAACAGTGATGAGCTGTGGGGTGATGACACAAGTTTTCACAGATTGAACTGGAAGAATAATGACAAATTGCCCACTGGCCAAAAACCTGGCATTTGGGATAACTACTAAGAAACCTAGAAACTTGCTTGGCAACGTAGAAATCCTTTACCACTACATAGAATTGCTTCACAACACAAACCAACCTTGCTGTGATTTGCCAAAATATTCTAAAAATATCACATGCTATCTCTTAGATTATTCTACAAATCACTAGGGAGTTAGTGCACTCACTCTTGACTTTCTGTCAGAGGGCACATGCGTTATCATATCCCCCCATATCCGAACTCCTCTCTAGATTAGAATCCCTACGTTGGTAAGTTCATCAGAGTTTATAGGACCACTTACATTTACCGTTTCAAACAGTTTCTATGGGGCTTCTCACCACAAAACAACAGGAGAGCACACAATAATGGTCTGAACAAGCAGTTCAATATGATAGCTCACTTCCTGGCTTTGTGCTGAAACTAAGCTATCGGGTCTGTAGATTATCCAAAGGACTACATGAACAATTACAGAAGCAGATTGTTTAGACTTACAATATACTGGAGCCTGCTGTTTAAATCAAATGAAATCTAAAATGATATTCACAGAGCCTGATCTCACCAAACTGTTTGACAGTTCTGTTTCTCACTTCCACTCTACATACATGTTGTTCCACTAATTACAACGTGTTTTTCCACTTTACCTGTAACATTATAATTGCAGAGGCCCAGATAAGCTGCGTATCTGGGGTAAAATACGCATAGAAAATTTCCAATTACACCTTAAAAAATAATTGCAGCTTACCAATTACGCATTAAAAAATCTATATGCACAAGGTTTAGAACATATGCATACGGAATATATTTGTAAACATCATGTGCGTTATTAAAGACATTGATTGCTATTGCTAGTATTGATTGACAGGTTATGTTAGCACATTGTCCAATCCTCGGCTAAAATCCAGCAGTCACACCTAAAGCAATAAATCTGAAGTCAGCGATACTCACTTTGCTTTTATTATTTTGTCTAAGATGATTTAATTTATTTTTGGTCTCTCAGCAACTTCTCACGAACAATGGTTACACACATCAGTGATATTTTGAACTGTTGCTGAAGTCACAGACATTGTGAAAATGCTAACATGGTCTAACATGAGTGATTTTGTATGAAATCCATTTCCGTAACATTTAAGTTGGTCTTGAATAGGTATGACATATGGCAGTACACACCTGCTTAGTAAACGTACCCAATGACAAATAGTTAGGTGAGTACAGTCACTGAAATACACACACATTTGAAAGCAGTGGGTAACGGAAAAAGAAATACCCACTCAACATTCATAATACCCACTCCATAAAAATACAGTGGGTACAGTACCCACACAAGCTAAATGTTATCTGAAGCCCTGTATTTGCACTCAGCAGTTCGGGATGCTTGATCAGCAACACATGACACATTAAACAATTCACCAACAAACTGAGCACAAACGCCCTTGACTGTGAATCACAAAGAGAAGAAGGCACCACCCTGTTGAAGTGACTAACAGCAGGCAGCCATATCCTAGACAGTCTAGGGCAGCACAAATAATGTCTCTTCCACATTTCTGCCTTAACATTCCTCAACACAGCAACTATGCTGCCTTCACACTCAACACAGCAACAATGCTACCTTCACATTCCTCAACACAGCAACAATGCTACCTTCACATTCCTCAACACAGCAACTATGCTGCCTTCACATTCCTCAACACAGCAACTATGCTGCCTTCACACTCCTCAACACAGCAACTATGCTGCCTTTACTCTCCTCAACAAAGCAACAATGCTGCCTTCACACTCAACACAGCAACTATGCTGCCTTCACACTCCTCAACACAGCAACTATGCTGCCTTCACACTCAACACAGCAACTATGCTGCCTTCACACTCCTTAACACAGCAACTATGCTGCCTTCACACTCCTCAACACAGCAACAATGCTACCTTCACATTCCTCAGGGGCGGTGGGGTAGCCTAATGGTTAAAGCGTTGGCTCGTCACGCCGAAGACCCGGGTTCGATTCCACACATGGGCACAATGTGTTAAGCCCATTTCTGGTGTCCCCCGCCGTGATGTTGCTGGAATATTGCTAAAAGCGGCATAAAACTAAACTCAGTCAGTCAGTCAGTCACATTCCTCAACACAGCAACAATGCTGCCTTCACATTCCTCAACACAGCAACTATGCTGCCTTCACACTCAACACAGCAACTATGCTGCCTTCACACTCCTCAACACAGCAACTATGCTGCCTTCACACTCAACACAGCAACTATGCTGCCTTCACACTCAACACAGCAACAATGCTGCCTTCACATTCCTCAACACAGCAACTATGCTGCCTTCACACTCAACACAGCGACATTGCTGCCTTCACTCTCCTCAACACAGCAACACTGATGCATTCACACTCCTCAATACAGCAACATTTCTACACTGTCACATTCCTGTCTTCACATCTCTGAACAGTCACATTCCTGCCTTCATACATCTGTACAGTCACATTCCTCCGTTCACATCTCTGTACAGTCACATTCCTGCCTTCATACATCTGTACAGTCACATTCCTGCCTTCATACATCTGTACAGTCACATTCCTCCGTTCACATCTCTGTACAGTCACATTCCTCCGTTCACATCTCTGTACAGTCACATTCCTGCCTTCATATATCTGTACAGTCACATTCCTGCCTTTACATCTCTGTAGTCACATTGCTGCCTTCACATCTCTGTACAGTCACACCCCTGCCTTCACATCTCTGTACAGTCACATTGCTGCCTTCACATCTCTGTACAGTCACATTGCTGCCTTCACATCTCTGTACAGTCACATTTCTGCCTTCACATCTCTGTACAGTCACACCCCTGCCTTCACATCTCTGTACAGTCACATTCCTGCCTTCACATCTCTGTACAGTCACATTCCTGCCTTCATACATCTGTACAGTCACATCCATGCCTCCATATCTCTGTACAGTCACATTCCTGCCTTCACATCTCTGTACAGTCACATTGCTGCCTTCACATCTCTGTACAGTCACATCCCTGCCTTCACATCTCTGTACAGTCACATTCCTGCCTTCACATCTCTGTACAGTCACATTCCTGCCTTCACAACTCTGTACAGTCAAATTGCTGCCTTCACATCTCTGTACAGTCAAATTGCTGCCTTCACATCTCTGTACAGTTACACTGACATACTGCAACTTTTGCAATATTGTTGCAATAGCGTGGGGTACTATTACAATGCAATAGTGAAAACAGACCTAGCAGTCTTCCCCCACTGTAGTCAGATAGCTGCTTTCACACATCACTGTACAATGACATTCCAGCAACCTTCAGCTAGGCCATTTACCATGGCATTCTATGGTTTGTAATTGACAATAATTAAAGATTTTTTGTCTAATTAACTTGCTTTAAGATCAGAACCTAAACTTAAAAAGCAAACGTATTTCAAGCAACCGTGGTGATTACTGATGAACCAAATACCAAGGGAGTCAGGCATTTATTCAGAGAATCTTCAAGACAGAAAGAGTTCATTTTTTTGTTTGAAATGTAACTCGCTCTTACAGTTGGCCTGGCCTGGGAGAAGTAAACAGTCTGTGAAATCTGTCAATAGCTTGATTGTTAGTAGGAACAACTGAAACCCTCAATTTCTCTAAGTTAAAGAACCCACATTGCCACAAAGATGTCTCTATCCATAAAAAGCCTTATTTGAAGCTCATCAATGAAATGTCTCTGATTGCCCACTTCAGTGTAATCAGACCTCAAATCATTGCCAGATGACACAATTTATTGACTGTCTCCCCCATTAAACAGTAGGCCATTATTGGACGACCTGTCCAGAACCAGCAGGCACACATATATACTGTCTACCACATCTCCCATAGAACACTTTATTTGTTGCTAGCCTTGAAAATGCTCTCATTCCTCTTATTCCTGACAATGCAACTGATAGACTTGCAGACTGTGCTAAAACTAAACATTATTCTTTGAAAATACCTTTGGCCTTTCTCATTAAAGACTGTGTGAATGGAATGAAAACTACTCACATGAATAATGATGTCCAAAAAAAATTCACCACGTACATGGGCCCACACTGAGAGACATCCAGCCACATAAACAACCTTCACCATGTACATGGGCCCACACTGAGAGACATCCAGCCACATAAACAACCTTCACCATGTACATGGGCCCACACTGAGAGTCATCCAGCCAGATAAACAACCTTCACCATGTACATGGGCCCACACTGAGAGACATCCAGCCACATAAACAACCTTCACCATGTACATGGGTCCACACTGAGAGACATCCAGCCACATAAACAACCTTCACCATGTACATGGGCCCACACTGAGAGTCATCCAGCCACATAAACAACCTTCACCATGTACATGGGCCCACACTGAGAGTCATCCAGCCACATAAACAACCTTCACCATGTACATGGGCCCACACTGAGACATCCAGCCACATAAACAACCTTCACCATGTACATGGGCCCACACTGAGAGTCATCCAGCCAGATAAACAACCTTCACCATGTACATGGGCCCACACTGAGAGACATCCAGCCACATAAACAACCTTCACCATGTACATGGGCCCACACTGAGAGTCATCCAGCCAGATAAACAACCTTCACCATGTACATGGGCCCACACTGAGAGACATCCAGCCACATAAACAACCTTCACCATGTACATGGGCCCACACTGAGAGACATCCAGCCACATAAACAACCTTCACCATGTACATGGGCCCACACTGAGAGACATCCAGCCACATAAACAACCTTCACCATGTACATGGGCCCACACTGAGAGACATCCAGCCACATAAACAACCTTCACCATGTACATGGGCCCACACTGAGAGACATCCAGCCACATAAATAACCTTCACCATGTACATGGGCCTACACTGAGAGACATCCAGCCACATAAACAACCTTCACCATGTACATGGGCCCACACTGGGAGACATCCAGCCACATAAACAACATTCACCACATACATGGGCCCACACGGAGAGACATCAAGCCACATAAACAACCTTCACCACGGACATGGGCCTACACTGAAAGACATCCAGCCAGATAAACAACCTTCACCATGTACAGAGATGGATGTACAGAAAATGGCATTACCTGTCTACTTTGTCCTTGTCAATCAAGGTGAACTAAGAAAGAGCTAATATACAAATGAAAATAATGACCAGTGTGCCCACAACATTATTAATTGACTGTCCGTCAGTACATTTAAATTCAACCACATCACATAGAATTACAAGAGGGCCAATACAGGCTAAGCAGGCCCATACAGTTTATACACGTGATTGCATTTAGTATGGGTAGTCAAATAATAAACATGTCATTAAATGCTATAAAATAGTATAATATTATTGCAATGTTGGTCAATGGTACCTTTATCTAACAATGAGAAGCTGTCATGAATCGCCTTGTAGTCTTGCACTAATATTGTGCAAAGGATCATGGCGAGACAAAATCCGTATTCCCATCTACGGTTGATGTTACCTCTTATACTAACAAGCTGTGAGAGGTCCAGAGTTTACATAGGGCCATTCATGATCATGTCGTCTGCCTCGAGATAATAGTTTCAACTTGGCTACAAAAAAGGACAAAGTCTGGAGACAATTTAATGACAGAATGTCAATACAGATAGCTATTTATAGGTCCAGTGTTAGTCTCGTCCACTTCTTGTTCTTCCAGTGACTGGCCTCAATCAAGCACACAACTTAAGATGTGGAAATGACTTCATGACTAAAATTTCAAACCCATGCATAACTTATATGTTTAGTCTAGGTGAACAAGGTCAAAACACAAGTGGGGAGTATTTTGCTATTTTACCTAAAATCTGCAGCTGAACATGATATCCCACAAAACACTTGAAGCCCTAGAACAATGAATTAGGAATGACACAGTAAGGATTTTCCTTGTCATATTTCATCCCATGTTTAAAGCATGCTCAAAGTATCTTCCCTTATTACCAGAAAGTTCATAAAATGCATTTAATTTGAGAGGACACCATGGTATTAATGTAATATACCTTTGACATTGAAAAGAATGTTCAGGTACTAAACACCGCACCTTCCTACTCCGCCACCTCCCTTCCTAAATTGTTGATTATTATAGGTACACATTTTCAGTATGCTTCAGGCTCAGAGAGACTGTCTGAACAGACAGACGATGAATGAGCAGGTGATGGACCATATACACAGGCATCATGCCATATGCTTTTTGAGAAGTGGCTCAAAAGTTCTGATCCTAACCATGACGAAATGGTTCAGATGGAATCAATTGATCCCGCTGCATGGAATGCTTGCTCCAGGCTACATAAATAGAGATTACTACCCATGTGTCTCTCAGATACCAGTTATCTTATAAGTTGTAAATCGTATCTGACAGACACAAGAACAGTGATCTGTTTCTTACACTCCATCAAATCACACCACTTTAGGGTCAAATAGATTCAAATATCATATTATCACATCTAGGGCTGTAGCGATGCATCAAACTATCAATGGATTGCAATTGTTGAGTCTTCGATAGCAATTAATTGATGGTAGAAACAAAAAACTATCGATGTGACTATTGATAGTTTAATAATTGACTTCCGTTGATAAATGGAACACAGGAAGTACCAGATTCTTTCACTTTGATTTAGAATTATCCGCCATTACCTCTTAAATAAACTTGACTGTTTACTTGATCTGGGTTTCAAGTTTCTTGCCAGTTATTAAAAGAGAGTGAAACTACTTCAACTTGCTTATGTTTCATATAAACTGTACATTCATTTGGGAAATGACTTCAAATGAGACAATTCAAGGAGACAAAAACAACTATTGCAATATTATTGCAATAGTTGGTCGCAATAGACTATCGCTATCGCAATAGTACAGTGTTCACGAATAGCGTCTGACCCTCTGACAAATCAGGCAGATTTGCCAACGGTCCGACAGAAGTCTGCAACCCGCCGGCCCCAATGTCAGACTGTATATTTCACAATGACTTTGACTGAAGTTGTTATATGTGACATGTGACACTTGTTTGCCCTTTATAAATCTTACGTTTGTTAAAAATTTCAATGCCAATTATAAGAAATGTTGAATATGAAATGTGTGTTTAATTTTATTCTATGGGTCCTGTGAATTTTGAATGGGTCAGACAGACATCTGAAACTTACAGGACCCAATGTCCTGTTACTTTGAAACAGCATTCGTGAACACTGAATAGTATGTTGCAAAAGACTATCGCTATCACAACAGCTGTTTCCCTGTCAATAGATACCCCTAATCTCATCATAGTAGTGCAATAATGCACAACCCAATGTTTATAAATGAGTGATGTCACTCGGCTCCCTGGTTACTACAGATCCCCAAGGTGACCCACCATAAAACGTTTCTGCAGTGTGTGCTTCATCAAGGCCATAACGATGATGCAAACTAGACTAGATCAAAGAAAATTCACTAAACACTCTAAAATGACGATGTTGCAACATAAATTGTGAGTGTGACGTTATTGTATTCATTTTGGACAGTTGCTGGTGTTCTTCATTGAGTTTTGATACTGTTGTCATTATGAGAAGATGGTTTGGATATCTCTGCACATGGGTTTCTGTAGACTAACATCTAGTCTCTGAAATGAACATATCTTAACGAAAAAAGGTTCCTAATTTATAATCATAAAATATAATGAAAAGGAGCCCAGAGTAACCAAATAAATTGTTCTCACTCAAACTCATTTGGGTATGTTGCCATTTTCCATTAATTGTAAAAATATAATAAAGTTTAAATGTTATTACTATTGGATCTGTAATATGAGAAACGATAAGAAAGACTGCAAGTTGCCAAGTTCATGTGTTGAAATAGAACCTATGCATATACCTCAGTTATTTTATCTGTGCACCGGTACGCAAGCTAAGATTCAACATTTTCGTTTGTACACATATAAGATCAAATTTATTGAGCATTTGCAAAGATTCACGCGTACTTGTATGAAATAGATATAATAAGAATTGAGTTTTTACATAAATATTTGTGTAATTTACATAGATACGCAGCTTATCTGTACCTCTGACATATTCTAGACTTGCACGGGCTTTCTTGGATGTATTTGGTTCAGGGTCTGTATGACATACTAGGGTGTCTGCACTTGTGTAAAAGTTTACATTCTATGTTCCACCATGGACCAGAGCCAGAACTATTGAGAGTCTGCAATTAATGAGTGCTTGACATTGTTATGTTCACCATTAAGGGGGACTACCCTTCTTGCCACAGCTGTCTTGTATTGCAATGAGCCTGAAACTGCCACTTGGGACTTGTTGATGTCATGGTGTTGAGAAGATGACATGTTAGTTGATTACACTGTGTATGTGTTGTTATAAATATTCTAAGTGTTTTTATTGCATTAATTCCTGCACACATTATAACTGTGAAAGTTACAGGCAAGTATTAAGGTGTTTGGCACGAGAAACAGGTTTGCACTCAATTGAAGCATGAGTATCGCCTCAATGAATTTTAATCAGCAATGCAGTCTGTCCTAATCTGACCGTGTGTCATCACCATGGAGTAGCCAATCACAGTCTTGGAAATCAATTTCACGCATATGTTTGACACCAGTTTTCTCATAGGGGCTTCTCACCCTCATTTGGGTAAGAAAAGGTCCTTTACAACATATATTATGTCATCTTCATTTGGATAATGCTTGCCTAACTTTTTTTTTCAAATTTGGGAGGAAATATGGATATGGCAGTGTCAAATCTGATTAAAATCGAGGAAGTTAGATGAGTTCAAAGCTACAGTCATGCATGGTGAAATAACAAATAAAACATGAGTTTTGCAAAACATTTAGCTCTGATATTCTTACACAGCTGTCTTAATCAGTAAGAATAGCAGTGGCCAGTAATGGTTTGAATCCTAGAACAGTGAAGCCACCACTTGGCAGCTGGACCAGACTTTGTCTTTGTCTCGGATGGTTGTAAATCTAAGACAAATCCATGCTTACCAAGTGGTCAATAAAATGAGTTGGGTCAGCTTCAAAACAATGAAATTTCTCATGAGAGATGATGACCTGGACTGTTTCTGATCAGGTTTCAGAAGCTTTGGAACCCATCATGCTGAAACCTTTGACATGCACAGGTCATTCCTCTGAATGTTTTTAACTCCTTCATGAGAGATGATGACTCTATCAGTTATGTAATGACAGATGTGTTCCTCAATCCCCCACAATCATATTATGTACTTTATTAACATTTCCCTAAGTGGTGGCTGTTGAAGGTCTTACTGATACTCGACCATCTTTCCCCCTATCAACCTGACAGCCAACCTCTCTAAACTGACTGACTGACTGAGTTTAGTTTTACGCCGCTTTTAGCAATATTCCAGCAATATCACGGCGGGGGACACCAGAAATGGGCTTAACACATTGTGCCCATGTGTGGAATCGAACCCGGGTCTTCGGCGTGACGAGCCAACGCTTTTAACCACTAGGCTACCCCACCGCCCCACCTCTCTGAACAGTGACAAAGGAAGGCGTCTCATCCCCTCAGTTGACAACCCGTCCACATGGATGGCTGGTGGAGTTTCTTTTCAGTTGGAGATACCTGAAGGCCAATTTTGTCCCTTTGCATCTACAGAGAACACCTTGTCACTTTGATACCTGCAGAAACATGTTGCCTGGATGGGCATTACAAGGAGTCAATGCTGCCTGCGAGCATGGAAAGTATCGTACTGGGTCCTGTTGTCTTAAAGAAAACAATATTTTTCAAGAGTTAACATTGCAAATGTGAGAAAAGTCATTGATCAATGAGAACCCCCAAGAGATGTCATGGGTCAAAGATGGCCACAACTGTCATCACACACAAAAACTTGAGAGGTACACTAGATTCAAGCAAATGAAAAGCAGAAGAAATTACCTTCTCAAATGAAGGCGAGAATAATATTGATTAAACCTCCCAGTGTGAGGGCATGGCACTTCACTGGCTGTTGATAGCTGCCATATGGAAAACATCGAAGCATGCCCTTGCCAAGTCCTTTTATCTTATTTGATCTTTCTCAAGTGGAAAACTATTAAGTATCCAAATAAAGAGAGAAGGTCTTCAATGAAGTAATGCAAAATGTCTACAAATATTTTTCATGCAATTGGTGTCTCTCTTCCTTGAAAACAACTCTGTATGTTGTATTAGTCATTTGTGAATATGCTAAAACAAAGAAGTACTCATTAGAAGTACAGTATGAGCAACTATTTAATTATCTGTTCACATGTATGAGCACTGAAAAAATACCTGTATAGGCAAATATGTTTCAGTGCATACATCCATGTAGGCTGGTCCATGAGAAATCACCAAGTGCACATTTACGTTTCTATTTCTAATTTAAAGAATGGGATCAGGTGGAGTGTTTGAGATCAAGCCATAGAAGTAACTAGACGTGCAACGGTACGCCCATGCCGCGGTTCAGTATGTATTGCACTACACAGCTCTCGGTTCGGTACTTTTCAGTTCGGTTCATTAACAATAAAAATTAAAGTTCCAAGAAGAAATCTTCTTCGAACTGGGACCCAAACAAAAGTGCCTTTACATGAACTCGTTCATCCAACTGAATCGGCATGAGTTGTTGGTAATAGCACTTTGGCACAGAAATGTCAAAAACAGTATCTACATGAAGATGTCATCTGGAATTAAATTACATGGAATATTTGTGATGACATTCCAAAAGTAATGTGTACAAGGTGAGCAACATATTTACGGTACGGAAACCGAACGTACTGTAATTTCAAAGTGAAATTTCAGTGTACCGAACTGACAACAAAATTCTGCGGTATGAATACACCGCAGTATACTGTTTCAGCCCTAGAAGTAATTCAGGATAAGGGATCCGTGGGATTATTATTTTTCATGCTAAAGTAGTAATTAAGGAATCCTTAAATCACCAGAGCTTGTAATGCAAAACAACTGGCATGAAGGTATATATTGTCACTGACAGGTCTACATTACAGGTATCCCGACTTTATAGTGTTAAGACACACCTGTGATAATACACACCTTCATGCCAGGTAATACTGATAGCAATCAAGTCAGTCTTCAAACTGTGAAGGAAAAACTTGCTAGTGTAATGTTGAGAAAGATATCCCTTCTAATAATTTACAAAGCACTTCTGACTAATTGAAACGTAATTTTCTGTGTTTAGTATCTTACTGCACACGCAAGAGACAAATCTAAAAAAAAAAAGAATTGAAACTTCCATAACACTTAATTGTGACCTTCATCAAGGACTTATGGAGGCTTTATGCTACAAGAAGCATGGGCTGAATGAGACGAAGCAGTAGCCCTGTTGTCACTACAGGATATTGGTGCAGACTGTCTCTCATTTCCCTCTGCCAATTGTGCATCAATGATGGGTTTCCTCATCCATGTGCCCACTGGCTAGGACAGCCCCAGTGCGTTCCACTCATAATACTTTTACAACATATGCTACAGGATAGAACAACGACTATTTCAGTCTCAAACTGTGCTTATTGTAAATATCTATGTACATGGTGATGAGCGAGCGAGTTTAGTTTTACGCTGCACTCAGCAATATTCCAGCTATATGGCCGCGGTCTGTAAAAAATCCAGTGATCAACAACATGACCATCGATCTGCGCAATTGGGAACCGATGACATCAGGGGTGGAAATAACCCATTGCCCGACATCCAAGTCCAGTGTTTTTTTCTGTCGGGCAAGCACATTTGTATATTACACTGTAACGGTGTCCAGTTGACTTTCCAATGTTAATTATGTTGTTTATTTAAAAAATCAGCAAGAAAAACGGTTGGTATAGTGGAAAAATTATCAGGGGCAAGTGACTTTACATGCACCACTGTACCGGAGTACACTAGCAATTTTAAAGTTATTTCCACCCCTGGACATTTGTCAACCAAGTCAGCAAGCCTGACCACCCGCCCCTTTAGTCGCCTCTTATGACAAGACACGGTGATGAAGAAATAAAACACTATATTTGTCACTTACTTACTGTATACTGTAATTCTCCAGTTTCATGATGTCCATCAGATATTGGTGCTTTAGTTCCCCGAACCAAGTATATATTGGGTACACTGCTTATGATAGACTTATAGTGCAATCTGTCCACACAGATTTATGTGGGAGTTGCTTCCTTCTTTAACATATGTTACATTTGGGATTACACTTTCTCAGTAAACATGGTAAAGTACCGATTTTAGTGTTTTTGCTACTTTGGATTCAAACCATCACTCTCAGAGACAGGGACCCAAATGCCAGCACATAAAGTCAGCCACCCAACACACTCAGCTTCCTTCTTCACCAGTATTATGAAGCAGGTTGAAGACAAGATTACACAGTATGTTTTCTAGTTTCTGTATCTTTGATGCTGCACATTATTTGAAGCCTTTGATAGATTTTATAACCCATAAAGTTTAGCAAAAAATATGTGCAAAATGTAATTAAAAGTGTGTGATAGGCTCACCCGACACTAAGCAGCCCAGCAACAATCACTTGCAGCCCTTAGCATTGTTTTAAGAACTCTTTCAACACCAGTCAACCAGAAGCTTTTATGAACTCTTTCAACACCAGTCTAAGAGGATAGATGAAATCTTGAAACATTATTGCTACTACATGTCATACACTATTTGAAACGTCTAAATCTACTGTTAATAGATATGAAAGATATTTTAATCTTATTATTTAAATAATACAACTACAACTTAAATAAGTTTATTTTTAGTGAAAATGCAAGCTTACACATTTATAATGTCCAGATATACATTGAAGGAAGTGATAACTGCAGCAATTTTTTCCATTTGTAAGATGTCATAATATCCACTTACCTATTTCTTTCATATTCTCAGTTTTACGCAATCGGAAAATTATTAAAGAAAGATCTTTTTATTTATATATATGGTGGGCCATTGCCCATATCCCGGTTGTGACCTGTGACAAGACTTTCTTATGCATATATTTTATTACATTAAACATTGTGTCTTCACATGAAGATTGAGGCAACAAAAGCCAAGATGTCACTTGACTTATATTACACGATCGCAGGAAAAGATGGAAATAGTAATTAAGATGTACGTTTGACAACTTTTATGTGTACCTTCAGTTGATTTTATTCCTTAGTTAATTCTATTGATTTCCTCATTGATTAATAATTTCCTTGAAACAATGTTATTTTGCTCATTGACAACTGAGGTGTGGACTCATTGCCAAAGCATGTGTCCAATAATAGTTTTTTTCAATAACATTGCGATCTTGCAATCTAGGTATTTTACCCATGGTGTCTGTTATAAGTGGGTACTACTGATCTTCAGTGGGTACTCAAATTTTCCGATACGTACCCTTTTTTTAAATTAAGTATTTTCTATGTCAGTAATGTAAAAAAAATGTTTAAACAGATAACCATAGCCAACTGTTTGTACTTCAGACATTAACAAAACATGGTTGGTGTTAAAAGAGAAATACAAAAAATGTGAAGTCTTAGTTACCAGTACATTATTATTTGACTTGTTCAGTGAGCAAATTGAAATACAAACACGTCGGAGTGAATGTCATTTTAGACTGGTTCTGTTAACTGCAGCATAGTTTCATTTCATCAGATTGTTTATTGAAAGATAACCATGGAAAATTAATTTTCCATGCATCTCTTTTCGAAAGTCTATTGCCATCATGTTTCTTCGCCGGTGCGCGAGTGACAGCGGTAAGCAAATCTGTCAATATTCTATCAATAGCAGCCTTCTATTCAAAACAATTTCCAGTAAGTTCATCAATAATTTCTTTAGCAATGACAGAATTTTCAAAAGATCGATTTCCAACAGTGACAAATGACACAATCTTACTTTGAGATGATGTTTTAGAAGACGAAGACGAATGCACACGCGATTTCCATCTCTGTTGATAAACAATTCATTGGATGATATTTTCAGAAGAACTAATTACAATAAGTGTTACAAACATAACTAGCTGCGTTTGCGAGATTGTTTCTTTCTGTAGTTCATAAAGTGTACAGTTACATAGTGAAATTCATTCAATAATCTACCCGATCCACTCGTAACATTTGAGTAACACTCAAAGCTACTTACTGTTATGCATTTGTTTTTTACTGGTAAGTCAGGGTACGCAGGTCAACAACTAACCAAAGCGTTTCTGTAATATCCTTTGCGTATTTGGGACCGTACAGATATATTTTAGTACGTATTTTGAAAATTTCAATGCATCAATTACATGGTCAACATCCTTTGTTCCACAATAGCAAATAATGATTTACATCTGAATTCGGCACTCTTAGTTGTCAGAAGTTCCAAATGTTCAAAGCTTGCTTGGATGAAATCATATAATTATGGAACAAGTAACCACTGCATCATTGAATACAACGAAAACACAACCATTGAAAACAGTTCTCATATTCTCATAAAAAAATTATCCTCAAAATGACATAAAAACTCCAAACTTTATGAGTCTGCCCTCTACACACACCATACACATAGTAGCTAGATTCAACCAGGAGAAACCTCCCTCACATCCCTCCTCACATCTGTGTGGAGGAAGATTCACCTGCTTAGTTGCCTCCACTGACAGGTGCTCTGATAGGGAAGTCTCTGTAATGAGCAGGATCAGATAATACCAAGCTTCACATGTACTGGGCCATAAACTTGGACAGCTGATGCCAGCATACTGGCCCATCACTACATCCTTCTGATGCCTATCTTTGCTGGAAGAATTCTCCACTGGAGCTGACCAACCATTAACCATGTTTAGACTGAAACATAATCAATCCTCTCAACGTGAGACCTATAAATTTCTAGTTCAAAAGCAAAAGTCAATGACAGCTATAGAGGATTTTTTATCTCATGGTTTCAAAGCTGATTTAAAATTTCTACATTTTGTGGCTGTCATGTAGGACATTTTGTAATTTGTTATATGTGATGCCTCACTTTAGTTCAGGTGGGCCCAGCAAAATCCACAAAACATTTCAAAACAATATATCAAATCATTGGGACAATTTAAGCAATATATCTCTGCTAAGATTTGCTATGACAGCATGTTTCTCTGAAATTCTAACAAGAAGATCTACATAGATAAAGTTTTAAGGCTTGGAAATAAATTTGACAAGAAATATTCACATACTGATTAATGTATATCACCATGTACAGTGCGACCCTCTACAAGCTATCAAAATCCACGTTATTTTACATACCATCCATAACACTACCCTTTGTTTGCACATGATCAGAGATTACATGATTCCTCAATTTGTAATAAACATGTGTTTGTGTCACAATAATATCGTATACAATGCTTGGCCGTGTAGATCTCCAGCCCATGCCATTTTGTGTGTTGACAAGGTGTTCACTAAACTTCTGAAGGAAGTTAGGCAAAGACGGTTTATTTCCTGTAATTTACTCACCAATTATCTATGTTTCCATATACCAGGCTTAGTTTTGTTTATCTATGAGGAACTGATTTCAGGTTCACTGGTTGCGTATCACATGTGAAGTGACAAGGGGAAATGATCTCAAGTTATGAAGATGTAAGGTAATGGAATCTGTAACCCTTCTACACTCCTGTAGTTTCTGTATGGGAAACACAGCTCGTTATACACATGAAAATATGCATCCTGTCTTGTTTTCTATTTAGCTCTTTTGACTGCTGCAAATTTTGCCAATTGTAAGACATCATAAGGGATCATTTTATCTGATGAGGGCCTTTGGCCCATGCGTTTAGATATGACTTGGAACTTTGTCCCATCACTGGTGCCCAAACAGGTACCAACCACAATGTTGTCAGGGGAGGAAGCACCCATTAATTTTGTGTGTGTGTGTGTGTGTGTGTGTGTGTGTGTGTGTGTGTGTGTGTGTGTGTGTGTGTGTGTGTGTGTGTGTGTGTGTGTGTGTGTGTGTGTGTGTGTGTGTGTGTGTGTGTGTGCATTCACTAAAGGTATATGATGTACATGAAGTTGCATGCAAGCACATTACTCCCTATACTCAAGAAAATATGCCATTTCCAATGTTCGGTTTTTAAGCCGATTTTTGCATCACAGAAACCAGAGGACTACTGAACGATGCATTGCAGGATAATGTAGACTCATGCGGAAGTTAGCGTAGTAATGCATTCTCGCTTATCTGTACCAAATCTTAAGCAGAAGGAAATGGTTGATCAAGTGGTTTGAACTTCCACTGACATCAACATGGATTATTAACTTATAAATATACTATTTGTTTTTCATGAGGACCCTAATGTTAACTTTTATTGGCCCATTTGAGAATAATACACCCTAATAGTGTTAGGGATGTTATATTACATGCACATATGGCTCAAAGGCATGGTCCAACTCCAAAATGATCCCTGCATCATAATATTCTCTTACCCCTTTCTTCTGTATTTTCATGTTTACGTGTCTGGTGACTCATGACATGTTGGGCAGATTCCCAGTCTGCAGTGTTTAATAGTGTTAAATACAAAATGTCTTATGCTGAAATATACACAAACTGCGTAAATGACTGTGATTTGTTGCATTATTACAAGAGATGTCATGTCATCAAAGCTTCAAACGTCACAGTACACACATCAGTAAGTCAACACTATGTTCATGTGAAGAACTGTCCACGTGTCAGAACAGTCTGCCATCATTCAGAATATTGCTGACAACAACATCACGATGAAAAGGAAGATAAAACAGTGAAGATTTCTTCAGCACATTCCAAACAATATTTTGACTCATCAAGTTTCAATTTGGTGTTTTCAATTCCAAATCAAAATGAATATTGTAAAGAACTGTGCACTACACACAGATTTTCAATCATAAAAAACCCAAAAGTACCAACTGATCAAGTGTTTGAACACAGGTGACATGACTCGAGTGCAGTATTCACAGAAAAGGTAATAGAGCTCACTCCAATCTCTTTCTCAGACTATCAATGTATACAGTGATACAAGATGTATGAACATAAATTTAAGTTTTGTTTATTTCATCGCTAGAAACACCTGCAGAATCATATAATGGTATGAAAAATAAGGTATGAGAGGATAATACACTGATCCCTCGCAATAACGCTCTTCGCGATACTGCAGATTCGGTTAAACTGCGGGGTAATCCGTGGCTCCCATAAAAAAAAGAAGACAAAGTCATCAATATCCCCCGCAATGGCAAAATACTCTTCATGATTATGTCTACGAGTTATGATTATGTCAAATATTTAGGTGTGTATATAGAAAAGTGGAAGGAGAGTATTGAAAGGTTTTTAAAGTTCTGCTCCGGAAAAGAGCACTACCACCAATTTCAGTCGAAGTCGAACTTGTTGCCATGGAAACGCCAAAAATATTTTATTCAGAATTCCAAAACTACCAAAAGGCACCAGCACACCACCAAACCTATGTATGTGCCAAGTTTGGTGAAGAAATATTGAACGGTTTTAGAGTTCTGCTCTGGAAAAGACAAATGTGCACGGATGGACGGATTGCACGCACGGACAAGGACCATTTAAATACCCCCCCATAAAACGTGTTGCGGGGGATAAAAAGTTGCCCAGCGATCACACATCTTCACATCATCGAAAATAGCATAAAAACAAATCTGCTGTTGAGCTCTCATAAAGACATGCCATAAGCCGAGTACTTACAATGTTTGCTGTGATGCAACTCACCGAGATATTACGCGGGTAAACACCGCCATCCGAGAACGTATGATGTCAGAAAACACATTTTATTTGATTAAATTCAATCCCATTTTCATTCATTAAAACTGTTTACAGTAACAACGGAGAAACCGTGAGTGAAATGGCATTACCTCATTCCATACAACTTCCGCTTACCACATTCGCGAGGGTCCGTTTTTCGCGCCTACCACGATAGCACCAATTTCACATTATTCTTAGCAATCACGAACAGATTACAGGCTCGTCATCCATGGACCCCAAGACCTGCGTTATTGACTCATTGAAGTCATATTTGACAATTAATTGCCAACATTTTGTTTTTACAATCAAAGTGGCATGTACCGCGGAAAGTCAGCGGTGACTTTGTCAAACTGTCTCCTACATAAAATGTATCCAGCCAGGTAACCCAAAGTGCTTAGCCTATGTTAATTATTATGTTAAATATGTTGTAGTAAACATGCCTTATACTAATAAGATAGCAATATATAATATCTCTGTTAAAATAACTGTTTAAGATATAAATTATTCTGATAATGGAATACAACTCCTTTGATGTTATGTTATCGGATTGTTTTTAACTGAATCACCGGTACATTGGACCGAAACAACTGTGCACAGCTGATTGCTATTTCCGACTAAGTTGAATAACAGGTAGCATAACAGGAACAACAATTGATTTATCATGTTTATTGCAAGTTTCCAGTACATACATCTGTTTTCATTTACAAAGTTTGTTTTTTCACCTCCAACGATACAATATAGTTTCGACTGGGCACAATACACGAAATAGCAGTTTTGTTATGTCCATGGAAAATACGATTTTACTTGGCCTTTGTCCCGCGTGTCTAATAACGTGGGGGGTCATCTATGGACCCCAAGACCCGCGTTATGGCGAGGGATGACTGTACAATGGGATTTTCCTAATTTTGATATGAAATGTATAAAGTTCCATTTCCAAACTTAATTTCACCTCTGGCGGTAAAATATTGGAGAGGACTGAAAAAGGGTTTACGGGTGACTTTGTTTTTACAAACTCCGCATAATTGACTTATATACAGGGGTAGAAATACTTTATTTTCTAAGTGTGCCTTAGGGCACCAGGCAAATATTTTAAATGTGCCTTTCAGAAATCAAGTGTGCCCACATGTTTTTAGAATGAATGACTGTAGCAGTGATGATGATCCTTTGAAATTTATTGTTAGTAAACAACAAATATAACCTGTTTTCACTGATATGTCTTCTGTTTAATGGCTTTCTTAAGCTTCATTTGTACTACTTTCCAAACACTTTTAATAGCTGAGAATTTTGTGACAGGTAATTGTTCAACATATCTAACATACACAATTTCCTCTTCAATAACCTAACTATCAGTACTCCCATCACTCTTAATGGAAAAACAACCAGATTTCTTTACATCATCCATCATAATTCCATTGATTTCCTGGGCGATAAAGTCAAGAAATGTTTTTGCTTGTTTGTCATTTGCGTAAGTGTCTTGTTTTGGGGATTAAATGACTAAAGGTGAGTTATGTCTCTAAAAATATTAGGCGTGCCACAAGGGCACAGAGAACAGTTTTTATCCGTGCCATTTCAATATTAACCATGCCATGGCACCCTAATATATGGAGTATTTCGAACCCTGATATAGTTTTGCTTTTAAACTTACCAAGAAAACCTATTGAAAGTCTATGACATACAGTCTCTTGAGATGCTCTTAAACCCTGTCTGCAATCAATTCCACCGTTCATTCATTTGTTGTGCGTAAACTGATCAGTGAAACACTAAATAAACATACCTGCAAATGATGAGTACAGCTATCCCTGGTACTGCTGGCTTGGAATTCTCCTGCAAACAAAAGAACAATTGATGTGATTAACAAAGAACTGATAAATCATTTTCAAATGATCATGCATATTTCCTTGGAAACCAGTAGTTGACATCTCTTCTCTGAAGTCATCATCCTGATTGCCCCCAACACCACACCATGAAGATTACTCATTTAAGTACTAATTACTTTGAGATTTAAAGATGTCTCACTATCAGTTACTCTACTGAGCATGCAACAATACAAGCGAATTGAGTTACATCAGTTAAGAGCCAAAACTTGTTATAATTTAGTCAATTCTGATGTCAATAATTTCAGACATTTACACCAGGAAAGATAATCATAATAAATAGAAATAAGTTATTTGACAGATAATTTTCAAATAGCAAAGTCATTTCATTCACTAAATTACTTGTTTGTTGGTATTAAGAGGAATGGAGCAGAAGTAGACAGCCTCGAGTGCTTCCTGATTGTCTCTTGACACTGTCCAACTGATCATGATCACACTGATCACTTCAGAAACATTAACCCCTTTCATGTGGGGGAAAGACTTGCCAAATATAGTTAAATCTTCTCTAGACATTGTGATCAGAATGTTATAGATACTAACAAGGAAAAAGTAACTATGCTTAACATAAAATATAGGTTATTTGTAAAGTTATAAAAATAATCCTAAATAAACTTGTAGCAAAGTACTTTGCATAAAATTTGATGTAACATATTGTGCACGGCACGTGCACTTTGTGCACAATGAACTGACTCACTTTTGGCCATCATTGATAATATCCTGGGTATACGTTCCAATAAATCTCCACTGAGTACCCTGGATGCATCTACGGCTCTCCACAATAATTCTATTACCTCCCTTTGCAGGCTTTTTATCCAATCAGGTGTCTATGCTGGGAAGTCAAGCGTACCAATCATAAGTCTTCTATCATAACTCACTCCCGCTTTATTTATCTAACTGACTAAACTATCAACACAATTGTTGCAGAGGTACTCAGTAAGAGGTAGGAGATATTGCATATATTTTTGTAAGGTTTCAAACCTGTCAAAAACAGTCAATTAGTCTGTATCATTTTTTCCTTAAATCTGAGTCGCACAGCAAGCAAACTTTCGCAGCTGCAGCTGCCATCTTTGTTATCACTGGCAAGCTCAGTTGTAACGGCTTATCTGTTTGGCTACTGTGAGAATGCGGAGTCAGCAAAAGGAGGTAATAGAAAGAATTATCCGTAGATGCATCAAGGGTACAAGTTGACATTTATCGGAACATATACCCTGGAGATTATTGAGGATGACTTTTTGACACACTCCTGATATTGAAAATTGAAGAACAGCAAGACAACCACATTCGGCTGACCCATCTAAGGAATCAATTCCTGACTACCAGTTTGACTGCTTGGACCATTCCTGGCTTACGTCCAATCAGTTCCAGGACTGTACACAACCGATTGAGGGAGCACAACATCTGGCCCAGACCACCTACAATATGTCCAAGTTTGTTCCAAAATCACTGACAGGCAAGTCTTGTCTTCAGCGAGGTGAACGGTACACTGAAGCGTGTGATGTTTAATGTCGACAGTTTGGTGGCAGAAGCATTATGGTATGGGGAGGCACCACATTTCTTGGTCAGACACAACTTGTCATTGTCAATATCAATCTGACAGGTCTGCCACAAAGGGATGAGATCCTTGGACCTCGTGCAGCCGTTCATTCATGGACAGAGATGTAACATTACGCCTCGGCAAGATAATGCCCATCCACAAGCGTTGGTTCAGACATGGCTTACCATTCCCCAAGCTGTTTTCAATCTCTATTAGTGTTGTCTATGTGTCGTCGATGTGAAGCCTGCATCAACGCCAGTGGTGGACACACACAATACTGAATTTAGACTAATTTAGAACTAAAGCTACATACTTTTGAAGATAAATGTTTGAATCCTCCCCTCATGAACTCATGTCGATGTCAAAGGCAGTAAATGCCACGGCATCGATGAAGGTGGTTTGCTTCCCATGTGCCCTCTGCTGACTGATGCACCTTGTATGCCATATATCAGACACGATAATAAGTACCCAAATTTCAGGAACACAAGTCAATGTTAGCTGATATTTAAAGTGCCACAATAGGCCAAATGTTTGTTAGTCTTTCATAATCAAGTTAATATCGCAATACTGGCCTATCGATCCAGGAACTCTTTCTTCATTCCTTCTGAATGCCAGACATGGGTGTTCAGATGAGTTAACAAGACTAAGAAAACTGACAATTTTGACAATGTGAAATATCTATTAGCAACAGGATTGGTGGACAAGACAGGCCTCCAGATAAGGGTCGTATTGGCGTATCTACGGATAAAAATATGCAAGATATGGTAGGAAATAATTTAGAAAGCGTAGCAGATATGCACCACAGCAATGGTGTACGGTCTTAGAATCATTTACAGATGTATTTATCTGAAAACGTATTGCTTTATTGTTTATTGGCCTGTTTACAAAAGAGTAGCAATGTTGTGGCACATATATGAAACGAAACACAAGATTACTGATACTCCATTAAATTCCATACAGTACTCTAAATGTACTCTTATTGTTTTCCAGTACTCTTGTATTGAAAAAATAAGGAATACGTACTCCTGATCATGAAAAATTATGTGGAGCCCTGCAAGACATGTTTGCCTTTGGGCCTGAATATGATTCCAACTGACTTGTATTACTTATTTTCCTATGACTGTCTTGTAATGCCCGACACCAAAGAAACTAAACCATTTATGTAATTTGTGACATAATGATCTGATCATTACATGAACCAGCCTACAAACAATGTTTTCTCTAGGGCACTGAGGAACCACTTTTCCCCTGTGATACAGCTTGTCATTACATGGCATATACAGTCCAGCGAATTGAAAGAAATGGTAGCGAAATGCTACTGAGTGCCAAATCATGAAAAAACAATAGTGCCACAGCTTAGTTAGCTTACCTGGTCAGCATTGATACTCAAAACCTCAAAGCATGAATCTGTGAGGACTATACAAGCTCACATTAAAATTAAATGATATGAACAATATCTGAACTGTGATCATAAAGAAAACGAAACACTGCCAAAATTCAAGTCCACTAACATCCAATATATTGTTCGACCATATTCTGCTGATGTGGAATTGCAAAGGAAAGTTTCAATCAGAATTCCTTTTTTCTGAACTGATTCCAAAAGTCGATCATTCTCCCAGCAGATGTCGGACATTTTAACATCTGAATTTAGTGCTTGGCTTTCTTCTTCTCTCCAAACACTGAATACTCTATGGCAATGTCATACAAAAGTATAAATATTTCTAATGATTTTTGTCAAATCCACCAAAATACGAGGATCAATGACCACTTGGGGAAACTGTTGAGAACCGTGTCAATTGGGTCTGATTGTGCCTCAGTAGGCGGTGATGGATGTTACATGTTGTGTGTGTATGGAAGGAGGAGGAGTTGGAGGATTATGTCACAGATTCAACATGGGGAATGGGAGTCTGAGGACAGTGACGAGAAGGGGCAGAGTGGAGACTGGGTGCACAGGGTGTAGAGACGTAGAGACGTACACAGGGTGAAGACTGGGTGCACAGGGTGTAGAGACGTACACAGGGTGGAGACTGGGTGCACAGGGTGTAGAGACGTAGGCATGTACACAGGGTGGAGACTAGGTGCACAGGGTGTAGAGACGTAGACATGTACACAGGGTGAAGACTGGGTGCACAGGGTGTAGAGACGTAGAGATGTGACACAGGGTGAAGACTGGGTGCACAGGGTGTAGAGACGTAGAGACGTACACAGGGTGAAGACTGGGTGCACTGGGTGTAGAGACGTAGAGACGTACACAGGGTGAAGACTGGGTGCACAGGGTGTAGAGACGTAGAGACGTACACAGGGTGGAGACTGGGTGCACAGGGTGTAGAGACGTAGAGACGTACACAGGGTGAAGACTGGATGCACAGGGTGTAGAGACGTGAGGCGTGCACAGGGGTGGAGACTGGGTGCACAGGGTGTAGAGACGTGAGAGGCGTGCACAGGGTGAAGACTGGGTGCACTGGGTGTAGAGGCGTAGAGACGTACACAGGGTAAAGACTGGGTGCACAGGGTGTAGAGACGTAGAGACGTACACAGGGTGAAGACTGGGTGCACTGGGTGTAGAGACGTAGAGACGTACACAGGGTGGAGACTGGGTGCACAGGGTGTAGAGACGTAGAGACGTACACAGGATGAAGACTGGGTGTACAGGGTGTAGAGAGATGAATACAAGGTGAAGACTAGGTGAACAGGGTGTAGAGAGATGAATACAAGGTGAAGACTAGGTGAACAGGGTGTAGAGAGATGTACACAAGGTGAAGACTAGGTGAACAGTAGTGTTGGGAATCGGTTGTGATTTCATAATCGATCATCGGTTACAATCGGATTGGCTCAACCGATCAATCATCGGTTAATAATCGGTTAAATGAAATGACAAGAATAACCTCTGAATAAAACATATGTTACGCATATGTGTTTGGTATTGTCTCAGACTCCTAAAGGTAAGTAAGTTCAGTTCAGAGACAGATGGTTGAATTTGAACAAAAGAAAAGAAAAAGAATTTGTTCTTTTTATGGTTTATTATTTATTTACCATCAATGCCAGAGATGCCAACCTCAACAATTTTATCATACTAGTGGCTACAAATTTTAGCCTAAACTACGCCAATACGTTTCACTAGAAATTCTACGAAATTGGAAGAAAATTCATTGAAATTCGAAATATATAGACACAAACATATATTTTCGTCGACTAAGTACAAGACAAATATCAATTATGTTCTTGATTTCGACAAATAAATAATCTCTTATCATTTATGAAATCAACTTTCAGGATTTATTTCATATATTTTATGTTTGCAAGTAGATATATATCCAAAAGTGACTGACATAGCAAAGTAAAAGGGTACTCAAGTTTTAACCTGATTTACGATAATTCATGTCACAAGGCCTACATGTCATTCGTTTTCAATAACGTTTCAATTTGTTTGTATGTATTATGTAGTTTCAAATTTCGTACTGATAGTAATAGACTTCTGAGTCTGGACGGATTCATATCATGCACGTATAACATGATGATACAGTAAACAACACATTCATAACATTTTTACTTTTCTATTAGACCATTCACTTGATAGTATCACGAAATTATGAGTAGATACCTTTGTTTGCGTGTTCCTTTCGACAAATACGACAAATCGCCTTTGACATGTCAAGTTTTTCCTTCGTTGGGGACCCCTGACATTTCTTCCAAAATCCGAAATTCTTCCAAACGTTGGATCTGCCTTTCCCGCAAGGGTAGTTGAATATTTCATCGACATCAACCCGGTCGGCAGCCGCCATTTTGTTTGGCGTGAAAGCTAACAACAATTATGATTTCACCAAAACTTCGCTTATTTATCTTAACACATTACTGGCAGATCATTACTTATTTAGACTTTTGGTTCCTTTTGTTTATTTTTTATATTCTGCAGCTGGGTTATTATGTATTTAGATACGTCCGTCATGAACAAGATAAGCAGCAGTTGTACGCTCATGGAATGAGGTAAACATGCAAGTCATCGCTGCACCGGAGTGTGCATGCCAGTTTGTTGTGATCGACATCTACAATAAATATGACATTAAGCGAAACAAAATATATACACTGTGTATCAAGGCGTAAGTAGACGCAATATGATTGTGAATTTTGTGAATAATGCGGACCGAAGTTATAATCATCTGTAACTGCCAGTTAAAACTGTTCTCTTGTGGTCTGAGTTGGGTATTCATTACTGTTTTCGTAAAAATTATTAGCGACAATCGATTATGAAATTTTGCAATCGATTGTCGCGTCGGAAAAGGGTAACCAATCAATTTTTGATTATAATCGATCATCGGAACACCACTAGTGAACAGGGTGTAGAGAGATGAATACAAGGTGAAGACTAGGTGAACAGGGTGTAGAGAGATGACACAAAGTGAAGATTAGGTGAACAGGGTGAAGAGAGACGTACACAAGGTGAAGACTAGGTGAACAGGGTGTAGAGAGATGAATACAAGGTGAAGACAAGGTGAACAGGGTGTAGAGAGACGTACACAAAGTGAAGACTAGGTGAACAGGGTGTAGAGAGACGTACACAGGGTGAAGACTAGGTGAACAGGGTGTAGAGAGACAAATACAAGGTGAAGACTAGGTGAACAGGGTGTAGAGAGACGTACACAAGGTGAAGACTAGGTGGACAGGGTGTAGAGAGATGTACACAAGGTGAAGACTAGGTGAACAGGTTGTAGAGAGACGAATACAAGGTGAAGACTAGGTGAACAGGGTGTAGAGAAACGTACACAAGGTGAAGACTAGGTGAACAGGGTGTAGAGAGACGTACACAAGGTGAAGACTAGGTGAACAGGGTGTAGAGAGACGTACACAAGGTGAAGACTAGGTGAACAGGGTGTAGAGAGACGTACACAAGGTGAAGACTAGGTGAACAGGGTGAAGAGAGACGTACACAAGGTGAAAAATGTATGGTGAAGACATGATGCACATGGTGAAGAAAGCAGCACATAGGGTGAACATTGGGTACACAGAATGAAGAATGTATCACTTAGGGTTCACAGGTTCAAGAAAGTGGTACACAGAATGAAGAATGTATCACTTCAGGGTTCACAGGTTGAAGAAAGTGGTACACAGAATGAAGAAAACAGCACATATATGAAGACGTGGTTAATCACAGGATCACAGAGCACTAAACATATGAAGTAAGGGTGCACAGGATAAAGAGAGCAGAGCTCAGAGTGAAGATAGGGTGCACAGAGTAAAGAGCACAGGTCAAGAAAGTGTCTGTGAGAAGGTGGTGCAAAGGGGGTCAAGGGCCTGTAGTTCCAGAACAAAACCTGGCATGCTGATATTTGGCAGCCATACGAAAGGCTAGACTGACATTTATTTTGAACTTTAGTTATCTTATATAGTTATATCTCTTACAAACAATACATTTATCTACAAAAACAATGTAAAACAAGTTCAGCCCAGAGTTAGAACAATTTAAACTTCCAACAATCATTCTTGATTTGAGTTCAACTCTGGGGTCAGGGAGACCAATTAATGAAAGAAGCACATTCCCAGCTTCTGATAATCTGTGTGGGGGCCAGACAATTGTCCTTATCATTTAAAGAAGGCATCCATACCATCGATCAGTTCTACCATCTCCGATGGACAGTCACCCTAATTACAGCATTATTGGAACAGTTGTTCTCAAGAAAGATCCCAATGATTCAAGTTTACGAACTATCTTGACTACATTATCAATGACTTGTTTCTTTCCTAGGTTAGTGTTTGTGACATCTGTGGTAACATAAGAAAAACACTTAAGCTGATCACTAGGTTACTAAAAAAGTACTGCTATGTTTAGATTGTATCTATTTATTCTTGGTGAATAATGACATCATCATAACAGTGACAACAGATAACAATGACAAATTTCGATAAGTGAAATATAAATAAGTGTGGGTGACACTAATATATTCAATATGGTGAAATAAGCTAGAAAGTTGCTTTCATTACATACAAAAAACACAAGCAGACCATCTCAATCTGTTCCTGAATGTCCAAAATCTTTCAGCATGATCAGAAACATGCAACAAAACATTATTTTGACATGACTAAATCAGGTGACAGCTGGCTAAACACTTATCTAAGTCTAAAACACATCCTGTTAAACAACATTGCTTCCAGTAGTATCCTTAGTTGCGTAGATCAATGCTCATGCTGTTGATCACTGGATTGTGTGGTCGTGACACGATTATTTACCAACGGTCGCCATATAGCTGGAATATCCCTGAGTGTGGCGTTAAACAACCAACCAACCAATGCTTCCAGTAATGGAAACCACTTGCCCAATGCAGTAAAATAGAAAGTCCCATGCATCTACCTAACTTAGTAACAACCACTTTCAGTTTGATCACCTTAACCTTTAATCTTAGCCATGAGAAGCACATATAAAATATTGTCTCAGACATCTTCATCATGTTCAGACATCTTCATCATGTTCAGACATCTTCATCATGTTCTGATTGTTCAGCCATTTTCATCATGTTCAGACAATGCATTGTGACACAGCACAGCATGACAACAAGGTTTCATTGTACTTGGTTGTCCTTTCATTTTCAATATGGTTACAGTATTTCCTGTCCTAATGTGACAATGCTGGCTAAAACTACAACATTTGTTAATGTTTCAAACAAGAGGTATTCCCCTTATTGTAAACAAATTGACACCTGACACAAACCCATGTGGCATATCCAAGAAGGAATAGATCTATAATCCAGCCAGGAATAGATCTATAATCCAGCCAGGAATAGATCTATAATCCAGCCAGGAATAGATCTATAATCCAGCCAGGAGTAGATCTATAATCCAGCCAGGAATAGATCTATAATCCAGCCAGGAATAGATCTATAATCCAGCCAGGATAATCCAGATAGATCTATAGGATCTATAATCAGACTAGGAATAGATCTATAATCCAGCCAGGAGTAGATCTATAATCCAGCCAGGAGTAGATCTATAATCCAGCCAGGAGTAGATCTATAATCCAGCCAGGAATAGATCTATAATCCAGCCAGGAAAAGATCTATAATCCAGACAGGAATAGATCTATAATCCAGACAGGAATAGATCTATAATCCAGACAGGAATAGATCTATAATCCAGCCAATCCAGCCAGGAATAGATCTATAATCCAGACAGGAATAGATCTATAATCCAGACAGGAATAGATCTATAATCCAGCCAGGAATAGATCTATAATCCAGCCAGGAGTAGATCTATAATCCAGCCAGGAATAGATCTATAATCCAGCCAGGAGTAGATCTATAATCCAGCCAGGAGTAGATCTATAATCCAGCCAGGAATAGATCTATAATCCAGCCAGGAATAGATCTATAATCCAGCCAGGAGTAGATCTATAATCCAGCCAGGAATAGATCTATAATCCAGCCAGGAATAGATCTATAATCCAGCCAGGAGTAGATCTATAATCCAGGCCAGGAGTAGATCTATAATCCAGCCAGGAATAGATCTATAATCCAGCCAGGAATAGATCTATAATCCAGACAGGAATAGATCTATAATCCAGCCAGGAGTAGATCAATAATCCAGCCAGGAATAGATCTATAATCCAGCCAGGAATAGATCTATAATCCAGCCAGGAGTAGATCAATAATCCAGCCAGGAATAGATCTATAATCCAGCCAGGAATAGATCTATAATCCAGCCAGGAGTAGATCTATAATCCAGCCAGGAGTAGATCTATAATCCAGCCAGGAATAGATCTATTATCCAGACAGGAATAGATCTATAATCCAGCCAGGAATAGATCTATAATCCAGCCAGGAATAGATCTATAATCCAGCCAGGAGTAGATCAATAATCCAGCCAGGAATAGATCTATAATCCAGCCAGGAATAGATCTATAATCCAGCCAGGAGTAGATCTATAATCCAGCCAGGAGTAGATCTATAATCCAGCCAGGAATAGATCTATAATCCAGCCAGGAATAGATCTATTATCCAGCCAGGAATAGATCTATAATCCAGCCAGGAATAGATCTATAATCCAGCCACGATTGTAAAATGAGGCATGATGAGGAGAATGATGAAAAGAATCCATGAGCTTCAAAAGAGATCAGAGAAAATATCCAATATCGGGAAATATTATTTACAAGTTTCTATCCACTGATACTGTTGATTAGTGTTGGGAATTGGTTGTAATCTCACAATTGATTATTGCTTCATTGAAAAAAATTGGTTAGTGTCATTTTTCTGATTTTCCTATCCAGGTTGTTATTGTAGATATGTATAACATGATGCAACCTGCTACTTTAAAGTGATGACTAATATATCATGAACATAAACTTCCCGGAGTCCTCAAGAAATATTCAGTCATGATATATATTTCAGTTAGTGAAGTGAGTTTTCAAAGAATTAAACAGGTTTTCAGGCCCTGACAACTTCGAAGATATGTTCCATCGACAAGTGTTTCAAAGACTTAAACAGTAGTTCCAAAATCGTTTGTGTTCGATTATGAGAAAATGTGATCGGTTGCTTGGTCATTTGGTAACTGCGACCAATCTTCGATTATTTCAATTAATCGGAACACCACTACTGTTGATCAAACTATACACATTTCTGTATATGCATAAGTGTTACCCATTAAGTCAGCCAGTGGAATTGTTCAATACAATGACCCTACAAGCTCTCATAGGCTCAGAAACACCTGACACTAAAGTACAAACTACAACTTTATTGAAACTGAAATTAGCCTAGAAAAGAGACTTCTTTACGTATGAGGTGACATGACCACCAAAGTCACAGCTTACATTTTCTTGTCAGACAGAGTATAAGGTGACATTCCTAATTCAACTCTGCAAATGTCAATTTAACAGAACTGACGCCAAACTTCTATAGCTTCTGGATAATTCTTCGTAATCACATTATGTAACAAACACACTGTCATACAAGTTCATAATGTGATACAGCACTTCAAGATTCTGGATAAAATGTCGTTGAACATTAAGTTCCATCATCAAACTACAGAAACATGTCCAGCACTACACACTACACATGGAAACGCTCTATTACCTTGGCATGCTTCATCTTTACATCTCATGTGGGCCTTACAGTAATTCACCTCAATCTATTGGTTTTCACTCAATATGGTCACATATGAAACTTTGTTTCATTGATAAAGAAAGAAACAAAAGAGACTTTTCAGGGTCTTCATTTTACACTTTTTTTCAACCAAACACAATCTTGCTTTGCATTCAGTATTATTAGTTTTTACATGGATCCGCTACAAGAATATTATGAGTGAACAGTATCAAATCAAACAGAACAGTAACCATTTGCCATTAACATAATGCTTGCATACCCTGTACAGATAATGCCTCTTGGTGAATGCCTCAGAGACAATAAACACAATAAACATTAATATGTCACACCATGTACACTGTACACACTAACACAGGGTGTTACCCTGACATTCAGAAGATGTGAACCAGAAGACCTAAATCATTTATATCAAGGGTGCATGCCTGTAGTATGAGGGCCCTGTGTGGTGATGGAAGGAATGGAATAGTGTACCATACACGTTAGAGCCTGGTAGGAGTCAGTGACCATCTGGACAGAGGTCATTATTGATGGGTCAAATGACATCAACAGCTCTTGATTTGTAGTAGGTGTAATTATTATTCCCTCAGGTTGCAGTATATCTTTTTCAGTACTGGATGCGCACTTGTGCTACACATAAAACACTGTTTGTTGGTTGATTGGTTTGTTTAATGCAGCAATTTTCCAGTCATACAATTCTGGATTGTATGAATGTCAAGTCTAAACCAGAAACTCACTATACACATGCATCCACTTTATAATTCAGCCTAACCTTCCCATCAATAAAACAGTGAACATCAGAAAAAAGAAGTGTGACCCGATGTATACATGAGCATCGAAATACAGTTGGGATACAATGACATGTATCACAAGCATTTACTTCAACACAGATGTTACTGAATTACACTTCTTTGTGACACTATGTACACCATGCATTAATGTGCTACACTGTACACCTTGCATTAATGTGCTACACTGTACACAATCCATTAATGTGCTACACTGTACACAATGCATTAATGTGCTACACTGTACACCATGCATTAATGTGCTACACTGTACACAATGCATTAATGTGCTACACTGTACACCATGCATTAATGTGCTACACTGTACACCATGCATTAATGTGCTACACCATGTACATGATACACATTAATGTGCTACACCATGTACATGATACACATTAATGTGTTACACTGTACACCATACACATTATTGTGCTACACCATGTACATGATACACATTGTGTTACACTGTACACCATACACATTAATGTGCTACACCATGGTTGATTGGTTTGTTTAATGCAGCAATTTTCCAGTCATACAATTCTGTACACAATGCATTAATGTGCTACACTGTACACCATGCATTAATGTGCTACACAGTACACCATGCATTAATGTGCTACACTGTACACCATGCATTAATGTGCTACACCATAGACCATACACATTAGGACAACAGTACCATAGTTCTGATGAAACCGCAGCCACAGTCATCCAGTCAAAACTGATAAAACTGGATCAACTCTGTGTGAAGTACCGACTGAGTATCTCACCATGTGGGTAATAAAGCTCAATATGGCCTGCTTGCTGTTAATGGCAAAATCAACATGCAGACACCATCTTAGTGAAGTTGGTATCATGGCTATATTGAGGTACCTACTTACATTGTATAGTAGCTGATGGAAAGGGTGTATACTTGGATTGGCTCATCTCTCTTGCATTCCAAAACAAACACACAGAGTAAAAACAAAAACAAACAAGAAGAAAAAGTCATCAATATCCCCCGCAATGGCAAAATACCCTTCATGATTATGTGTACGAGTTATGATCATGTCAAAGAAATATTGAACAGTTTTAGAGTTATGGTCCGGAAAAGAGCACTACCACCAATTTCAGTCTAAGTCGATCTTGTTGCCATGGAAACGCCAAAAATATTTTATTCAGAATTCCAAAACTACCAAAAGGCACCAGTACACCACCAGATCTATCTATGTGCCAAGTTTGGTGAAGAAACAGGGAACGGTTTTAGAGTTCTGCTCTGGAAAAGACAAATGTGCACGAACGACGGACGCACGCATGGACGGAGTCCATTTTAATACTCCTAACCCACTCCTAACCTCAGGGGCTTGTAACGCGAAAAACTGCCATCAAGGTATATACTGTCACTGACGGGGTCTTAGTACTATATAAAAGGAAAGCGATGTAACGAGGTCAACACACCAGGTTCGTTTCAGGGCGAATTCAACAATACTCACTGTATTTATCCCATTTAAAGTAGTATGCACACATTTCAAGCCAATAGATTTACCTACAAAATAAGACATACGGCACTAAAATCGAAGCAGTACTTTGGGAGCTAGGGTCTTCAGAAGCTCGAAAAACCGTGATTTCTCGATTCCGAGCCAAAATCCCTGCTCAGAATTTGTTGCGGTAACTCACCCATTTTCTTGTTTATTTCACAGTATACACAAACAACATGCACCAAAACATGTTGAACTGACGGCACCTGTCAGCTCGCTAGTCGTCATTCTTTCAGAGACACTTACATCTCACTGTCATAATGAGTTTACGTACATTTATTCATAACCTGCCCCACACTTAAAAGAGTCGGCGATTTGATTGGACATAATTTATTTTTAACCAATGAGCTCCCTTGCTCTTTTAAGTGCGGGGCAGGTTAAGGCCAAGGTCATCAATGGCGAACGGGCATGACACAATTCTGTTTGCGATGAATAAACTTTAATGTACATAAACTCATTATGACAGTGAGATGTAAGTGTCTCCGAAAGAATGGCGACTAGCGCGCTGACAGGTAAATATACCACACTATATCATGGAATTCCATGAGTTCTCTTGTTGAGTTATTCTATCAATATACACACACACATGTGCAAGGTTGGCCATAAACATTAAACAGTCTGTTGGTCCAAGACCATGGAATATCTACATGGATTGCCATTAATCATTGAAAAGATGAGAAGGGTCTCTTATTTTCAACATCCAAACAAGAGTTCATTCATTTCATTCAAGGCAGGCATCTATTCAAGGATTTAGATTAGTTGTTTGACCTCAGAAATTACCTTTGTTACATAAACCACACATGACCCTTGAAGATCCGTGTTAGAATTGATCTTGTTGTAAGAGGCGACTAACAGGATTGGGTGGTCATGCTCGCTGACTTGGATGACACATTTCATCGCATCCCAATTGTGTAGATCGATGTTCATGTTGTTGATCACTGCACTGTCTGGTCCAGACTCGATTATTTACAGACCACTGTCATATAGCTGGAATACTGCTGAGTGCGGTATAAAACTAAATTCACTCATTCACTAAACCACACGTGAAGTTAGTCGTTGACTAGTCATGCATGACAATGATGTCTCCCCAAATCTGCATACAAGAGGAAGAAACACTATTCGTTGGAACAGCTATATATGGAAACTGTGAGTGAACAAAATACAGACTACTTTCGGAATGACCAAAGAAGATATAACACTGACTTATATGCAAATTAATAATGTTATACATTCAATATGAAAATCAGATTGCCCCAATAACAAAACTTTATTTTCACAACATACTCAATGGGGTCAAAAATGAAAATGTGGAACAACTAAGTTTGAAACTTGTCCATTATAACTCAGCTTAAGAAATCTACAATATAATGACACATGAATTTTCCTCTAACACAATTCTACTTTATTTTCAGAGAGAGATTACCCTTATCTCATCTCTTACATCTGTTGAAGTCACATCTGTAAATGTAATCTCTCCATGACAATAAAGCTGAAATGGGTAGGAGGGAACTTTGTGTTGAGTCTTTATTCTGTATCTTTACATATGTACAACTGTACACTGCTGAACTTCATCTTAGTCTCTTCATGTTTCTGTGTAAACAATCTGCGTAAAGGTACATGTATTATCACAAATCTAATGAAATGCTGAACTTGTACTTAACAAGGGCTGTGCACTATCGACATGTTTTAGTTGTTTTATTCTACATTCAGCTGACAGTGTAAGTGTGACTACAACAGTGGAGTTACTGTATCATCAACAGATCACTATTGTAACTAAATTACGGGGAAATAGGACACTATGGAACTAATGTCTTCAAAAAAAAGCAACTTTAATCAGTACTGAAAAGGGTAGGAGTTACATCACGTCTTATATTAACATGCATAATATTCTGGACAATTACTTTGTCAACTAACTGAAATACATTGTCAGTTGAACCTTTAAAATGTCTTCTCGTACTTGCTTTGGAATTAATTGTACAGTCCTTTTATGTATGTTTCGAGCAACTTATCAAGAATTTCTGGCATAATATGCTCATTGGTCATGACTGGAGCAGAAATAACCTGTAAGGCCATACTCTTCTATTAGTTGGTTTACGGATCCGCGACGACCATAATTTTTGCTAAAGTGAAAAAAATTAGTAAAATTTCAATTTTCCATTTCTTAAATACCACTGATATATAAAATCCAAATAAATGTTTTTAAAATCTACCTTTTTGAAATCTTCTTTCTGTTACGAATTTAGCATCGTTGCAAAACAAAATTATAAATATTGAAACAAATAAAATCACCGAATTAACATTACTGATTGAAAATGCTAACACAAGACAATAGGTAAAGGGAGGCAACTCTTTCTTCTGACTGACATCTAGCGATAATAATATAACTACAGTAAGTTTAAGTACAAGCCAAGGGGCGTAACTCTAATTCCCGCTCAAATACTTTTTGATCGCCATGTTCTTCCAAGTGGAAGTCGATAGTTTCACGAACAAAATTTCACATTTTAACAGTTAACCAAAGTTAGAGAGGAAATTGGCGAAACTGTTGGGAACTAATATTAGCTATCTGTTGATTTCTAAACAAATCAATGTTATTATTATATAATTAAAGATATTTCCACCGGAGACCGAGGTGAAAGATCAGATACTGCAACTGTCTCATGTGACGGGCCATTATTCACACTGCGTGATTTGGGAAAAAAAGTATATTTACGTGACAAGAGATCTACCTTCTTCTGATGACAGTGGTGAAGAGGGAAAGAAGGGTAATGCAGCACCACCAGCGTTTGAAATGCTCATGAACATGACCAAAGTTTTTGATCAGCTGCCAAATGTACAGTGAGTTGCAGTTTCAATCGTCGGATTGAAACATTTATTTAAAATTTTAATATATAATGTTGTACTAATGAACTATACGACCATTGGTCAGAAATGTGTCAGAAGAATATTGTTTTACTTTAAAAATTTCACAGACTTATTAATAAATATATATTTAATAAACATATAAAATATATCAGAATAATTACGATAATAACAAATTTAAAACAGAGTAGATGAGTTTGTTTTTTTAACCCTATTATAGTAGGAAATGAGAACACCTGAATGGCTGATGGCATATTCTGTTTCTTTTTTAAAACAACCTACTTGTGGTGAAAGCCACTTAGGGAAAAAAATATCTGAAAGAGCATTTTTATGTATATTTTTTACCACCTATCCACAGGAATATTGCTGTAAAAAAACTGTAAACCAAGTACTAACAAGAAGACAAAGTCATCAAAATCCCCCTCAATGGCAAAATACTCTTCATGATTATGTCTACGAGTTATGATTATGTCAAATATTTAGGTGTGTATATAGAAAAGTGGAAGGAGAGTATTGAAAGGTTTTTAAAGTTCTGCTCCAGAAAGCAGCACTATCACCAATTTCAGTCAAACTTGTTGCCATGGAAATGCCAAAAATATTTTATTCAGAATTCCCAAACTACCAAAAGGCACCAGTACACCACCAGACCAATCTATGTGCCAAGTTTGGTGAAGAAACATTGAACGGTTTTAGAGTTCTGCTCCGGAAAAGAGCACTACTACAACTTCAGGCTTAGTCAAACTTGTTGCCATGGAAATGCCAAAAATATTTTATTCAGAATTCCCAAACTACCAAAAGGCACCAGTTCACCACCAGATCTATCTATGTGCCAAGTTTGGTGAAGAAATAGTGAACAGTTTTAGAGTTCTGCTCCGGAAAAGAGCACTACTACAATTTCAGGCTAAGTCAAACTTGTTGCCATGGAAACGTCAAAAATATTTTATTCAGAATTCCCAAACTACCAAAAGGCACCAGTACACCACCAGATCTATCTATGTGCCGAGTTTGGTGAAGAAATAGTGAACAGTTTTAGAGTTATGGTCCGGAAAAGAGCACTACCACCAATTTCAGTCAAAGTCGAACTTGTTGCCATGGAAACGCCAAAAATATTTAATTCAGAATTCCAAAACTACCAAAAGGCACCAGTACACCACCAGATCCATGTATGTGCCAAGTTTGGTGAAGAAATATTGAACAGTTTTAGAGTTCTGCTCCGGAAAAGACAAATGTGCACGGACGGACGGACGGACTGACGGACGCAACGGAGTCCATTTTAATACCCCCCGCAAAACGCGTTGCGGGGGATAAAAAAAGTATGGCCTAATGATCTCTTTGGTCTTAGCCAGATCTGTTCAATTACATTAGGATATGGTGGCTTGGCTATCCATAGGCTGCCTGTAATATTGCTCTACTCCTGACAGTTTTCCACTAATTGGGCTGTGTGTACAGGAGCATGGTTATCCAGGAAACATCATTTTCATCTGGGAAACGCTGTTCAATCACAGGCTATGGATTAGTCCTGATGTCAAGAAATTCTGTTTCTATTACTAAGGGTCTCTGTCTTGACACTATCAAATATTTCAAAACAAACAAATTTAATTTTAATAACTGGATAGGCATTTGTTTACTTTCATGAATACATGTATTACATTATTATGTGGTTCTCTTCATCTTTTCTCAAAATAGCCGATTTAAGATGACAAAAATTTACTCTTCTTTAATAGGAATTATCAAGATAACCATTTAACGTTGTATCAACAGGGTCCATGGCCAGTTTTCATGTATTTTTCTACAACTCTTAAACAAATAAAGTAAGCTGGTTAATATATTGTAATCACATTATCATATGACCATGATGACTAATCGTGGAGCTACTGTGTATTGTGTTCAGGTCACAGATCAGACATCATCGGTCATGGACATAACTGGAACTGGTCACCATGTTCAGCAGCTTGGCTCCTGACACCATCTTGGGTTTGAGTCCGGCCACACATTAAAGCACATGTGATGTCAGAGCTCCAGATAAGCTTTTGTAGCACTCTGTATAAGTTCCTTTAATATTTGACTTGTACAGTGACCAAATTGAAATACAAACATGTCGGCATAAATGTCATTTTAAACTGCTTCTGTTAACTGTTTGAACTCTCACAATAATGTCCTATTGAGTAACTGAAAGTAGGTAAGGTGAACTTCAGTGTCCCACGTTTTATCCCACTTTAGGAGGTATAGGCTTGTAATCACAGAAGAGAACTTTTCTGTACCAACTGACAATAAGTGCAGCATTGTCTCATTTCATCAGATTGTTCATTGAAAGATAACCACGGAAACTTCATTTTCCATGCATCCTGAGTGTTTTTCGAAAGTCTATTGCCATCATGTTTCTTCGCCTGTACATGAGTGATAGCAGTATGCAAATCTGTCAATATTCTATTGATAACAACCTCCAATTCAAAACAGCTTTCAGTAAGTTCATCAATAATTTCTTTTGCAATGATGGAAATTTCAAAAGATCGATTTCGAACAGTGGCAAAAGCCGAAATCTTACTTTGAGATGATGTTTTAGAAGACGAATGTACATGTGATTTCCATGAGGCCATCTCTGTTGATAAACAATGGGTCTAGACTTTCTAACAAGACGAGCAATTTCATTGGATGATATTTTTAGAATGAATCACAATGAATGTTACAAAAATAACTAGCTGCATTTGTGTAAATGTTTCTTTCTGTAGTTCATAAAGTGTACAGTTACTTAGTGAAATTCAACTGATAATCTACCCAATCCACTCGTAACATTTGACAGTTAGCTACTTTCTGTTACACATTTGTTTTTCACCAGTAAGTCAGGTACGCAAGTCAACAATTCACTAATGCGTTTCTGTAATTTCCTTTGCGAATTTGGGATGCTGCAGATATATTTCAGTGCGTATTTTAGAAATTCCAATGCGTATTTTATCATGTTTATGCCAATACACAGCTTATCAAGACTTCTGTGATGTTTCCTTGGGCACATAACCGTTTTCCAAGCTTCTGTCCAGCAAGCAGTGAGTGGGTATCCCATAGGATGAGATGTTAATGTAACTGTGAACCTTCTAGAACAGCCAGCATGGGTTTAATGCCATGCTTTACACTACCGAGGGACCTGAGATTTGACTAGGGTATAACAAAGCAGCGCTTTTAGCATATATTGAGTTAGCTGTTATGCACTTGACAGCAAACTATCATTGCAATAGGTCAGTGTATTGACAAATAGATAATATTGTAATATATTTTCATTCTGGTACCCATATTGCAGTATGTATTGCGACAGGATGTGAACTTTGAAAGCACTGAAATATGGAGCAGTTGTTTCTTCACGGAATACAAATGAGCAGATCATGGACCATAATTTTGACGCTGACAGAATTTACTTGTGTTCATGGCTGCAAGAAGTATCGCCTATTCGCGGATCGAAGAATGACAAACTGTCAATCACAACAAAGGATGTAATTTAAAGTGGTAGAGCCAAAACGACCCATATTTTGTGTTGATTAAATCATACAAGACATGAGACTTGTTATCAGTGAAAATCATTATATTATGCACAATAAAACACTACTGAGATCCTTTGAGAGACTCCAAGTAGACAAACAGGTGAAGAAGAAATTGGTCAATAAAATGTGAAATCTGAGATAAATTAACAGTAGACATGATGATGTACCATATAAATTGTACTTCAGTTCTGCAAAGCATAGTGTTATATGCAAATGTGAAGATTACTATATATGTTCGGAAGCTAGTAATCACCTGTAAGCAATTTTCTATACATCGACCTGTGGTTTACTTAGAAAATACCCCATACTATATCTTCAAAGAATTGATTTTGTACATGACATGCAGGGGGGTCACTTATTTTGTACATACATTTTAGGGGGGATCATTCACAATCTACATGCTTCTCCACAAAATTCATCTTCACCCCTCTAGCCAAAAATTATGAACAGTCCCTAACAATCTAATATACAAAAATATCTCATCATAAAAGCTTGTTTCAGTTGTTTCACATCGGTGTCATGTCGCACTGGTCAGCTGAGATAGCACATATGACATCTATGTTCATGATATCATATCCTTGGGTTTTTTAAAAATTCGATTTAGTCAGAGAACAATAAGCAATCAACATATTACCAGCTCATCCTTCTAATAATGTATGCTGTTTTTACATAGGTGCATAGACATGCCATAGTAAACCAATATACATAAACACTTTTGACAATCACAAGACAACAGTGATTAATCAATCAACGTATTATCAGTAAATCCTTTGACTGTTTTGCAACTCAACCAACCATTCCTCGCTTTCTGCGCTGCCAAGTAACATGTGACACATTCACCACATCAAACCATCTTATAACTCTATCTTAGACTGAATACTCACACCTGACATGAGAAACGCCAAAAGAGAACCACTGATAGTATACATCCTTGACACCCTCAGAGGCAGGGGTGGACTTTATGGAGTTACTTTGCATAGTCGAAGTAATCAGAGTTTTGCCATCACTAATGAATGCTTGTAATAAGGTCATTAACTGAATGACGACAAGCACACAGGTGTACGGTTTATACGATAAAACATGGATGACACGTACAATAGTACATGTACATAAATTATGCCCCTTTGTCAACTAAATACAAAGGGAAACATCAATTCTGATTGAAAGTAAAGTCTGTGTAGATATTAACTTAAACCATAGAGATATTCACTAAACTTCATAATTGTTTTCATCCAATATACAGGTTCTCTGAAAATTCTTGCAATATGTTATTTTTCAAAGCATATTTCGGTGTCCAGGCATACCTAGACTATTATTAATTCCTGATACGTTACTGGACTTAATCTGCATCTGTATTCATGACATTAGGAATCTGACGCTGAAATGAGGAATTCAAGGATGTATGCAAATATAAAAACCAACATGAACTTTATAGTATATATGTGAAATCTAACTTTGCCAGTTATATATGAGACATATATATTACATCATATTCTGAATGGCCATAGGTGGTTTTTATAAATCACTGAATCCTGTCATCACAAAATAATCCTGCAAAGTAAACATATCCTCGGAAAGCCCCAGATATTTGTAACTTTATCAACTCATGTTGATATAATTGTTATCAGTAGACATGAGGGTGAGATTCTATTTATCATAAAATGTCACTCTTCTTTAATTTTCAGTGAAAAATGTACAACTCTGAACACGGTACTGCCATTAGACTTGCAATACAGCGATGTCATAGCATTGTGACGTCATCAGGTTTTGGACATCATAGCATTGTGAGTCAAGTAATTGATGACGTCAGGGCATTGTACAAAATCTACTGTCAAAATGATATTTCCTAGGAGATATCATTTGATCTCCCACAAGCAATATCTCCAATTTGGATGATAAATGATGTAATATATGTCTATTATACAAGTGGCAAAGCTAGATTTCACATATATGCTATAAAAGTATAAAGTTCACATTGATTTTTATATAGAGAATACTACACAAGGTCTCATTACATATGAATTATACGAAACGAGTGTCCTTCCTATGGTATTTATTACCCATGTCTTACATGCATCAAATTGACAAAATAGCGTATTTTTGTTAATATTTTGGTTTCAAACCGAAACCGGTTTCATAAAGAGGTTGCGGAAGAGTTTTGTACTGTAGTACAATATTTGCATGACGTCACACTGTAATGACGTCACTGCCTTGGTAACCGACGTCACGATGCATGTCAGTTGTCATCACCTCGTACAGCCTCCTACAGTAAACTACTCTGTAGCACCGCGTTTCTTGGTTTGCAGTTGCTTCATTTGGCTAACATCACCAGTGGAAACATTGTGTTTATGTTTTTCGACGGATATAATGTCTCAGTTCAACTCACAATTAAACAGCGACACAGCAAAGTTCGTGATGTTTACATTCACACAATGCATTTAAGTTGTAGAATGAATGAATTCACGTGTTTGTTATGAATGTTTAAATAATAGTTACGTCAGAATGTGACCTAATTGAGAGGTCATCGGTTATCCAATCAAATCGTTAGAATCTCAGGTCAAGTCGTTACGACACAGGTCAAGGCTATACGACACTTGTGTGACGTATGAGATTAGTATGCAACTACCCTGACGTTGACCACGTGGGTAATAAATTTGTATATTTCCTGAAACATGCTCCACTGTTTTAGGTTTATTGACAACATTTATGTATGGCCATAGGTGATTTTAAAAATCAACGAAACCTGTGATCCCTACAAAATAATCCTGCAAATTGTACATTAGTCAAATGTCATCGAATAGACAAGTTAACAATTTACTGATATTTATGATGTTCTTTTCAGTCATTTTGCTTTTGATTATGGATGATATCCCAGAAAAGAACATTGTCCACAAATTCAAACTCAGGGTATATTTGCACTTGATGTGTCTTGGGTTAAATACAAAGCTTTGGTTGAAGAGGCATTCAGGTTAAATACCACCTGGTATAAACTGTATTTGATTGGGATTGTTACGTCTAATACTGTTATAACTTAAATTCGTCACCAAACCAAATATATTTGTGTGCAAAGCATGTTAGATCTAACTACTGAATGTGGTTCTGTGAAAAGTGTGCAGTGATAGCTGTCAACGCCATCACTCATCAGGCCAAGGATCCAAACAAAAGATCACATTGAAGAAGACAACACTTGAATCTCCATCCCTGTTCTTCAGCTCCATAATCCTAAAGAGCATTATATGCATTTATATTGTTGCTAGAATCGTTTACAACAAACATTATAAACCAGACAGCAATCTTTCAAAGTCGTGAATAACCCCGCCCAACCATCTTGCCCAAAAACTGCTGTGAGGGGAACAAAGCACTACTCTGATCAGCGTACCGACTGACTGGGCCCGCACAACAATGCGATGTTGCCAGCAAGATATAATCCCGTTAGATTTTACTGAACAATATTCCCGACTCGACTAAACACGAGAAGCCTCGACAAAGCGCGACCAGGACTAAGAAACTTTCAGGTTACACTGTACTGCAGAGTGAGTTTCGTTTCCAGTTATTTTTAAAAACACCACCAAAACAATCTAACACGTGAATCACTGTTATTACATGCATGGCTGCCCTGGGCATTATTTGCACGCACAAGAAACGGGATGCACAATAAGAGGCGAAATTTCCAAATAAAAACCGTCACCAAAGCACACAATTGTACCAACCTTCAACTGGTGCAACACACGCTCCAAAAGAAACCCTTGTGGATATCACCGCGAAGAGGTCATGGCGCGAATTTCTCGGCCAAGAGTTTCGAATTACACTAGGTTGATGAAAAACGAGAATCTCCCCACGGAAAAAGAATAGATGTCCGATAAACACCTCCGGCCAAATTCAAGATATTAATTCCAAATAAATGAAAGAAAACACACACTTCAGATCATCTTCAACCATCATAAACTTGCTTCACTAAAATGGTTATTCCTGTACAACATGAATGCTGTTCCAAAGCTGTTGTTATATAGTGAGAATTCACCAGTACGAGAGGCTCTACGGTCGTTGCCGCGACGGAGAATATTGGTGGAAATCCCACAGCAGAAAGCATTCCAAGACAGCTCTCATTCGAAGGCAGTCACGTGACAATCAATCCCTCCGAGGACTATCGTGACAATATTATTGCTTCAGCTAGTTGTGGGTTTATTTGAACACGCCCGGCAGTCATTTGAAGTCTTTCGATTCTGCCATGATTAGCAGCATATACTTTGTGTTTAGCAAAATGGCCTCCCCCCTTCTCCTGCTGAATAACCTATATCATTGAGTACAGATTTATATACTACTGTAAACATTTTGCTTAAATTACTTAAAACCATGCTTTATAAGTAATTGGAGGAAACTAAATTATACCAATGCAGTATGTAAAATATGGTATTTAGTAATACCATGGTATACCTTCCTTCGTGACGGGTTTCTGGGAACTCACAGACTATTCAATGTGGTTGTTAAATATATGAGTATAAGCTTTCTTTTGGTGACAATAATCTTTCAAGTGTAAGCAACGGAGAAAACATTGCCGCTTACTAAGCTTTCTTTTCTAACAGAAACCTGGTCTAACATATATTTATACACATACATGGTGGACTATAGTCTGTCTCACAGTCCCTGAACCACATTATTTTCCCTCCTGCCCAGCCCTCCCCTGCAATGCTAAAGCCCTAAATGAAGCAAGTCTAGATTCCCTCAGGTTCTGAATGTTCCATCTCACTGGGGCTCCTTTTCAATTTTAATGGGTTTATTTGTTACTATCAAAATTACATATAGTCAGAGACTAAGCGTTAGTCTCATGTAAGACCAGTAAGCTTTTGTTATATGATGGTATCACTAGCAGAATGTAAATAGTGTGTACTTTAGTTTATGTTAGTTTCAAATTGGGTAAATAATTTAGTTAAGCTCGGTAAATGCTCTCTAACTTAACCTAAGCACTCGATCTACTAATCCCCATGTAAAGTGTATAGGTAATGTAAGCATGGAGTTTTATTTGTCTATAACTAAATACCTGGTCCAGTCATGGTCTTGCCAGTGATTGATATATCTGTTGTTTGACCAGCTTTCTCTTCTCTGTTCAGCTCAATCAATCAGCTCTGCATGATTATCATATCATTGCACTTATTGCGGAAAGTAAACATGTGTTAATTCATATTTATGCGTATCACAAGGGGGTTGTGACCTGATACATGTAATTATTACCTACGAGGCGAAAATATCGTGTTTCATCTTTTTCATACGATGCCCTAGGGCAAATTCTAAGATGCCTAGCGGTTAGAACAATCGAAAAAAAAAACATTATCAGACAATAAAGGTATAGTTTTTTGATGACGTAACAATTGAATGACGTTTTCCCGTCACTGCGCCATTCTAGTGTGCCCCCTCGTAATCCAACCATTTTACATTACGTCACAATGTAAGCGACGTCACGATGCATGTCAATTGTCATCGCCTCGAACGGCCTCCTACAGTAAACTACACCGTTGCATCCAGTTTCTTGGTTTGCTGTTGCTTCACGCAGCTAACATCACTGGTGGAAACATTACGTTTATGTTTTACGACGGTTAAAATGTGTCATTTCGACCCACAAGTTTTCAGCGACACGGTAACGTTCGTAATGTTTACATTCCCACAATGCAATTGTGGAATGTCGCTTGACTACTCAACTTCCTCTGGATGTACTGATCTAAACTTACGCTGGTAGTAGAAATGCAACGTTCATATTGCCCCATATGGTTTATGTTAATGACAGATGTAATTAAAATAATTCAGAGAAGATATTTAATCCGAACGTAAACCGTCATCAAACTGTTATCATTTGTTTTTTTCTGGTAACGTTCGTCTTAACGTAGGGGGCAGACACATCAATAGAACAGCGCGCCAGTTAGCCCTGTGCGAGGATTCTTAATTTAGGTAACCGACACCGTCGTTTGTTTTCTGCCTTAAATTAATCGTACTTATGCTAAAGTATTAAATTTGGCATCTTAGAAAAGAAATACAGTTCGCCCTACCACCATGTATAGTGTAATAAAACACACTTTCGCCCTGAACTATTATAACGTTAAAGCACTCGGACGCAAGCGTCCTCGTGCTTTAACTATAATAGTTCAGGGCAAGAGCGGTAGAGCGAAGTGTATTTCTTAAATATCACTTTGTCATGGTGACGTGACGTCATGAACAATGCTATGACGTCACCTTTTTTCGGTGACGTTGCGGTCTACATTCACAGCCTGTGTTTGACGTGGGGTCGTATACCGGTGGTAATATAGCCGCAAATTTAGTTATATCGGAAACTCGTAAGCGGAGCCGAAATAACGTTCAATTTGCGGCTATATAAATCATAATATCATACTAAAGTGGCGCCACTCGTGCCTAAATATCGGTATATCCCTCGCTCCCACTCGTTAAATACCAACATGTAGGCCCTCGTGTGGTAGCGGCACTCATATAATATCCTCTATGTATTGTGATGGCCAATAATTCCACAAACCAGTTGACTGACTGACTGACTGAGTTTAGTTTTACGCAGCTTTTAGCAATATTCCAGCAATATCACGGCAGGGGACACCAGAAATGGGCTTAACACATTGTGCCCATGTGGGGAATCGAACCCGGGTCTTCGGCGTGACGAGCCAACGCTTTAACCACCAGGCTACCCCACCGCCCCCAAACCAGTTGAAGATATGTATACTGATGTTATGCCTTACGAACTAATTGCGTATCATCAAATTACATGTAATCACAATCACCTATTTAATACACCCATATACTTTATTCTAGGCATCCATAATTAGATTGATTAGAACTTCGTACTCATGAAGCAGTACCCGATGACCCCACCCGACTTGTGTGTCACAGACACCCAGATGTATAACTTCGAAAGGCATACATGATGCGGAGCTAAAATATAGTTTAACAAGTATACATACCTTCAGTTACCTCAAACAAACTCCTTGCCTCATATCACACATAAATTAGATTCCTTGTATTATGTTCGGTTTAGAGATTCAATTCAAGACACAGCTTGCTGGCCCACATGACAAAACCATACTATTAGGCTAACATGAAACTATGAAAGTTCGCTCACATTCTGCCAGTACCTGACAATCTCAACAGAAGTGCGTGTGCGTGTGTGTGTGTGTGTGTGTGTGAGAGAGAGAGAGAGAGAGAAGGAGAGAGTTTATGAAGGATTGATATATCTTCTGTTTCGAAGGTATAACTAATGATTATGATAAGAGGATGACTAGGATCGACAGTTTTCGATTTCTTGTGAATATATTCGATTCTAATCGTGATGAGCATGCTGCTCTACAATCGATTTGATGGATGCATTAATTAATTAACACCCACACCCACACCCACAAACCACACCCACACCCACACCCACCCCACCCCCCACAAACCACACCCACACCCACAAACCACACCCACACCCACACCCACAAACCACACCCACACCCCACAAACCACACCCACACCCACAAACCACACCCACATCCACACCCACAAACCACACCCACAAACCACACCCACAAACACAAACCACACCCACACACCACACCCACAAACCGCACCCACACCCACACCCACACCCACAAACCACACCCACACCCACAAACCACACCCACACCCACACCCACAAACCCACACCCACACACCCACAAACCACACCCACACACCACAGCCACAAACCACACCCACAAACCACACACCCACACCCACACACACACACCCACAAACCACACCCACACCCCCACACCCACAAACCACAAACCACACCCACACCCACAAACCACACACCACACCCACAAACCACACCCACACCCACACCACCCACACCCACACCCACAAACCACACCCACCCACACCCACAAACCACACCCACACCCCACAAACCACACCCACACACCCACACCCACAAACCACACCCACACCCACAAACCACACCCACACAACCACACCCACCCCACACCCACAAACCACACCCACACCCACAAACCACACCCACACCCCACACCCACAAACCACACCCACACCCACACCCACAAACCACACCCACACCCACAAACCACAAACCACACCCACACCCACACCCACAAACCACACCCACACCCACACCCACACCCACACCCACAAACCACACCCACACCCACAAACCACACCCACAAACCACACCCACACCCACACCCACACCCACAAACCACACCCACAAACCACACCCTAACCCACACCCACACCCACATCCACAAAGCACACCCACAAACCCCACCCACACCCACAACAACCAAACACACACACACACACACACACACACACACACACACACACACACACACACACACACACACACACACACACACACACACACACACACACACACACACACACCACCGCAACGTTACTGATAATATGCTTACCTTGTGGAACACCCTGATCTTTCTCATAAATGTCTAACAAAGTGAAACCCACACGTACCTGGAAATGTCTGTGTGTTAAAACTGTGATATAACAATTAGGGATATGGCCTCTCAATCTCAATTCTCATGGAGATCTTTTAACTTCCATATTTCCAGGTGGTATAATAAGCGTTACAAACACAGTTAGTAAGACATAGGCCTATCATAATAAGGTTTGTATATAGGAATGACGACGGCATTCCGCCATGATGAAGGGAGTGAGTTTAGTTTTACGCCACAATCAGCAATATTCCAGCTGTATGGCGGCGGTCTGTAAATAATCGAGTCTGGACCAGACAATCCAGTGATCAACAGCATGTGCATCGATCTACTCAATTGGGATACGTGTGTCAACCAAGTCAGTGAGCCTGACCACCCGATCCCGTATTCGCCTCTTACAAGCATGGGTTACTGAAAATCAATTCTAACCCAGATCTTCAGGGGTCATGATGAAGGGAAATTGACAGGAGTCAATGTATTGTCAGAAATACCTAACAATACAAAAGACATGTGTCAGGTAACTATTTTAATAGCTGTCAATTAATTTGTTCAGCCCCTGAAGCTGTGTCATGTGCTTGCCCTAAGGCAGTGTGCAGTTCATGTAAGGAGAAAAAATCATTAGTCCTCATCATTATCAGAATTAAAATTAATTTTCTTTTTGGGCCTTACATTTATGAAACTGTGGTGTATAATTCGAGGAGGAGGAATGTTTAGCTAACGATTCTCCAGGTTTGTTGATGTATCTGTTAGTAATGTGTTACCGTCCTTTAGATGGTGAACATTAGATCTCTAAAACCCTTTCTATTAATTATTTGTATGATATTTTGGACATGGGAGTTCTGGAATTAATTTTAGATACGTACTTTTGACAAAACTGGCGTTTAGATTGCGTTCATATCTTAAATGATGACTGCGGGTCGACTTCGGAAGTACCCTTCTGCCTTTTTATTGCTTCTGTAGGTTGTTTGCAGTCGTCAGTATACCATGGCTTACTGGTTTACATACATGTAGATTCGTGGAGGATTTAGGAACGCATTCATCACCAACTTCCTTCCATTTGTTTAAACATATTTGGATACGGTCACAAGCATTGGTAATAATTCAGGTGTTAATGTTGTTTTACATTATGCCTCAAACAAACACTAATTCGCCTTTATAACATTATACTTGGCTGAAGGCGGAAATCATCAGGATGAACTGGTGTTAGTGTAGTTGGAAAATGGCCATTATGAACTGACCATTCAAATTTGAAAACTTGAATCTAGAAGGGGCAAATCAAGTGAGGGATGTGTGCCAGTAGCAGGGTGTTAATAAGTGTTGGAATCGTCATTTGAAATACATAAATCATTATTTGTGATACACTCCTCAAGGACTTTGCCCTTGTTCGTGTGTGAACCACCTCAGAGAGGTCTGTGACCATTTAGATCACCCAGGATGATACATGGTTTAGGTAACTGATCATAGAAGGCCTTTAGATCAGACTGTTGAAGAACAAAAGAAGGTGGAATATACAAAGGGCACAATGTAAACACCATGTGCAATGTAAGATGCACAGCAACAGCTTGAATTTTGATATTCAGCGAGACAGGGCTATGGATCACTCCCTCCGTCACTAAAATAGAAGAACCTCCAGTTGCCCTAACTCCAGGAGGAGAAAAACAATGGTACGAGCTGTAGTGATGTAAATCAATTGCATCTGTCTCCTTTAAATGCTGCTTGTTTAAGTTCTTGGTCCAATAAGTGTAAACCCTCTACAGTTCCGTTGAATCAGTGTTTAGGAACGATTCTTCTCTTATGCGGATTGATTGGCGATCTACCTCGCCTATGTCTTTTAGGCGACTAACTAGCAGTTCTACGGTGGATGTTTTCTGAGACACCCATCTCAAAATTGTTACACAGTTTCATTGGATCATCTGACCCTTTGGGTTGTCTACCATTTTGATTAGAACACGAATATGTTGAATCTGTTTTATACCTTTTTTTAACAGTTTGACCTTTTCCAGAAAGTGTTTTGGTGACGGTACATGATTTAAGCTTGACCGTGAAAGTTGTCACAGACGGTGAACATTCAGAGTTCTGTCTGACTGGTATTTGAACACCAGTCTGCGTAGCAGATTCAGCTGGTACGATTGGCTTAGGGTTGATAGAATTCGCCCAGGTGATGCAGTCAATGTTGACACTGCGTGTGTTTTGGTCACAGACGCATAAGTCTGTTCAGTACTTGGCACGAAGTTTCCTTGCCTCCATGTAGGTGATGTTTCTTGTGCATTTTTGTTTGATGGTTTCCATTTCTCTTTTCCAGACTGGAGGAAGAGTGAGATCCACAACAGTTCTTACACTTTTTGAAATCACTGGTACATTCATCTGTGACATTAATGGTTTAACTACAGTGTGCACAAGTGATATTAATTTGCAGGAATTTACGCCATGGCCGAATTTTTTACGTATAAAACACACCAGTGGGTTTGGGATATGCATTTCAACATATATTTTACAATATCCTGCTTTAACTGATCTGGGTGCTGTTGGAGATGAAAAGGCAAACATTAATAATTTGTTTTGATTGTTTCAGTACCTTGACGCCTGATAAACCTTTTCACAAAAGTAACTCCTTGCTCTCTCATTTCAGAAATAATTTCCAGTTCTGACATCCCAATCTATCCCAATCTCTCTGGTGCCTCTGCTAGTATTGAGAGATCTGTGAGGAGAAACATTTACAGGGACACCAACAAGTTCATCAACTGGCATCAAGTTTGTTGCTTGTTGTCTTTTAGCACATTAAATAAGGATTGATCCTGTTGAATGCCCTTAGCAACTGCGAAAGGGTTCAGTTTAATTGGGTTTCCATATTTGGATGAATAAAGTTTCATCATCCCTACTCCCCACCCGCCACAGAGTGCCAACAAAGGCAGTATCATATTACCTGTGGATATCCAACAGACAGTACTAGGGATATAAGGATGATATACACCAGTAGTGAGTCCAACCAGTTTGGCCCATGAACCACCGCCTTCTGGCACCAGGCATCTAGGCAGAATTTCTCAAGTGTGAAAACCATGTATCATATTATAGATACAAAAAACAAACAGGTCAATAATGTATCCAAACACCAAGCCAAATAATGGCAGACCGTGAAAATGTAGGGCTCGGGGCTCGACATTCAATGTATACTATCCCCAAAATGAAACGCATAGGTGTTTTATATTTTAAAAAATCTATAAATTACCTGTTGTGCTCAAACAATCGTCAAAATATGTAATAAAAGTGTTGATAACATGATTTTACACAATTGCACAAGTGAAAAGTCGACTTTACCTGAAAATGTTGATTTTGATGAGATTTCTTACTAGGATTAAAAAGGCATCGCCACAACGCAACAGAAATCACCCTCCAGTTGAAATTGTGCAGCAAAGAGCTTGCACTGTCTGGCTATGAAAATCCAGATTACTTTCGGAAATCAGCATCCGTTTTGAAGGAGTTTCAAGGTCAAATCACTATGCCAAGTCTTGACACTGCGACACGGAACATCGCCATTGAAAGAATGCAGACTGGAGATTACCAATTTTCTGTTGCCAGGCGTCTGAATGTTAGTCTAAGCACGATATCACTGCTTGCAGCTCGTTACAACCAAACAAGTATAACAAATGACCGTTCCAGTACAGGCAGACCTCGAGTCACCACTGCAGCCCAAGATCGGTACATCCGGGTACTACATTTGCGTGATCGTACTGCCACGTGTGAGAGCACAGCAGCCAAGGTGCCTGGACTTCGGAGGATATCCGGTCAAACTGTACGGAACAGGTTGAGAGAGATTGGACTGAGAGCCAGGAGACCCGACGTCGGCACCATGCTACGTGGTCACCATCGCCCTCAGCGTCTCCGTTATCTAAAATTATCCACTTGGTTGTATAGACATTACCTTCTTCTAAACTGATGTAAAAATTCATTTCTTACAGTCCCTTTGTTATACATGTTTGAAAATACAACATTTTTCGCAACAGATTTCTGGGTTATGCGTTTCTTTTTTGGAATAGTATATAAAACAGCTTGCCATTAATGACGATATTGGATGTTCGTCTCTTACGTCAAACGACAACAGAGAGGTCACGCATGCATACAGATATGTAATTGTAATTCAGGTCACTTAGAGACAATTGATGTACAGCTGAAGTATACGGACACACTGTTTTCGTGATGTTTTGTTCCCGGTGGACCAAACTATTCCAATACAAAGATCCATCCTGTAACCGGATACGCTTTGGTAGTATCACAGAATTTAGTTGACGTCATGGTTTATGTGTTTTGCGACGTCGGAGAAAGACGACATTGGTATGTTGATTAGTATACACTCAAGGCCAAAAGAAAGTGGCCCATTTTAATTTGGATATATGAAATTTATTCAAAATTATTGAAATTTATTTTCAGTTAGACGACGACTACAGCATGCCGGAATTCGAGCCCACAGAGCATTCCGTGGAACAATGCTGACACGTCAACATCGCCTGAATAGGCTGATCTTGGCACGTCGTATTCGACGATGGCAGCTTCGTGATTGGCGTAGGGTTCTATTCAGCGACGAGAGTAGGTTTTGTTTATACCTTAACGACGGTAGAGCACGTGTATATCGCCGTCGTGGTGAACGTCATGCCCCGTCATGCGTTATGGAGGTTCAGGCTCATTGTGGCGCGAGTGTTATTGTTTGGGGAGGTATCTGTGGGGAAATGAACACACAATTGGTCACAGTTCAAGGCAACCTGACAGCACAACAATACACTGACCAGGTCATTCGTCCAGTTGTGTTACCTTTCGTTAATCAACACCAAGGGACATTATTTCAACAAGACAATGCTCCTGCACACACAGCTAGGATTGTGACAGACTTCGTGGGAACCAATAACATCAACATTTTGCCTTGGCCGTCTCGTTCCCCTGACCTCTCACCAATAGAGCATCTCTGGGACTTTCTGGGCAGGAAAATCAGAATGAGACTAAACCCTCCAGCAAACGTGAGACAACTGGAACAGGCCATTCATGAGGAATGGAGGAATATCCCAAATGCCTTCATCAGACGTCTCACAACGTCAATGAGACGTCGAGTACTTGCATGTATCAATGCAGAAGGACACACACCATACTAAGTAATGCACACCTAAACGTTGACACATGTGTTTTAATCTGGAGTTCACAGATATTGTTCAAGACAACTGAAAACATGTAACTTTGACTTTTGATACCAGTGTCATTTAATTAAATGTTGCTTAAACATTACTTCATGTTTGACGTTGTAATAACCTCCGTATGTTTAGCAAGTGGCCTTACTATCAACATAAATAGATATGAAATCAATTTTTTGTCTGTGTTGATTTGTATTAAGATTTTTAGCACGGGCCACTTTCTTTTGGCCTTGAGTGTATATTTCACCTAATCTTCTTTCAAAGTATGCAAATCTTGTGGTTTGTCAGTCATACTTTGACACTCTTTTGATAGAGCACGAAATAACTGGTTTTATCATTTGAATAATGCATGGTTAAACAATTAACGTTTTAACGTGTAGCTTTGTAGCTTAATGTGGACAACGCGCGCCTGTTTGGCATCTGCTTCACGTAAATCAAAACGATTATTTAAAAGCATAATATAATATTATATTCGAATAAAATGTCAGGATCGGACGTTTGTCTGTTCGTAATTATGTGGCTATTTCTCTTCACAATTATACAATGAAGATACTTAGTAACCTAAAAATGTCCCCTTTGTACGGAGCTATCAGAATGATGCAGTACGGCTTGATCGAAGGTGGACATGGTACGGTCTTTACATTTTGGTACAATTCTTATAAAGTTAAACCCAAATGCGCAGATTGATGCTCATGCTGTTGATCACTGGATTGTCTGGTCCAGACTCGATTATTTACAGACCGCCGCCATATCGCTGGAATACTGCTGAGTGCGTCGTAAAACTAAAGTCACTCACTATAAAGTTAAGGATATGTCCTGTCATGATATTATTTTTGTAAACATAAAATTGATTGCATTATAGAAAATATCGTTAAACGTTTGTGACAAACGCGTACCTGGCGAATCTCTGGACATCATTGTCCATAAAATGACCAGACCAGGGCAATTCCTAATAAATATAGTGTGTATATACGTTTAATAAAAACAATGTTAATGACTTTCTTAAAGTAATATAGTCTGTTCTGCTGATAAGATTAAACGAATCTTCATTTCTAATCCGTTCACTAACCTATATACACTAAACGCCAAAAGAAACGTTACCTTCCTTACTTATGGAGGTACCTACCTTCAACCGGCGTTGTGATGCGTGGACGTCCACTTCTTGGTCTGTCTACGGTGACCCCAGTCTGTCTGAAGTCCTGGACGTCCACTTCTTGGTCTGTCTACTGTGACCCCATTCTGTCTGAAGTCCTGAATAGGTCTTATAACCCTGATACGGTGGCATCCGAGGACGTTGGCACCAGCATTGTATGTCGACCCCATCTGCACGATCCCAATGGCCCTTTCTCTCTCTTCAGCTGTTAATCGTGGCATATTTTTCGTACTTGTGTATAATATAATCTTTTCTAGGCTCTCTTCATACCCTGTAGAATCATTCTACATGTGAAATGGATGCAAATACTGCTTGAATATTGCTACGTTTTGGCGATTGATATTGCTATGTTTCAACAGAAAATGGAAAAATGTTACTTTGCAAGCAAAAATGTTAACAAAGATCATTGTAGATGTTCCTAAACATTTTTTTCACAATATCAAAGACACGTTTTACTTGTTTTCACTAATGCAATCAGCAGAAAATGTTTTACAAGCCTGAAATCATAGGATTGATTATTTTAGTTTTGCACACTCCACAACAGTTGTTTCTTGTTTTAATAATTGAAAATGGTGACTTTAAATGGTTTATCTTTGTCTCAAAGCAGGATTTTATTTCAACGTTTTGGGGGGACATCTAAATCACTGTTATTGGTTTATTTCGGCATGGACGAAAATAGGATAATTTAACTCTTCTGAAAAAGATACATTTCACCTAAATATGAATGCATTTGAGAATTGTTTTTCGTCTTTTGCATAAAGCTGTGTTGTTAAGCTTTCTTGTAAACTTCCAACATATCTTTGATAGTTTTTAAGTAATTCATAAAGGTAGGAGGGTAACGTTTCTTTTGGCGTTTAGTGAATATGAAATGAAAATATCGAATATTACATATCATAGGAACTATGTACATTTTGAAGCTATTACAACATTTCATCTTTAAACACTCGTGTAAAGGTTAAAAATATGGTGAGCTACGCAAAATGTGTCAATCAAATATGTAAATATTGTAACAAGCCAAAACATCAAAGGGTAAAAATGTTTTATAGCTGTCATCTACGTATGATACGATATTGATCATGGCGATAGGATAGGATTATTGTGTTTACTCCAATTCAACCAACCTTTACCTCAAAGAAATCACCAAATATGTACAACAATGTGGACGTTAAATAATAATTCACTCACTCACTGTTGACCTCTTTTTATAGCAAGCGTTCCAATGTTAAGTAATGGAAGTATCATCAATAAATGCCGCGCTGCTTCCTTTTCAATTTTCTTACTCTGAAGTTCATATGATTTATATAAAGGAAAAGGCCAACGCCCATTTCGTTGACCTTAACGGCGCAACCACTGGCTGGGGTAACATGAAACGCTGACCAGGGACTGGAGACTGAATGTAAAATGTCGATACCTTACATTAAAGGCAACCATGTAAAAGGCTCAGTCGTGGAGCACTGGGATGAGCTTGTTTTACATTATCACGGTATTGTTACGTTGAGGTGCCAAGGCATTTTTGTCATGGTGTCAGTGTTTAACAATGAATCGTTTTCACGCGTGATTTGTAGTTGGAAACCAAGAAATAACCGCAGCTTTCATTCATGTTCACAGACTGCCTATGGTAACGTTGTTTTACTTCAGGCTCTCGTCTTCGTGTAAGTATGTGTTTCGTCACATACACGCCCATAAAGGAATCAGAAAAGATTGTTAGTTTAGTTTCTCTAAATAGTCGCACACGTTCATAAAGGAATCAGAAAAGATTGTTAGTTTAATGTCTCTAAATAGTAGCACACGTTCATAAAGGAATCAGAAAAGATTGTTAGTTTAATGTCTCTAAATAGTAGCACACGTTCATAAAGGAATCAGAAAAGATTGTTAGTTTAATGTCTCTAAATAGTAGCACACGTTCTTAAGGGAATCAGAAAAGATTGTTAGTTTAATGTCTCTAAATAGTAGCACACGTTCATAAAGGAATCAGAAAAGATTGTTAGTTTAATGTCTTTAAATAGTAGCACACGTTCATAAAGGAATCAGAAAAGATTGTTGGTTTAATGTCCCTAAATAGTAGCACACGTTCATAAAGGAATCAGAAAAGATTGTTAGTTTAATGTCTCTAAATAGTAGCACACGTTCATAAAGGAATCAGAAAAGATTGTTGGTTTAGTTTCTCTAAATAGTAGCACACGTTCATAAAGGAATCAGAAAAGATTGTTAGTTTAATGACTGTAAATAGTAGCACACGTTCATAAAGGAATCAGAAAAGATTGTTAGTTTAATGTCTCTAAATAGTAGCACACGTTCATAAAGGAATCAGAAAAGATTGTTATTTTAATGTCCCTAAATGGTAGCACACGTTCATAAAGGAATCAGAAAAGATTGTTAGTTTAATGTCTCTAAATAGTAGCACACGTTCATAAAGGAATCAGAAAAGATTGTTGGTTTAGTTTCTCTAAATAGTAGCACACGTTCATAAAGGAATCAGTAAAGATTGTTAGTTTAATGTCTCTAAATAGTAGCACACGTTCATAAAGGAATCAGAAAAGATTGTTAGTTTAATGTCTTTAAATAGTAGCACACGTTCATAAAGGAATCATAAAAGATTGTTGGTTAAGTGTCTCTAAATAGTAGCACACGTTCATAAAGGAATCAGAAAAGATTGTTAGTTTAATGTCTCTAAATAGTAGCACACGTTCATAAAGGAATCAGAAAAGATTGTTAGTTTAATGTCTCTAAATAGTAGCACACGTTCATAAAGGAATCAGAAAAGATTGTTGGTTTAGTTTCTCTAAATAGTAGCACACGTTCATAAAGGAATCAGAAAAGATTGTTAGTTTAATGTCTCTAAATAGTAGCACACGTTCATAAAGGAATCAGAAAAGATTGTTGGTTTAATGTCTCTAAATAGTAGCACACGTTCATAAAGGAATCAGAAAAGATTGTTAGTTTAATGTCTCTAAATAGTAGCACACGTTCATAAAGGAATCAGAAAAGATTGTTAGTTTAATGTCTCTAAATAGTAGCACACGTTCATAAAGGAATCAGAAAAGATTGTTAGTTTAATGTCTTTAAATAGTAGCACACGTTCATAAAGGAATCAGAAAAGATTGTTGGTTTAATGTCTCTAAATGGTAGCACACGTTCATAAAGGAATCAGAAAAGATTGTTGGTTTAATGTCTCTAAATAGTAGCACACGTTCATAAAGGAATCAGAAAAGATTGTTAGTTTAATGTCTCTAAATAGTAGCACACGTTCATAAAGGAATCAGAAAAGATTGTTAGTTTAATGTCTCTAAATGGTAGCACACGTTCATAAAGGAATCAGAAAAGATTGTTGGTTTAATGTCTCTAAATAGTAGCACACGTTCATAAAGGAATCATAAAAGATTGTTAGTTTAATGTCTCTAAATAGTAGCACACGTTCATAAAGGAATCAGAAAAGATTGTTAGTTTAATGACTCTAAATAGTAGCACACGTTCATAAAGGAATCAGAAAAGATTGTTGGTTTAGTTTCTCTAAATAGTAGCACACGTTCATAAAGGAATCAGAAAAGATTGTTGGTTAAGTGTCTCTAAATAGTAGCACACGTTCATAAAGGAATCAGAAAAGATTGTTAGTTTAATGTCTCTAAATAGTAGCACACGTTCATAAAGGAAACAGAAAAGATTGTTAGTTTAGTGTCTCTAAATAGTAGCACAACTGGTGACGACGCTGTCGTAGCTATCAGCATCAGGGCCTAGATTTTCGAAGCTCTCTTAGCGCTAAGATAGTCGTAAGTTAATATTAATGCATGGCACTTTCGACTATCTTAGCGCTAAGAGAGCTTCGAAAATCTAGGCCCAGGGCGATCGCTCGGTTAGCTAACGAAAGACAGTACACAGCAATGACTACACAATGCCACAATAAGTACAAAGCAAGTTAGGCGTGTAGCAAGCCATATTTTCGTGAAAAGCCCGATAGGTTGCAAAGCGTAATATTTAGATATAAATCTGGCTTCATAGCAAATACCAAGTGTAAACCCGGGCTCTTTTTATGATGGCTGCTACGCCCATGGCTGTTCCAGTCGGCTATCAGTAAGTTCATTCCGAATGTAATTGTTGGGCCCGGAAACACCCAACGCTCAAATCAGCTTACTAAACAGATGACATTTACAGTCAGTGTGTTACTGTGATATACATGTATCCGTATATTATATTTTCTGTCCTCTAATAGGTTAATGCCGCTTACTTTATAATACAAAATCACATTTAATTTACTAATGTAGTAAACAAGTGTTCGTAATTCTCAAAAAGTCATTCTCTTTCACCTTTGAATCATGATTTATATGTGTGATTTTGTCATATATTCAATGACAACAATAAAAGTGCAATCTATCTTTTCGTGGTAAACATTTAGATTTTTCAGCATTCCCTCAGATACCTCTGTGCTGAAGATTTGAAAGACGTATGAGCGTTTCGCAAACATTATCTACACAATTACTATCTTATGTTAAACCCCTTATAGAAGCCTTGGCCTATGCCTGAGCCTTTTGTTAATTATCATATTTATTTAAGCGAATGTATTTATTTCGTAAATATTAGACATACGTGATTTCTTGTTGTTCATGGGGCTGAGCCGTAATGAACAGGACTGCCATGTTCAGAAGTTACCAAAAGAGACATAAACTTTGCCATAATCATAATAGATATCTGCCAGAATACACGCTTTCAATATCTGAGGCATGAATCACAAACAATGACGAATGCTCGAGGAATGTGGAGGTCACCCAGCCCCACCGGTAGGTCACGCAACAACCTTAGTCAAAGACCAAATGCAAGAAAAGTGCCTCTCAGCAGCAGTAACATTGTTGTCTCCAGTAATTAGTATGACACCTCCCACCCTGTAGAGATTCTTGTCGTTATGGATCTAGCCACAGAATGACCAGGTTACCAACAACCAACAAGGTTGACCCACACAACCCACCTGTCTCAGATACAGCATTACTTCCAGACAATGAGGATTTAGGCTACAGACGAGTATCCACATTGAGATTAATAGTATTAACTGCATGAAAATGGTGCATATTGTAAATTTCATCACTCTACTTACATGTGTGGAGAAGAAGATATTACTGCCCATTAACAAACAACAGGGGAAGGTTATGAAGCACGTACATAAATAGGTACATTGGGAAGTTATAAACATTTGGTGTACATAGTGTTATTATTGCTATATTACGGTTAATAGCAGATACATATTTCCTTGGGATGAACAGTTTGGTGTACATAGTGTTATTATTGCTATATTACGGTTAATAGCAGATACATATTTCCTTGGGATGAACAGTTTGGTGTACATAGTGATATTATTGCTATATTACGGTTAATAGCAGATACATATTTCCTTGGGATGAACAGTTTGGAAATGTGAAGCTAATAAGAACAATAAATGTTATTTAGTCATAAAAGGAAACAGCAAAGAGCGACAATTGAGAGTGACTTCATGTAACAACCATTCTCACTCAATCAAGTCTGACCCACACTTTGTCTAAGCAAATCCAACTCACTGAACCGCTGTGCTGACCCGGAGTTTCAGTCGAGATAACCCCCGCACGCTTTTATTATGTAACTAAACATGTCAACGCAAAAGACTGGAAATAAAAATATCAAAATGCAAATAACTGTCCTTGTTACTTTGCATGAGAGGGTTTCTTAAAATTCCAACGGGAACACATTTTGCAAACATTGAAATCTCAATGTCTGAAGTGTAGTGTAGAACTCAATCCCGGTCCTATTGATGGTCTAGATGAGATGAGGAGGGATATTGTGAAACAGATAAAGGCGAGTGAGGATAGATTATCTAGGGATATAAGATCTATCAAAGATGACATTAGAGACATGAAATCTGACATCCACGAGCTCAGAGAGGACATAAACACTAGTAAACAAGAGCAGGATGTGATGAAATTAGATGTTGAGGCTTTGAATGACAGGACAGTGGGTATTGAGAAGTATTTGGAAGAATTAGACACTAAACTGGAGGATCAAGAGCAACGTAGCAGACGAAACAATGTCGTGCTATATAATGTGCCTGAGAGCGGTCAACGAGAGACATACACTGAGAGTAAGGATAAAGTTTTGACAGTTCTCAATAAGGCCAGGGTAGTGAAGAATCTCCCACCTTTAGTCCCGAGGGATATAGAAAGGGCACATAGACTGTCTACTAAGAAGGGTGACAAGGCCAGGCCCATTATAGCTCGCATGTGTCATTGGGAGGATAAGTGGCAATCGGTGAAAATGAGGAGTGTTCTGAAGGACCAGGGGTGGGGATTGCTAACGACCTCACAACTTACCAACGCAAGGAACTTCAACGACGACGCAGTGAAAACCCTAACATACGCTACTATTTCAAGGGTAACAAACTGATGGAAGCACCCTGGGACGACCCGGATAGGACGACAGACACACCTGCACCCACCCAGTCTCCCTCACACCATGCTGGGAACACCTCGCGAGAGCGTAGCAACAGCCAAGGTCGTCCCCGTCGTGGTCTCAGGTCGGATTCGCGTCGCCCTCCAAGGGAACACTCCCACTAGGGGTGGGGCCAAAGCCACGATTATCGTAAACATTTTACGGCGCATCGGAAACGACCGGAGCAGAAAGATGTGACCTCTGCAACTGTTAACAATACATTGGACTTTGTGAACTTTGTGTTTTGGAATATTGGAGGGATAACACACAAAAATATATGATAATGATTTTATTGATTATATCAAATCATTTGATGTCATTGGAATTAGTGAAACTTGGAGTGAGAATATAGATATCCATAATATTTTCCCTGATTTTGAGGTGATTGTAAAAGCAGCAGATAAAATATCTACCCGTGGAAGACTTTCCGGTGGGATATTAGTCTTGATACGTGACCAGTTTTGTAAATATCTGAAATGGACTAAAACAACAGAAAACGCTGTTTTATACTATTTGATCGTGCATTATTTGGTCTGGACAGAGATATCCTCTACGCATGTGTATACATTCAACCAGAAGGCTCGTCATGGTACGATAAACTATATCCACATTGTAAAAATGGAATAATTTTATTTCAAGATTCATTATTAGATGTTGTATCTCATCTACCAGATGTTTATATTCTCTGTGGTGGTGATTTTAATGCTCGAACTGGCACGAACCTGGACTTTGTAGAGGATGATTTATTAGAATACACAGAAAATCAAAAAGAATCCTATTGGGACTTTTTAATTGATTTTTTTAATCTAAAACGTTTTTCCGCCGACAGAACTCTAAACAATTTTGGTAAAACCTTACTAGATCTATGTTCTACCATGAATATCCATATTATGAACGGGCGATGTGGCAGCGACCTAGAAACTGGGGATTTTACGTATATAGGCAATAATGGTACAAGCCTAATAGATTACATTATCTCATCATCGATATTATTTGACTTTGTTGGTGCTTTTAGCATACAATCTCGTATCGAGTCAGATCATTTACCAATAACACTATCAGTAAAGACAGATCATGTTAGATATTCTGACGGGTGTGACACACATCCAAATAATGCTTATAAGTTCTTCTGGGAAAACGATAAAGCTGAACAATTTAAAGAGAATCTGTTTTCGGATCATGTTCAATCATTACTTGATAAATCAGTTGATAATGCATTCACAAATATTGATGACAGCATTAAATATGTCACTAATGCTCTCTGTTTAGCTGCGGAAAATATGAAAAGAAAAATTGGTACACCAAGGAAAATATTAAACAAATGGTATGATAGTGCATGTGAGAAACTTAAAACTAAACGTTGTAAGCTATTAAATAAGTTTAGAAAATCGAAAGATAAGAGGTCATTTGAAGAATATTGTCAGATAAGAAATGAATATAATGTAGTATGTAAACAAAAGCGACTTGATTACTTTAAAGAAAAGCGGTTAGACATAGAAAATAGCATATGGGACTCAAAAATGTTTTGGCTTAAACTGAAAACTTTGAACACTTCTATCGTAGCAAAAAACAATATTAGTATGAATGAGTGGCATCAACATTTTAGAAATCTTCTCAACTTAGAAACGGATAATAATACTGATAACTTTGTTGACGACGCAAATCCATCAACGTCTCCCTGACCCTAATTTTGCGCTAACAGAGGATATGCTGGACTCTCCTATTAGTAGGGACGAGATTCTGGACAGCATTAAATGCTTAAAACCCAATAAATCACCAGGTATTGATGACGTAATACCCGAGTTAATTAAGAATTCGGCAGATATTTTAGCACCATATTTAGAATTATTATTCAATATAATATTAGAAAATGGTAGTTTTCCAACTTGTTGGACAATCGGCATTATTGTCCCGCTCCATAAACAAGGAAGTATCGATAATCCAAATAACTATAGAGGCATTACTCTTTGAGTATTTTTAGTAAGGTTTTCACTTCTATCATTAACAGAAGATTAGTAGCTTGGGGAGAGACATTGAATAAAATAAATGAATCTCAGGCAGGTTTTAGACATGGATATACGACTACTGACAATATGTTTATATTGCAAAGTATTATACAGAGATACCTCAACATCAAAGGTGGTAAACTCTATACACTTTTCGTTGATTTCGAAAAAGCATTTGATTCAGTTGATAGACAAAAAGCTATGGTCTATTTTAATACCCATGGTCTAAGTCCTAAAATGAAAAAAATTATTCATAATATGTATGAAAATGTTAAAGCTTGTGTTAAGAATAACAATGAATTCTCAGATTCGTTTGAACTACAAATCGGGGTAAGACAAGGCTGTATACTTAGCCCATTTTATTCTCATTTTCATAAATGAATTAGCAACCCAAATTGAAAACAATTGTGAGTATGGAATACAGTTACACCCTGACCTAGTACATATTTTTCTTCTGCTTTTGCAGACGATATCGTGCTATTCTCAAGCACTGTTGCAGGTTTACAAAGACTTATACAAGAACTTGAGAATTATTGTGACCAGTACAAATTAGCTGTAAATAGAAATAAAACTAAAGTAGTAGTTTTTAAAAAGGGGACGTTTATCAAAAATGAGAAATGGTTGTATAAAGGTGAAGAATTAGAATGCACCAGTTCGTACAAATATTTGGGAATGTTCTTTAGTAATTGTTTATCTTGGACAACACATGTTAATTACGCTTGTTTGCAAGCACAAAAGGTCATGATAGGTATCTTTAAACAATTAAATGTACTTGGTGACATAAATATAAGTTCATACTTTAAAATATTTGATGCCAAAATTAAACCAATTCTATTGTATGGAGCCGAAATATGGGGTTTAAATTATTACAGTGATATTGAAAGAGTTCAATTGAAAACATGTAAAAGATTTCTTGGTGTTAAATCCAATACGATGAATACAATGGTGTATGGAGAATGTGGTAAATACCCGATGCACTTATTTACAAATATCAGAGTTATAAAATACTGGTTAAAATTACTGAAGATGCCTTCTTATAGGCTACCAAAGAAATGTTACAATATGATGATGCTATTCGATAAAAATGGACACACAAATTGGGTTTCTGCTGTTAGACATTTTCTATTCTCGAAAGGGTTTGGTTTTGTATGGAACGATCAGTATGTTGATTCTGAGGGTAAGTTTATTTTAGAACTAACACAAAGATTAAAAGATATCTACTTGCAAGAATGGTTTGAAAAGATATCACTTTCCAGTAAATGTCTGTATTATAAGGTGTTTAAATGTACTTTTGACTCCGAAACTTATCTTTCATGTCTAAACGTAAAAAGTATAGGATAGCGTTAAGCAGATTGAGATGTTCTTCACATGATTTATCTATCGAAAGTGGAAGATTTAAAAATGTCAAAAAAGAAAAATAGAACTTGCAAACTATGTGATCTTAACCAAATAGAAGATGAATATCATTTTCTTTTAATTTGCCCTGCTTATAATTCCATCAGAAAGTTGTATATTAAGAAATATTATTGTGCCCATCCAAACCTTTATAAATTCTCAGCATTGTTGAATAACAAAACCCATACTATACTTCAAAACTTGTCCATGTTTGTTTACTATGCCATGTTGTTTAGGACAGAATATATCTCAGAACACAATGTAACCTAAAGTTGATTATTTTCCCTTCTTCATGTATATTATCCGTGCGTGTAAATATTGATTTATAAATGCATTGTACTACAGGCCTGTGGCCTTTCAGTACCGGAAATAAATATATATATATAGGTGAGTCTGGTTACTTGAGTAACAGACTTGAGCGTTTGACCTATTACTTGCTATTACCACTGTGAGTATGCCATGTTCCTTGCACCAAAAATGGAACCGAGTAGTGGAATAGACGTCTTTGATGTGAACTCTGGTGGAAGAAACCGTTTCTTCTGACGGACTGTACCCACCACTGTAAAATCATTTGAGAATAGCCTATTTCCAAGCCGAAGATGTGTAACAAACTTGTCAGCTGTGATGTTTCTGTTTGTCTTGAAGTATGGTCGACAAAAGCAACAGTGTGATTTGACGTCCAAGACCAACGTTAGCAGTCATCCCTTCTTTGCCAAGGTATGGAAGACCTTTCAATGGATAACAGTTTGAAGAGAAGAGTCTACAATCCAAAACAGTTTTGAGCCATAATTGTCTGGTTTTACTGGCATATATTCTTTAAAAGAACACCGGCCTCGAAAAGGAATGGGTTGTTCATCAACATTAAGATTATTTTCTCCTGAACTGTAATATCTACACAATGTCCCCTAAAATGCATCCCATACGTCTTTAATGGCAGTCAATTTGTCCTTTGCACTCCGACTTGATCTTGTTTCCTTGTCATCAAAGCGAAGGTTACTCATGAGTTCCCCGAACCTATCCTGAAACATGATTGCTCCCACAATTGACGTGGCGTATTCTTTAGTCCAAATAGGGTCAGTCGAAACCAAATTCTGTTTTGTAAATTTTACTATTGTCTTGACATTTTTGTCAGTGATGAAAAGTTTGAGCATCTGAACCCCATCACTCACATGACCAGCATTTAAAACCGTTCTGCTGAGGACCAAGAAGGATGTTCTGTTCAGCTACACGGGACTGAAGTGGAGGGCTCGGGGACCAAACATTATCATCTTTGGCTTTAAACATGCCGCTGTTGTCACTAGTATCCAACCTTTCATCTTCTGCTTCTGATACATCTGATGATTCCGATTCAGATACATCAGAGGGCACAACATCACTATCAGAGGCACTATCTTAACAGGAAACTTCATTCTCTGCTTCTTCGAGTGGAATACTTTTCAAAAAGGTCTCAAACAAGCGTCTGTTCCTCGCTAAGTCACTCATTGTCAATAATCTAGTCATTACAGTTACTTGAGCACTTTGGCATTTTCTATCTCATGACCACGAAAGAAACAGAATGACAGGGCCTCTTAGGCCTGGGTACCGGGTTAATGGGTGAAACAAATCTTTTCGACTGCATATGATTAATGTGCTGACCAATAAGTTTCAAAACCTGTGTTAATGTTAAGCACATCAGATGTAACGAATGTATTGTAGTATCAACAATTCAACACAGAGTTTGGGCGACGCAATTTAAGTGTCACCAGGTATATGGAGGGTGACAAGCACTGATGTTCTACACGGTCAAGTCATGCAGAGTGGATGATGAAGCCTGGTGGTGTATCATATTGCTTGACTTTCATATTATCTCTACATTTGGCCTAGTAGTAAACGTGATAAGCCAGTCAGTGATAAGCTAGTTGTTTATCCTAAACAATAACCACGAGGACACTCGGTACAACTCACAAGGGGGAACTGCATAAGACAACATGTTTGTAACTGGTACGTCAAATCTGGAAATGCTGTCATCACGCCAAAAACAAAATCTTCTGAAATCTCCACCCAGTAACCGCTTAACGGCTCTTACACTGTTCTGAAGCCCCTTTCTCCTACTCAAGTTTGTCTAAGGAACAGACAACGGGCTGAAGGGAAATAATTAAGCTGGTGACCTAATGCAAAACCTGCCTGCTTGCATAACCATGTTTTGTGTAGCCAGACCCTGATCGGTAGAAGCATAATAGGATCATATGAGCCTTAACGCCAAGCATTTGTGAAACTAGAACCCAGAATTTCACACAGTGGAAAATTCAGTGATCCTCTTGTTTTATATATGGTAATATGAACATACAAACTGTTCAAATACATACCCTAGATATCTAGAATGGTACGCAAGTTTCTAAAGAATGGACCGTTGGAAGATTTACAAATTTACAAATGTTTCCCCACCTAAGGAACTATTCATATACTCTTAAAAAGGAAACTTGACATAGGAACAATTTGAATTTTAGGAAACTATTTGGCACAAACCAATATATGGATGCTGAATCCAAACATGTGGAGGAATGGTTGCCGACTTCAAAACATTTAGAAAAAAGGTAACGTTACACTCACGTTTGTAGCCTACATGAAATGCACGTGCATCATGAAATTGTGTATCACCCCGAGCTGAAGCCTATGACTGTATGCTTTAAAAAGCCACATCAGCGGTACTCCACATGCATTGCTTTAAGCCACTTTAGACGACGAAAGAATGCCAAGACTGACAGAAGCTCAACGACACAACGCCATCGGCCGTTTACAAGGAGGGACATCGCAGCATGAGGTAGCAAGGCACTTCGTCGTGTCCAGACAGACCAATTCAAACCTATTGACCCGATACAACAATACTGGGTGTGTTAATGTCAGACTCAGGTCAAGTCCACATAGAGTTACCACCGCCACCCAGGATCGCTACTTCCGGTTGAGACATCTTCGTTCACGCACCATCCACAACAATCCAAATCCCTGGATTGCGCCGAATCTCCGACCAGACAGTGGGCAATCGGCTTTTAGCCAGAAAACCAGTTCGACGTAACGTCTTGAAACAAAGTCACCGGGCTGAACGTATGCAATGGTGCAGACAACGAGTGAGGGCCGCGGGCAAGATTGAGGACAATTTTGTTCTCAGATGAGTTTCAGTTTCTTCTCAGACGTGCTGATGAACGGTCACGTGTAAGCAGACGTTAAGCCAAGAACTGTGTACAGCAGGTCGATAGATTTGCTGGTGGAAGTGTCATGGTGTGGGCAGGTATCCATCCTAATGCACGGACAGCTCTAGTGCACGTGGCAGATGCATTGAATGGGGTTCGCTATAGAGACGAGATTTTGCAACGTCACGTCGTTCCCTTCATCAACGTCAACGGTGGATCTTTCCAGCATGGCAATGCTCGACCTCACGTTGCACGTGTTTGCTCGACCACCCGATTTGTCCCCCATTGAACATCTATGGGATACTCTTGATCGACACTTGCGTCAGCGTAATCCGCCACCTCAAACACTACAAGAACTGCACGCAGCACTTCAGCAAGAGTATCAAAACATTCCTCAAGACAGCATTCGGCATCTCCTTTCTTCTATGGGTCAACGCTGCCAAGCTGTTATCGATACTCATGGTGGTCACACCAGATACTGGCATTTTACTCTGACTATGTGGCTTTAATGGCCCTGTGGTTTTGCCAAACACTTCTGGATAAATCATGTTTTGGAAGTTTTTAAAGTGATGGCTTTACTGAAAACCTATGATGACATGTTTGAATCTGTTATATGCACTCAGTAAATAAACTCCAAAACAGCATGTCAAGTTTCTTTTTTTTAAACTTAGAAAAGATTCAGAACTTTCAGCACCTATTACAACTGAAAGGAATGTATTGGACATGCTCTTTTATCAAGCATTTACTGAGGTACCAACTTTTGAATTCATGGTTCGAAATTTCTCCAAATCCGGTCATTGCATACATGAAAAAGGTGCTTGTGCACACGACAATATACGCTGAGCATATGCGTCAAAGGTGCAGTTTCATATGGAATAGGGATCAAACTTAGGAAATATCGGGACACATACGCAAATCCGACCATAGCATGTAGTTCCCACTGTGTTTACAGGTATTTCAATGGAGTACTATTTATTATTTTTTTACTTCTTATAAAAAAAAAATTTAAACTTTTTTTTTTATTCATTCAAAGTCAGTAGATACAAATATACAAAGTACATGATGCAACAGAACTTGTACACTAAAAACCCCAGAAATTCATATGGGTTGGCATTACACACATTGGAATCTTCATTAAACTGGGAATGTGTGTAATAGAGATGACCTTTTTCTGTCAAATTGTATCATGTTTTGATTCTTATTGGCAATAAACCTTTCTGTCTTGAAAATATCAGTTAATATTTTTACAAATGTATCCAGTGATAAATTACTTTTTTAAATACTTGATACATGGATGTATTTTTTACTAGCAAGAAGTATGTGTTTCATAAGGTCGTTATTATTTCCGCCAATTAAGACTGTATATTTTGTCAGAGTAAAATTTTCTGATGATTTATCTTCAATATATTCTTTCAGTTTCAACCAGAACGTTTTCACACATTCACATTCCCAATAAACATGTATCAAATTTTCTGACATTAAATTACAAAATGAGCAAAGTTCATCATCTACTAATTTCATTCTCAATAATTCTTTTTTTTGGTAGTATCTTTTGTACATCTTCTATATTTTTGTAAAAATATCTTGCCATGGAATTGCAAAATCAAAGATATTTTGCCATTTTTCACACGTTGAAGGTTGGGTTTCAGTACTTCTAAGTTTATCATAGAAATATCTGGATCTCTTTGGTGCTGAAAGTAAACCTGTCAGTGATGTGTTAAGATAATGATTATGAACAATCAAATAAATTATTTCTTATAGTATATTTCCATTGTTTGGGTATATTGGAAAGAACCTGATAATAGTCAAGAATTGTGCCTTTAATTTTGTAAGTTTTCTTAAGTTCACTAAATGACAAACTGCCTTGATCATTTACACAAGTCTCTTATAGAGTCAATACTTTTGAGATACCAATGTCTTATAATGAATTACTATTTTGGAATTGATGATTGAACCAAAGGGGTTCAGATAAGATTTGATCAATATCTGTAAAATCAGTTTTATGTGTTTTATAAAATATTCCCCATGCAGCCAATAAATCTTTCCAAAAGGGATTAGTAATATTGAAATAATTTTCAATATTGGCTCCAAGCAGAAATATATCTTTGAATGGAAAGATACTAGGGCTAGTACTGTTTTTATTTTGAAGATATTTATGTAAAACTGACAGTTTTAAAGAATTTATGAATATCTCTACATTAACCATTCTGAGTCCCCCTTCTTCATATTTTCTAATAAGTGTCGTTCGCTTTATCTTATCCCGCTTATCATTCCAGATGAATTTATAAGCTATATTGTTTAATTTGTCAATGAATTCCTTTGGAGGATTTGGGAGTGAAGTGAATATATGCACCAATGATGAAAGTGCTAATGTTTTAATAAATGTTATTTTCCCTATTAATGTCCACTTTCTTTTCCTCCAATTCCCTCGATTTCTATTAATAATTTCTAGTCTTTTTCTTGTATTTATTACCCAAAGGTTATTTAAATTATATACATTCAGAGACTAAACGTTAGTCTAATACTATGCAAGCGACTTGATGTGAGAACGTGTTCCCTAACTACCAGCAAAATACAAATAGTAAAATCATGATACCAGTGACAAATGTCTTGAGGATCGCTTTATACTGTTTGCACTTGAAATCTGTACATATTACAGCAGGGGGGCTGGTACTTACCTTTAGCATTAAAAGCTGATTGTATATGCGAATACCGTTATAATGACGTGTTTCACTTACTCACACCTATCTGATGTCGAAAGACACAAAAATATGATTTTGTTTACAATCCAAAATAATCCTTTCAGAACCGAACCGAACCGAACCGAACTTAATCACATTATTCCACATTCTTCGGCATGCGGGTTGAAATTTGCAATATATACAATTTTCGCGTTTAAGGAGTGATATCCACACGCACGCATGCGCACATTTATATCCAATATGATTTTTTAAAACACATTGATTAACCACTTAGGTAAAACGTTATTATGCCATGGTATCTATCTACAGTGTACAGAAATGATTTCATGATAGATTTGTGGATTTACTTGAAAACTAGTTTCGACCAGAATGTTAACACACCCATCTAAGCCATTAAGAGAGTGGATATCCTCCTAGGCCTGCTCATAAATAAAAGAGGTATTCTATTAAACAGGAACATTTCCCAGTTAATACTTTAAATATTGATATGCCGTCAAAAAGAAAATTGACACTATTAACAACAAATGATAATTCAAAGTCCGACCTTTCATGTAAAACAAAATGCATCTCCTTAATAACTTGGTGGTATAGATGTCTTCATTTGTTATAATATACGTTTGTTCTGTCCAAATTTAAACCCAGATGTAATCAGTTCGTCAACATATTCTAATGGCATGTCATTTAAGAATATGTTTTCGCTTAACAGTCACGTACATTACCAGCAAACAGAAGAACGTTGTCAATGGCTATAGTTAACTTCCAGATTCTACAATATTCAGCGATTCAATAGTTGATAGGAATTTGTTTTAGATTTACATGGAATGATGCTAAAAGGGCTATTGAGCCAAATGAAAAAAATGTTTTAATGAAAGATCAAGCATAAAGTCTAATGTGTTTGAATCTAGTAATCTATCAACAGTGGGAAGAAACTGTAACGGAATTTCCAAGATATCTAAACAGACGGTTTCCACTTTTTCATTGATTCCATTCTATATTGACTAGACGATTCGTAAATGTGAACCGTCTGTTACCAGGTAAAGTATATCAAGCCCACAATCCCGCTCTCCAGACACTGCTACCAAAACCGTTGTGGAAACAATTTACACCGAACCCCACCAGGAACGTTTCTCGACAATAGCGATATCGGTGTTACGACGGAGTGGGAATTAACTCAGATTATGAAGTGTATAATCCTATGAACTGGTAAAGTATGTTCAATATATCAAAATAACGCTGATGTCATATCCTTTTCCCTTTACACTCCAACCTGATAAATGTTCCGAGTTTGCAAATTTTTAGGTGCTGATCCGTCGAACATGAATGAATATTCAGTGCTGATCGGTAATCGGTAATCAATGCCCATGGTTGGCACAGCATATGCTCACATTTTGGTATATTGTATTGTGGTTACCCTCCTGTATTTGGTGTGCAGTCAGTTTACAGGTGGTCATGTCTCGGACATTTGTAATGTGATCTTGTTGCTCTGTTTCAGACGTGTTTATGAATCATATTTACTTTGTTCACAAACTTATTTTACCGATGTTAGGTTTCTGTTTGGGGAGGAGTATATCTACTTTCGTACACTTTTCTAACACTATTTTATAAATATATCTTATGAGCATTATTGCATGCATGAATTTTGTTTTGTGTATCTAACACATCTGACCACAGTAGAAAGAGAAAGTGAAAGTGCATCCATGTAGATCTTGTCTGTGGTTAGACAGCTTCAATGGAGAAGGAGAAGAATGTTGTTTTCATCTCTATCATTGAGGAGTAAGCATCATCCATCTCGTAATGTCGTGTACTAGTCTGGTTGATGAGGCTGGGAAAGGAGGGCAGATGAGAATGGCCATGTTCTCGACTGTTGATTGCGTGGTTGTATACCTGCTGCATCGCATCATGGTTGTCTATAATCGGGTTGGCTTCTGCAGAATATTGTCCCGGCTAGGAAGCTGTAGGTGTTCCTTACAGAGTCTCTGCCCGTGGTGCACGTTCCTGAGACATCTTCCATTAAGGTGTGTAATATGGCAATAAAGTAGATGATAAATAGTCACATTTACTGCATACACTATGTGTACACAACGACAAAGATAGAGTTGAAAGACAAGTTTAGGTATAAGACTTCTGGGACAATCTGCACTTAAAGATGCTGGTCTCCAGCACCTCATGCGTGTAGTAAGATGTGTTTGATGCATATCCCAGTTGCGTAGATCAATGCTGGTCTCCAGCACCTCATGCGTGTAGTAAGATGTGTCTGATGCATATCCCAGTTGCGTAGATCAATGCTGGTCTCCAGCACCTCATGCGTGCAGTAAGATGTGTTTGATGCATATCCCATTTGAGTAGATCAATGCTGGTCTCCAGCACCTCATGCGTGTAGTAAGATGTGTTTGATGCATATCCCAGTTGCGTAGATCAATGCTGGTCTCCAGCACCTCATGCGTGTAGTAAGATGTGTTTGATGCATATCCCAGTTGCGTAGATCAATGCTGGTCTCCAACACCTCATGCGTGTAGTAAGATGTGTTTGAAACAAATCCCATTTGCGTAGATCAATGCTGGTCTCCTGCACCTCATGCGTGTAGTAAGATGCGTTCGATGCATATCCCAGTTGCGTAGATCAATGCTGGTCTCCAGCACCTCATGCGTGTAGTAAGATGCGTTTGAGGCATATCCCAGTTGCGTAGATCAATGCTGGTCTCCAGCACCTCATGCGTGTAGTAAGATGCGTTTGATGCATATCCCAGTTGCGTAGATCAATGCTGGTCTCCAGCACCCCATGCGTGTAGTAAGATGTGTTTGATGCATATCCCAGTTGCGTAGATCAATGCTGGTCTCCTGCACCTCATGCGTGTAGTCAGATGTGTCTGATGCATATCCCAGTTGCGTAGATCAATGCTGGTCTCCAGCACCTCATGCGTGTAGTAAGATGTGTTTGATCAGTTGCGTAGATCAATGCTGGTCTCCAGCACCTCTTGCGAGTAGTAAGATGCGTTTGAGGCATATCCCAGTTGCGTAGATCAATGCTGGTCTCCAGCACCTCATGCGTGCAGTAAGATGTGTTTGATGCATATCCCATTTGAGTAGATCAATGCTGGTCTCCAGCACCTCATGCGTGTAGTAAGATGTGTTTGATGCATATCCCAGTTGCGTAGATCAATGCTGGTCTCCAGCACCTCATGCGTGTAGTAAGATGTGTTTGATGCATATCCCAGTTGCGTAGATCAATGCTGGTCTCCAACACCTCATGCGTGTAGTAAGATGTGTTTGAAACAAATCCCATTTGCGTAGATCAATGCTGGTCTCCTGCACCTCATGCGTGTAGTAAGATGCGTTTGATGCATATCCCAGTTGCGTAGATCAATGCTGGTCTCCAGCACCTCATGCGTGTAGTAAGATGCGTTTGAGGCATATCCCAGTTGCGTAGATCAATGCTGGTCTCCAGCACCTCATGCGTGCAGTAAGATGTGTTTGATGCATATCCCATTTGAGTAGATCAATGCTGGTCTCCAGCACCTCATGCGTGTAGTAAGATGTGTTTGATGCATATCCCAGTTGCGTAGATCAATGCTGGTCTCCAGCACCTCATGCGTGTAGTAAGATGTGTTTGATGCATATCCCAGTTGCGTAGATCAATGCTGGTCTCCAACACCTCATGCGTGTAGTAAGATGTGTTTGAAACAAATCCCATTTGCGTAGATCAATGCTGGTCTCCTGCACCTCATGCGTGTAGTAAGATGCGTTTGATGCATATCCCAGTTGCGTAGATCAATGCTGGTCTCCAGCACCTCATGCGTGTAGTAAGATGCGTTTGAGGCATATCCCAGTTGCGTAGATCAATGCTGGTCTCCAGCACCTCATGCGTGTAGTAACATGCGTTTGATGCATATCCCAGTTGCGTAGATCAATGCTGGTCTCCAGCACCCCATGCGTGTAGTAAGATGCGTTTGATGCATATCCCAGTTGCGTAGATCAATGCTGGTCTCCTGCACCTCATGCGTGTAGTCAGATGTGTCTGATGCATATCCCAGTTGCGTAGATCAATGCTGGTCTCCAGCACCTCATGCGTGTAGTAAGATGTGTTTGATCAGTTGCGTAGATCAATGCTGGTCTCCAGCACCTCTTGCGAGTAGTAAGATGCGTTTGAGGCATATCCCAGTTGCGTAGATCAATGCTGGTCTCCAGCACCTCATGCGTGCAGTAAGATGTGTTTGATGCATATCCCATTTGAGTAGATCAATGCTGGTCTCCAGCACCTCATGCGTGTAGTAAGATGCGTTTGGTGCATATCCCATTTGAGTAGATCAATGCTGGTCTCCAGCACCTCATGCGTGTAGTAAGATGTGTTTGATGCATATCCCAGTTGCGTAGATCAATGCTGGTCTCCAACACCTCATGCGTGTAGTAAGATGTGTTTGAACCAAATCCCATTTGCGTAGATCAATGCTGGTCTCCTGCACCTCATGCGTGTAGTAAGATGTGTTTGATGCATATCCCAGTTGCGTAGATCAATGCTGGTCTCCAGCACCTCATGCGTGTAGTAAGATGCGTTTGAGGCATATCCCAGTTGCGTAGATCAATGCTGGTCTCCAGCACCTCATGCGTGTAGTAACATGCGTTTGATGCATATCCCAGTTGCGTAGATCAATGCTGGTCTCCAGCACCCCATGCGTGTAGTAAGATGCGTTTGATGCATATCCCAGTTGCGTAGATCAATGCTGGTCTCCTGCACCTCATGCGTGTAGTCAGATGTGTCTGATGCATATCCCAGTTGCGTAGATCAATGCTGGTCTCCAGCACCTCATGCGTGTAGTAAGATGTGTTTGATCAGTTGCGTAGATCAATGCTGGTCTCCAGCACCTCTTGCGAGTAGTAAGATGCGTTTGAGGCATATCCCAGTTGCGTAGATCAATGCTGGTCTCCTGCACCTCATGCGTGTAGTAAGATGTGTTTGATGCATATCCCAGTTGCGTAGATCAATGCTGGTCTCCTGCACCTCATGCGTGTAGTAAGATGCGTTTGATGCATATCCCAGTTGCGTAGATCAATGCTGGTCTCCAGCACCTCATGCGTGTAGTAAGATGTGTTTGATGCATATCCCAGTTGCGTAGATCAATGCTGGTCTCCAGCACCTCTTGCGAGTAGTAAGATGCGTTTGAGGCATATCCCAGTTGCGTAGATCAATGCTGGTCTCCAGCACCTCATGCGTGCAGTAAGATGTGTTTGATGCATATCCCATTTGAGTAGATCAATGCTGGTCTCCAGCACCTCATGCGTGTAGTAAGATGTGTTTGATGCATATCCCATTTGAGTAGATCAATGCTGGTCTCCAGCACCTCATGCGTGTAGTAAGATGTGTTTGATGCATATCCCAGTTGCGTAGATCAATGCTGGTCTCCAGCACCTCATGCGTGTAGTAAGATGTGTTTGAAACAAATCCCATTTGCGTAGATCAATGCTGGTCTCCTGCACCTCATGCGTGTAGTAAGATGTGTTTGAAACAAATCCCAGTTGCGTAGATCAATGCTGGTCTCCTGCACCTCATGCGTGTAGTAAGATGCGTTTGATGCATATCCCAGTTGCGTAGATCAATGCTGGTCTCCAGCACCTCACGCGTGTAGTAAGATGTGTTTGATGCATATCCCAGTTGCGTAGATCAATGCTGGTCTCCAGCACCTCATGCGTGTCAGTCAATATATTATGTGGCCCAGACTCGTGTGTTTATAGACCGCCAATATGCAACACCCAAAATACATTCCCAAAGTGCAAAAACTAAATATATTGATGTACTTTAATCTCTTTTGGCTTTATAGAAAAAATGGTCGGGCGAAGACTTTCAGTAAATACACGATGACAAGTTATTGAAATGTTTGATTCCATATGTAATAGGGATGGCCTGTCGCAACATCGGTGCCAAGTTGAAGAACATTAACCACACGTTTATTAGTTGACGTCTGAGGAACCGTGTGGCCACCGGTGAAGTTAAGGGTCGTCCAAAACCCGGAAGAAGACCAAAGATCGCGATGACCGAGTCCTAATTCGCCTTGCAAGAAGCAATGCTTCGACATACCGAAGAACTGCGCCAGCAATGGAGCGTGGTAGTACCATCAGATTGAAGCTGCAGGCTACTAGTTTGAAGGTACGTCGTCCGATCAGACGTCCCTTCCTCACAGATTGGAACAGGCAAGATCATCTGCAGCTCTGAGACGACCGCGGAGTGCATGGCGTATGGTTCATTAGTCTGATGGTTACTATCTTCTACGAGTTACCGACGGTCGTTCTCGCGTGTGAAGACATCATAACGAAGTATATCACTCAAGGATGCTGCATGCAGCTAAATGCTTTGGTGGTGGCTCAGTGATGACGTGGGTTTGCGTTTCATAAAGTGACTGAAAGTTTGATCAGATTACCGTACCTGGGAGACTTCATGGTCAATGTTTTTCACAGGAAGAATTTGCTTCCGCCATCGTGACACATTTTTATAACCATCCTCTCGCCAATCATACGATATTCATGCATGGCAGCGCTCGACCTCACCCTTCCCGAGTCGACCTCACCCTTCCCGAGTCGTCATCACCCTTCCCGGGTCGTCATCACCCTTTCCGAGTCGACCTCACCCTTCCCGAGTCGTCATCACCCATTTTCTCCATGAAATGGCGCGGAAATTTGGGGAAGATCGATTTGGTATACTAATGCAAAATATGCTGATTTGTGATGTACCTACTCTCCGAGTGCAGACGGGCAAACAGGACTATCAACAGTTACATATTCCGGACATTCTTGGTGCACTCATTTGCGTAAAGGCGCTGTTATATATGTATTGCATGTATTATGATGATAAGATCCAAAGCAATTTACAAAGTGCCATGTACAAGTTGGATCTTATCAAACACATCATATTAGCACACAAACAGATACGTGTATGGATGATCAGAAAAGTCACTTTGACATTCTGTTTTGTGCAGTCATTGTAATTTATTTGTAGTCATTTGTAAACTTGTGTAATTTTATAATACAGTTGTTAACTATATCACCTTTCTTTGTTTTGTTTTTGTTGGTGTCCAACCGTCCAACAATTTTTAATGACGGTTTATTAAAATTATTGTCATTTTTAGCTGTCACCTGACACATAACTGTCCCTGACACTGGCCTCTGGCCCCGACACATATCTCTGGCACCTGACACTTATCTCTGGCACCTGACACATATCTCTGGCACCAGACACCTATCTCTGGCACTGACACCTATCTCTGGCACCTAACACATATCTCTGGCACCTCACACTTACTTAGAACAGCACCTGACACATATCTCTGGCACCTGACACTTATCTCTAGCACCTGACAGTTATCTCTGGCACCTACCACATATCTCTGGCACCTGACATATATCTCTGGCCCGACACATATCTCTGGCACCTCACACTTATCTCTGGCACCTGACACATATCTCTGGCACCTAACACATATCTCTAGCACCTGACAGTTATCTCTGGCACCTGCGGCATATCTCTGGCACCTGACATATATCTCTGGCCCGACACATATCTCTGGCACCTCAAACTTACGTCTGCCCCTGACACATATCTCTGGCACCTGACACTTATCTCTGGCACTTGACAGTTATCTCTGGCACCTGACACACATCTCTGACCTACGGACATGTTCCTGGCCGCATGTCGACCCACGGAACAGGCTTAAACATACTTAAAATGATGGATACTTTTCCAGACGTCCAGTTACTGGTATTTTCCCGATAGCCTGGACAAACTGTGTTTTTACTTCTACTATCAATATGCATGAACGGTTTGGCGTACAGGGATGATGATCAATTAAATCGTTGGCATTAAGTTTTGGAATGAATCGTCGTACGCCACTAAATAAGTCCCAATTCGGCGGTGACACATCGACAGCTCTCTGCAATATTGTTCCTTACATTCGACCAACCCGCCTCTTTCTCTCCTGACAAGTAAACTTTCCGCTAATTTCTCTTTGTTGGCGCCTTGGGAACGATTACCCATTCACAGTTTGCCTTCATTTCGTCACGGTAAAGTTTCAGTCCCGTTTTGGTTTTTGCCACGCATTTCTTCAACATTATATTCTCTCACAGACAACAATCTCCTGTTTTACTACTCCCTGGGCCGGCATTAGTGGGATAGTGAAACTGTCTGGGGATAAAGGTCCCCTGATTTATCTCTCAGTTTATTTAAAGTGGTTTATTGTCAACGTGGACATATACACTGTATGGAGTGATAGAGAGAGTACCAGTTGTTAGCACTACCTGGACAAACCTGACCAAATCACAAGAGACATTGTCAACATCTGGGTAAACCTAACCAAATCACACGAGACATTGTCAATATCTGGGTAAACCTAACCAAATCACACGAGACATTGTCAATATCTGGGTAAACCTAACCAAATCACACGAGATATTCCCAATATCTGGGTAAAGCTGACCAAATCACACGAGACATTGCCAATATCTGGGTAAACCTAACCAAATCACACGAGACATTGTCAATATCTGGGTAAACCTGACCAAATCACACGAGACATTGCCAATATCTGGGTAAACCTAACCAAATCACACGAGACATTGTCAATATCTGGGTAAACCTAACCAAATCACACGAGACATTGTCAATATCTGGGTAAACCTAACCAAATCACACGAGATATTCCCAATATCTGCGTAAACCTGACCAATTCACACGAGATATTCCCAATATCTGCGTAAACCTGACCAATTCACACGAGATATTCCCAATATCTGGGTAAACCTGACCCAATCACACGAGATATTCCCAATATCTGGGTAAACCTAACCAATTCACACGAGATATTCCCAATATCTGGGTAAACCTAACCAAATCACACGAGACATTGTCAATATCTGGGTAAACCTAACCAAATCACACGAGACATTGTCAATATCTGGGTAAACCCTAACCAAATCACACGAGACATTGTCAATATCTGGGTAATATCTGGGTAAACCTAACCAAATCACACGAGACTTTGTCAATATCTGGGTAAACCTAACCAAATCACACGAGACATTGTCAATATCTGGGTAAACCTAACCAAATCACACGAGACATTGTCAATATCTGGGTAAAACTAACCAAATCACACGAGACATTCCCAATATCGGGGTAAACCTAACCAAATCATACGAGATATTCCCAATATCTGGGTAAACCTGACCAATTCACACGAGATATTCCCAGTATCTGGGTAAACCTGACCAAATCACACGAGATATTCCCAATATCTGGGTAAACCTAACCAAATCACACGAGACATTGTCAATATCTGGGTAAACCTAACCAAATCACACGAGACATTGTCAATATCTGGGTAAAACTAACCAAATCACACGAGACATTGCCAATATCTGGGTAAACCTAACCAAATCACACGAGACATTGCCAATATCTGGGTAAACCTGACCAAATCACACGAGACATTGCCAATATCTGGGTAAACCTAACCAAATCACACGAGATATTCCCAATATCTGGGTAAACCTGACCAAATCACACGAGACATTGTCAATATCTGGGTAAACCTAACCAAATCACACGAGACATTGTCAATATCTGGGTAAACCTAACCAAATCACACGAGATATTCCCAATATCTGGGTAAAGCTGACCAAATCACACGAGACATTGCCAATATCTGGGTAAACCTAACCAAATCACACGAGACATTGTCAATATCTGGGTAAACCCGATCAAATCACACGAGACATTGCCAATATCTGCGTAAACCTAACCAATTCACACGAGATATTCCCAATATCTGGGTAAACCTAACCAAATCACACGAGACATTGTCAATATCTGGGTAAACCTAACCAAATCACACGAGACTTTGTCAATATCTGGGTAAACCTAACCAAATCACACGAGACATTGTCAATATCTGGGTAAACCTAACCAAATCACACGAGACATTGTCAATATCTGGGTAAAACTAACCAAATCACACGAGACATTCCCAATATCTGGGTAAACCCTAACCAAATCAAACCAATAAAACCCTAAATCACACAGATATTCCCAATATCTGGGTAAACCTGACCAATTCACACGAGATATTCCCAATATCTGGGTAAACCTGACCAAATCACACGAGATATTCCCAATATCTGGGTAAACCTAACCAAATCCCACGAGACATTGTCAATATCTGGGTAAACCTAACCAAATCACACGAGACATTGTCAATATCTGGGTAAACCTAACCAAATCACACGAGACTTTGTCAATATCTGGGTAAACCTAACCAAATCACACGAGACATTGTCAATATCTGGGTAAACCTAACCAAATCACACGAGACATTGTCAATATCTGGGTAAAACTAACCAAATCACACGAGACATTCCCAATATCTGGGTAAACCTAACCAAATCACACGAGATATTCCCAATATCTGGGTAAACCTGACCAATTCACACGAGATATTCCCAATATCTGGGTAAACCTGACCAAATCACACGAGATATTCCCAATATCTGGGTAAACCTAACCAAATCACACGAGACATTGTCAATATCTGGGTAAACCTAACCAAATCACACGAGACATTGTTAATATCTGGGTAAAACTAACCAAATCACACGAGACAATGCCAATATCTGGGTAAACCTAACCAAATCACACGAGACATTGCCAATATCTGGGTAAACCTGACCAAATCACACGAGACATTGCCAATATCTGGGTAAACCTAACCAAATCACACGAGATATTCCCAATATCTGGGTAAACCTGACCAAATCACACGAGACATTGTCAATATCTGGGTAAACCTAACCAAATCCACACGAGACATTGTCAATATCTGGGTAAACCTAACTAACCAAATCACACGAGATATTCCCAATATCTGGGTAAAGCTGACCAAATCACACGAGACATTGCCAATATCTGGGTAAACCTAACCAAATCACACGAGACATTGTCAATATCTGGGTAAACCTGACCAAATCACACGAGACATTGCATTAATATCTGGGTAAACCTAACCAATTCAGATACACGAGATATTGTCAATATCTGGGTAAACCTAACCAAATCACACGAGACATTGTCAATATCTGGGTAAACCTAACCAAATCACACGAGACTTTGTCAATGTCTGGGTAAACCTAACCAAATCACACGAGACATTGCCAATATCTGGGTAAACCTGACCAAATCACACGAGACATTGCCAATATCTGGGTAAACCTAACCAAATCACACGAGATATTCCCAATATCTGGGTAAACCTAACCAAATCACACGAGACATTGTCAATATCTGGGTAAACCTAACCAAATCACACGAGACATTGTCAATATCTGGGTAAACCTAACCAAATCACACGAGATATTCCCAATATCTGGGTAAAGCTGACCAAATCACACGAGACATTGCCAATATCTGGGTAAACCTAACCAAATCACACGAGACATTGTCAATATCTGGGTAAACCTAACCAAATCACACGAGACATTGCCAATATCTGGGTAAGCTGACCAAATCACACGAGACATTGCCAATATCTGGGTAAACCTAACCAAATCACACGAGACATTGTCAATATCTGGGTAAACCTGACCAAATCACACGAGACATTGCCAATATCTGGGTAAACCTAACCAAATCACACGAGATATTCCCAATATCTGGGTAAACCTAACCAAATCACACGAGACATTGTCAATATCTGGGTAAACCCTAACCAAATCACACGAGACTTTGTCAATATCTGGGTAAACCTAACCAAATCACACGAGACATTGCCAATATCTGGGTAAACCTAACCAAATCACACGAGACATTGTCAATATCTGGGTAAACCTAACCAAATCACACGAGACATTGCCAATATCTGGGTAAACCTAACCAAATCACACGAGACATTCCCAATATCTGGGTAAACCCTGACCAAATCACACGAGACATTGTCAATATCTGGGTAAACTCTAACCAAATCACACGAGACATTGTCAATATCTGGGTAAACCCTAACCAAATCACACGAGATATTCCCAATATCTGGGTAAAGCTGACCAAATCACACGAGACATTGCCAATATCTGGGTAAACCTAACCAAATCACACGAGACATTGTCAATATCTGGGTAAACCCGACCAAATCACACGAGACATTGCCAATATCTGGGTAAACCTAACCAATTCACACGAGATATTCCCAATATCTGGGTAAACCTAACCAAATCACACGAGACATTGTCAATATCTGGGTAAACCTAACCAAATCACACGAGACTTTGTCAATGTCTGGGTAAACCTAACCAAATCACACGAGACATTCCCAATATCTGGGTAAACCTAACCAAATCACACGAGATATTCCCAATATCTGGGTAAACCTGACCAAATCACACGAGACATTGTCAATATCTGGGTAAACCTAACCAAATCACACGAGACATTGTCAATATCTGGGTAAACCTAACCAAATCACACGAGATATTCCCAATATCTGGGTAAAGCTGACCAAATCACACGAGACATTGCCAATATCTGGGTAAACCTAACCAAATCACACGAGACATTGTCAATATCTGGGTAAACCCGACCAAATCACACGAGACATTGCCAATATCTGGGTAAACCTAACCAATTCACACGAGATATTCCCAATATCTGGGTAAACCTAACCAAATCACACGAGACATTGTCAATATCTGGGTAAACCTAACCAAATCACACGAGACTTTGTCAATATCTGGGTAAACCTAACCAAATCACACGAGACATTGTCAATATCTGGGTAAACCTAACCAAATCACACGAGACATTGTCAATATCTGGGTAAAACTAACCAAATCACACGAGACATTCCCAATATCTGGGTAAACCTAACCAAATCACACGAGATATTCCCAATATCTGGGTAAACCTGACCAATTCACACGAGATATTCCCAATATCTGGGTAAACCTGACCAAATCACACGAGATATTCCCAATAGATATTCTATCTGGGTAAACCTAACCAAATCCCACGAGACATTGTCAATATCTGGGTAAACCTAACCAAATCACACGAGACATTGTCAATATCTGGGTAAACCTAACCAAATCACACGAGACATTGTCAATATCTGGGTAAACCTAACCAAATCACACGAGACATTGTCAATATCTGGGTAAACCTAACCAAATCACACGAGACATTGTCAATATCTGGGTAAAACTAACCAAATCACACGAGACATTCCCAATATCGGGGTAAACCTAACCAAATCACACGAGATATTCCCAATATCTGGGTAAACCTGACCAATTCACACGAGATATTCCCAATATCTGGGTAAACCTGACCAAATCACACGAGATATTCCCAATATCTGGGTAAACCTAACCAAATCACACGAGACATTGTCAATATCTGGGTAAACCTAACCAAATCACACGAGACATTGTCAATATCTGGGTAAACCTAACCAAATCACACGAGATATTCCCAATATCTGGGTAAAGCTGACCAAATCACACGAGACATTGCCAATATCTGGGTAAACCTAACCAAATCACACGAGACATTGTCAATATCTGGGTAAACCCGACCAAATCACACGAGACATTGCCAATATCTGGGTAAACCTAACCAATTCACACGAGATATTCCCAATATCTGGGTAAACCTAACCAAATCACACGAGACATTGTCAATATCTGGGTAAACCTAACCAAATCACACGAGACTTTGTCAATATCTGGGTAAACCTAACCAAATCACACGAGACATTGTCAATATCTGGGTAAACCTAACCAAATCACACGAGACATTGTCAATATCTGGGTAAAACTAACCAAATCACACGAGACATTCCCAATATCTGGGTAAACCTAACCAAATCACACGAGATATTCCCAATATCTGGGTAAACCTGACCAATTCACACGAGATATTCCCAATATCTGGGTAAACCTGACCAAATCACACGAGATATTCCCAATATCTGGGTAAAACTAACCAAATCACACGAGACATTGCCAATATCTGGGTAAACCTAACCAAATCACACGAGACATTGCCAATATCTGGGTAAACCTAACCAAATCACACGAGATATTCCCAATATCTGGGTAAACCTGACCAAATCACACGAGACATTGTCAATATCTGGGTAAACCTAACCAAATCACACGAGACATTGTCAATATCGGGGTAAACCTAACCAAATCACACGAGATATTCCCAATATCTGGGTAAAGCTGACCAAATCACACGAGCCATTGCCAATATCTGGGTAAACCTAACCAAATCACACGAGACATTGTCAATATCTGGGTAAACCCGACCAAATCACACGAGACATTGCCAATATCTGGGTAAACCTAACCAAATCACACGAGACATTGTCAATATCTGGGTAAACCTAACCAAATCACACGAGACATTGTCAATATCTGGGTAAAACTAACCAAATCACACGAGACATTGCCAATATCTGGGTAAACCTGACCAAATCACACGAGACATTGCCAATATCTGGGTAAACCTGACCAAATCACACGAGATATTCCCAATATCTGGGTAAACCTGACCAAATCACACGAGACATTGTCAATATCTGGGTAAACCTAACCAAATCACACGAGACATTGTCAATATCTGGGTAAACCTAACCAAATCACACGAGACATTGTCAATATCTGGGTAAACCTAACCAAATCACACGAGACATTGTCAATATCTGGGTAAACCTAACCAAATCACACGAGACGTTGTCAATATCTGGGTAAACCTAACCAAATCACACGAGACATTGTCAATATCTGGGTAAAACTAACCAAATCACACGAGATATTCCCAATATCTGGGTAAACCTAACCAAATCACACGAGATATTCCCAATATCTGCGTAAACCTGACCAATTCACACGAGATATTCCCAATATCTGGGTAAACCTGACCCAATCACACGAGATATTCCCAATATCTGGGTAAACCTAACCAATTCACACGAGATATTCCCAATATCTGGGTAAACCTAACCAAATCACACGAGACATTGTCAATATCTGGGTAAACCTAACCAAATCACACGAGACATTGTCAATATCTGGGTAAACCTAACCAAATCACACGAGACATTGTCAATATCTGGGTAAACCTAACCAAATCACACGAGACATTGTCAATATCTGGGTAAACCTGACCAAATCACACGAGACTTTGTCAATATCTGGGTAAACCTAACCAAATCACACGAGACATTGTCAATATCTGGGTAAACCTAACCAAATCACACGAGACATTGTCAATATCTGGGTAAAACTAACCAAATCACACGAGACATTCCCAATATCTGGGTAAACCTGACCAAATCACACGAGATATTCCCAATATCTGGGTAAACCTAACCAAATCACACGAGACATTGTCAATATCTGGGTAAACCTAACCAAATCACACGAGACATTGCCAATATCTGGGTAAACCTAACCAAATCACACGAGATATTCCCAATATCTGGGTAAACCTGACCAAATCACACGAGACATTGTCAATATCTGGGTAAACCTAACCAAATCACACGAGACATTGTCAATATCTGGGTAAACCTAACCAAATCACACGAGATATTCCCAATATCTGGGTAAAGCTGACCAAATCACACGAGACATTGCCAATATCTGGGTAAACCTAACCAAATCACACGAGACATTGTCAATATCTGGGTAAACCCGACCAAATCACACGAGACATTGCCAATATCTGGGTAAACCTAACCAAATCACACGAGACATTGTCAATATCTGGGTAAACCTGACCAAATCACACGAGACATTGTCAATATCTGGGTAAACCTAACCAAATCACACGAGACATGGCCAATATCTGGGTAAACCTGGCCAAATCACACGAGACATTGCCTATACCTGGGTAAACCTGACCAAATCACACGAGACATTGCCAATATCTGGGTAAACCTGACCAAATCACAGGAGACATCGGTGAAGTATTTCGCCAAAAGCACCTTTTACAAATGAGTGTACAGATCATTGCTAAAAATGAACAACTCCGTATAAGGAAGTAGATACACATTTTCATCTTTGTGAAACGATTTCCTGTGAGTGTAAATACTTTTGAATAAATATAACACTTAAGAAAAATGTCATTAGCACTCTCCCATAGCACTTCATAGTACAAAATGCATATCAATAATATTTAGTTGTTTATATGTATGTCGTTCATACTGCCTATTTTCAACAATTATTGTCATATTATGAACAATTTGTAATAGTGGTACCAGTCATGATTTACAACAAAACAAGTTTCATACAACCAAAGTATAGAAGAAAACGGTTGAATATGAATATAGGTATATCATCGTGATATCTCATTGAACTTCAGTCAGAACAAGTCTGGAATAATGATAATTATAACCCTTGAGATGGATATAATTTACAACCAGTCATCTACAGGAAGTAAACACATGCATCACTTACCTTCCTAGAACGATTACACAATGGGACGCTCTTCCGGAGGACTATATTAAAGGTTGTTCGGCTGCAGTGAATTAAACGCTCATATATCCAATCGACATATATTTGATATATCAGACTGCAAATGCAATGATCATTTTGAAGACGCTTATTATTTTCTGTTTATGTGTTGGAACAATGCAGAACCTGAAAACGGTTTTATGGGGTAGATATCCATTTAGTGACTCAGTCACTGCAGCCTTGTCATTGACAAAAACTAAAGGTACGAATAATTAGAATAATATGAATACATTTTAGATAAAATATTGAAATTGTGATACCGCGTCCCTCAGCTTGGACACCGCCAGCTTCAGCTTACGGTTACAGTCAATTCATTGAATATATATATTTAACATTAGCATGTTTATAATAATCCACAAGCTGACATCTGTGTAGAATCGTGAGCATTACCCGCCACCATGTTGATGTGTATGCTTATACCTACTGGTGGCATTATTACAGTTACCATGCATGCAAAATCGGTGTCAGCTGTTTGTCCAAAGTTGAACTTATGGCTTGTATTAGGCCGTTTAGTTGCACCTGAACTTTATCAAACAGGTGGCACATGATATTGATTTATTACCTTATGGTACTGATTAACAATATTGAATATTTCCGATGTGATCTCTTCACCAACTGCACATTTCTGATGTGAACGCCACATTTGTGTTACCCCTTGTTGTGTTACCCCTTGTGTTACCCCTTGACCCCTTTGCCTATGTGACTCCTCATCTATAGTATCCTGGGGATGTAGGGCACCGTTATCAGACGTTGGGTTAACATAGATTTCTAAAAAATACACTTTTAATAAAACACAAATTCTACATTGGAAGGTAAGTATTAGCAGGTAAAACTGTCAGCAGATTCACGCATCAACTGGTGTGGACATCGATAATATTTAGTTGTCGACTATAATGTAGTTCAAACAGTGCACCAGCTTATAAATGTTAGTTTGTATTGCCGTCCGAACAGCTCTCAGTAAACTGTTTACCATACTTGGGACGACGCATCGTTGACACCTACAGTCAATTAAAATTGTATTTGGTGAAACACTTTATATTAAGCTTTTTATGTCCCTCTGGCCGCACTGACATGCTGTAGTGCCGGTGTTTCGTACACCTTATAACTGGGCTTGGTTTAACGACTTTCTTTCACCTCCATTCCCATCAGCTACAGAAGGAACTATCTCCGCCTCATTCGAACACGACATGACGGCCGACGACGAGGCTCACATGCCAAGCTGAGCGGCCACAATCAATACTTGACGATGAAAGTACCCTATTAAACACACTGCTCCTTCATTACAGCTCACAGTATGAACTTACAAAAACTGTTACTGTGGGTTTCCTCGCAATGCGTGACAGACAACTTTGCAGATAAACACATATAAACGACCAGGGAGGTTGTGCATCGGTTCTTACCAAGGCTCGTGGTATACACGTGATAACGTATGTTATAGGATCAGGTAGAATTAAGTGAATGAGGAACGTAATGTTCTCCTTGTCTCACTCGTCAATATGGTTTACATACACCGTTGATAACATAATAACCATTGCAGTAGAATGACCGTTAACACATGTGTTCGAACTTCTGACAAGCCCAATGAAGTATACAATATCCATGAACATACAACCATATGTCTGAGCCGTCTGTGTTCTGCTGCCAACATTTGATAGTCCGTGCTAGGTTGTGCTGTTCACCACTTCCCACGGTATTATTAAGACGGGAGATATTTCCAATCTTGTAATGATTTTTGGGCAAGGCTGGCCAAATAAACGCATCAATACTCTCCGTGTCTTTAAGCCAAACGCTGGTGAGCGGACGTTTGACGTCTAATTGGGTGTTTTTAACAGAGCTAATGCCAGATATGGTGAATGATATCGCGTTTCTGTGTGTTCTAAAAACAGGTTGTCACTGTGTCATGTTAACTGAAATTAAACTGTAAGTAATTCCCCCACCGTTCCGCTCTTACGAATAGCGCCGGAGGACCTTGATAAAAATAGTTTTCGAAGGATTTTCCTTTCACAGCACAAAGAACAAGTTGTTTTCTTCTAACACAGATACTCAGTAATACCGCTCTTAAAAATATTCCAGAAGAAGATTCACTGTGAAAATAAGGAGAGATCACAGACGACATGTTTAAACGCTATCTCCAGGATACAGGCGTGGTGAACCAATTAGTCATGCCCAACAGCAACTGTTGTCCGGTGTCTTCAGGCCCTGCTGGCAATAGAAGCCTCACCGGACAACACCAAGCTCATCATGGGGTATTTCCTTCTAAAAAACAAACAATTGCTAAAATCTCGTAAAAACATTAATTATTCACAATTCTTTAGTTTCTCTATGCATTAACACTTATTAGTAGTAAATATGTGTGTCTCAGACAAACCACTAAATGGTATAATGCTGAACCGACGTGCTGATTATATCAACCCGGACGTTGAAAGCCAGCAGTACAGTCTATATGTTTGATCACAGTGTTAGCTACTGTGTACGGCGGCACGCTGGGATGTTCTATGCAGACTTCACTGGCAACCTTATTTCCAACAAACATAATATTAATTATACTTATATCAAATCAGTGGTGGTGGTGGTGGAATCGGGTTAACGTCGTGCTTGAGAATATTTCGCTCATATGACGACGTGCATGCGTGTGTATGTGTATGTGCGGCTGCTTGTACTAGCCCAGACTGAAGCTGGTTTTATAGTGCTGGCCCACTCAGATACCATGCCGCAGTGAAGCATGACTACCCCACTCAGACACATTATACTGACTCCGAGCCGACCAGTCCTTGTTGTACCCATTAATGCCGAGCGCCAGGCAGGGACCAACAAGTACCATATTTTAACGTCTTTTGGTATGACGCGGTCGGGGATCGAACCCGCGACCTTCCGCACTCCGGGCGGACGCTCTAACCACAACACCACGGAGGCGGTTATATCAAATCAGTCACTAACAGTATGACCGAATAACAAACCCCAAGAGAGTTGACTGGCCAAGGCCATTACTACAATACATTACTGAAATTGTGAAGGATTCGTATACAAGCATACCAGAACTATTGTTACTACCACTATTATCAAATACTCGTGTAAATATACATATGTGCTTACCTGTACTAATGTATATGCGACAATGAGACACATGCACCCTGTCCAACACAGAACAGCAGAACTTGTCCCCCACACTAGATTCTACATCCAGGTGTTGTAATGGTATAAACTATGAACATGTCGATAATGAGAAAGTGCTAGTAATCACAAAAAACATCGGATTATGAGATGACGTGAAACAGAGAAAACGGAGGAAAGCTATGACTAGTTGGTGGAGGTTAAACATGTAATACTGAGGATATACATGTTACACTATATCAATGTATGCTGACTTCATGGAAGGTCGACCTACATGTGGTACATGTTACAGCCACATCAATGTATGCTGACTTATTCATTCTTTTCTGGAAGGTCGACCTACTTGTGATACATGTTACAGCCACATCAATGTATTCTGACTTTTTCATACCTTCATGGAAGGTCGACCTACCTGTGGTACATGTTACAGCCACATCAATGTATTCTGACTTATTCATTCCTTTATGGAAGGTCGACCTATCTGCGGTACATGTTACAGCCATATCAATGTATGCTGACTTATTCATTCCTTTAATGGATGGTCGACCTACCTGTGGTACATGTTACAGCCATATCAATGTACGCTGACTTATTCATTCCTTTAATGGATGGTCGACCTACCTGTGATACATGTTACAGCCATATCAATGTATGCTGACTTCATGGAAGGTCGACCTACTTGTGGTACATGTTACAGCCACATCAATGTATGCTGACTTATTCATTCCTTTATGGAAGGTCGACCTACCTGTGATACATGTTACAGCCACATCAATGTATGCTGACTTATTCATACCTTCATGGAAGGTCGACCTACTTGTGATACATGTTACAGCCACATCAATGTATGCTGACTTATTCATACCTTCATGGAATGTCGACCTACTTGTGATACATGTTACAGCCACATCAATGTATGCTGACTTATTCATTCCTTTATGGAAGGTCGACCTACTTGTGGTACATGTTACAGCCATATCAATGTATGCTGACTTATTCATTCCTGTATGGAAGGTTGACCTACCTGTGGTACATGTTACAGCCACATCAATGTATGCTGACTTATTCATTCCTTCATGGAAGGCAGACCTACCTGTGGTACATGTTACAGCCACATCAATGTATGCTGACTTATTCATACCTTTATGGAAGGTCGACCTACCTGTGGTACATGTTACAGCCATATCAATGTATGCTGACTTATTCATACCTTTATGGAAGGTCGACCTACCTGTGGTACATGTTACAGCCATATCAATGTATGCTGACTTATTCATTCCTTTAATGGAAGGTCGACCTACCTGTGATACATGTAACAGCCACATCAATGTATGCTGACTTATTTATACCTTCATGGAAGGTCGACCTACCTGCGGTACATGTTACAGCCACATCAATGTATGCTGACTTATTCATTCCTTTATGGAAGGTCGACCTACCTGTGATACATGTAACAGCCACATCAATGTATGCTGACTTATTCATTGCTTCATGGAAGGTCGGCCTACCTGCGGTACATGTTACAGCCACATCAATGTATGCTGACTTATTCATTGCTTCATGGAAGGTCGACCTACCTGTGATACATGTAACAGCCACATCAATGTATGCTGACTTATTCATTGCTTCATGGAAGGTCGACCTACCTGTGATACATGTTACAGCCACATCAATGAATGCTGACTTATTCATTCATTTATGGAAGGTCGACCTACCTGTGATACATGTTACAGCCACATCAATGTATGCTGACTTATTCATTGCTTCATGGAAGGTCGACCTACCTGCGGTACATGTTACAGCCACATCAATGTATGCTGACTTATTCATAGCTTCATGGAATGTCGACCTACCTGTGATACATGTTACAGCCACATCAATGTATGCTGACTTATTCATACCTTCATGGAAGGTCGACCTACCTGTGATACATGTTACAGCCACATCAATGTATGCTGACTTATTCATTGCTTTATGGAAGGTCGACCTACCTGCGGTACATGTTACAGCCACATCAATGTATGCTGACTTATTCATTTACGGAAGGTCGACCTACCTGCGGTACATGTTACAGCCACATCAATGTATGCTGACTTATTCATTTATGGAAGGTCGACATACATGTGATACATGTTACAGCCACATCAATGTATGCTGACTTATTCATTTATGGAAGGTCGACATACCTGTGATACAGGTTACAGCTACATCAATGTATGCTGACTTATTCATACCTTTATGGAAGGTCGACCTACCTATGGTACATGTTACAGCCACATCAATGTATGCTGACTTATTCATACCTTTATGGAAGGTCGACCTACCTATGGTACATGTTACAGCCACATCAATGTATGCTGACTTGTTCATACCTTCATGGAAGGTCGACCTACCTATGGTACATGTTACAGCCACATCAATGTATGCTGACTTATTCATACCTACATGGAAGGTCGACCTATCTATGGTACATGTTACAGCCACATCAATGTATGCTGACTTATTTATACCTTCATGGAAGGTCGACCTACCTATGGTACATGTTACAGCCACATCAATGTATGCTGACTTATTTATACCTTTATGGAAGGTCGACCTACCTATGGTACATGTTACAGCCACATCAATGTATGCTGACTTATTCATACCTTCATGGAAGGTCGACCTACCTGTGGTACATGTTACAGCCATATCAATGTATGCTGACTTATTCATTTATGGAAGGTCGATATACCTGTGATACATGTTACAACCACATCAATGTATGCTGACTTATTCATTTATGGAAGGTCGACATACCTGTGATATATGTTACAGCCACATCAATGTATGCTGACTTATTCATTTATGGAAGGTCGACCTACCTGTGATACATGTTACAGCCACATCAATGTATGCTGACTTATTCATAGCTTCATGGAACGTCGACCTACCTGTGATACATGTTACAGCCACATCAATGTATGCTGACTTATTCATACCTTCATGGAAGGTCGACCTACTTGTGATACATGTTACAGCCACATCAATGTATGCTGACTTATTCATTTATGGAAGGTCGACATACCTGTGATATATGTTACAGCCACATCAATGTATGCTGACTTATTCATTTATGGAAGGTCGACCTACCTGTGATACATGTTACAGCCACATCAATGTATGCTGACTTATTCATAGCTTCATGGAACGTCGACCTACCTGTGATACATGTTACAGCCACATCAATGTATGCTGACTTATTCATACCTTCATGGAAGGTCGACCTACTTGTGATACATGTTACAGCCACATCAATGTATGCTGACTTATTCATAGCTTCATGGAATGTCGACCTACTTGTGATACATGTTACAGCCACATCAATGTATGCTGACTTATTCATACCTTCATGGAAGGTCGACCTACTTGTGATACATGTTACAGCCACATCAATGTATGCTGACTTATTCATACCTTCATGGAAGGTCGATATACCTGTGATACATGTTACAGCCACATCAATGTATGCTGACTTATTCATAGCTTCATGGAAGGTCGACCTACTTGTGATACATGTTACAGCCACATCAATGTATGCTGACTTATTCATACCTTCATGGAAGGTCGACCTACCTGTGGTACATGTTACAGCCACATCAATGTATGCTGATTTATTCATACCTACATGGAAGGTCGACCTATCTATGGTACATGTTACAGCCACATCAATGTATGCTGACTTATTCATACCTTTATGGAAGGTCGACCTACCTATGGTACATGTTACAGCCACATCAATGTATGCTGACTTATTCATACCTTTATGGAAGGTCGACCTACCTATGGTACATGTTACAGCCACATCAATGTATGCTGACTTATTCATACCTTCATGGAAGGTCGACCTACCTATGGTACATGTTACAGCCACATCAATGTATGCTGACTTATTCATACCTACATGGAAGGTCGACCTATCTATGGTACATGTTACAGCCACATCAATGTATGCTGACTTATTTATACCTTCATGGAAGGTCGACCTACCTATGGTACATGTTACAGCCACATCAATGTATGCTGACTTATTTATACCTTTATGGAAGGTCGACCTACCTATGGTACATGTTACAGCCACATCAATGTATGCTGACTTATTCATACCTTCATGGAAGGTCGACCTACCTGTGGTACATGTTACAGCCATATCAATGTATGCTGACTTATTCATTTATGGAAGGTCGATATACCTGTGATACATGTTACAACCACATCAATGTATGCTGACTTATTCATTTATGGAAGGTCGACATACCTGTGATATATGTTACAGCCACATCAATGTATGCTGACTTATTCATTTATGGAAGGTCGACCTACCTGTGATACATGTTACAGCCACATCAATGTATGCTGACTTATTCATAGCTTCATGGAACGTCGACCTACCTGTGATACATGTTACAGCCACATCAATGTATGCTGACTTATTCATACCTTCATGGAAGGTCGACCTACTTGTGATACATGTTACAGCCACATCAATGTATGCTGACTTATTCATACCTTCATGGAATGTCGACCTACTTGTGATACATGTTACAGCCACATCAATGTATGCTGACTTATTCATACCTTCATGGAATGTCGACCTACTTGTGATACATGTTACAGCCACATCAATGTATGCTGACTTATTCATACCTTCATGGAAGGTCGATATACCTGTGGTTCATGTTACAGCCACATCAATGTATGCTGACTTATTCATAGCTTCATGGAAGGTAGACCTACTTGTGGTACATGTTACAGCCACATCAATGTATGCTGACTTATTCATAGCTTCATGGAATGTCGACCTACTTGTGATACATGTTACAGCCACATCAATGTATGCTGACTTATTCATACCTTCATGGAAGGTCGACCTACTTGTGATACATGTTACAGCCACATCAATGTATGCTGACTTATTCATAGCTTCATGGAAGGTAGACCTACTTGTGGTACATGTTACAGCCACATCAATGTATGCTGACTTATTCATAGCTTCATGGAATGTCGACCTACTTGTGATACATGTTACAGCCACATCAATGTATGCTGACTTATTCATACCTTCATGGAAGGTCGACCTACTTGTGATACATGTTACAGCCACATCAATGTATGCTGACTTATTCATACCTTCATGGAAGGTCGATATACCTGTGGTACATGTTACAGCAACATCAATGTATGCTGACTTATTCATAGCTTAATGGAAGGTCGACCTACTTGTGATACATGTTACAGCCACATCAATGTATGCTGACTTATTCATAGCTTCATGGAAGGTCGACCTACTTGTGATACATGTTACAGCCACATCAATGTATGCTGACTTATTCATACCTTCATGGAAGGTCGACCTACCTGTGGTACATGTTACAGCCACATAAATGTATGCTGATTTATTCATACCTACATGGAAGGTCGACCTATCTATGGTACATGTTACAGCCACATCAATGTATGCTGACTTATTCATACCTTCATGGAAGGTCGACCTACCTGTGATATATGTTGTTACAGCCACATAAATGTATGCTGATTTATTCATACCTACATGGAAGGTCGACCTATCTATGGTACATGTTACAGCCACATCAATGTATGCTGACTTATTCATACCTTCATGGAAGGTCGATATACCTGTAGTACATGTTACAGCCACATCAATGTATGCTGACTTATTCATACCTTCATGGAAGGTCGATATACCTGTGGTATATGTTACAGCCACATCAATGTATGCTGACTTATTCATACCTTCATGGAAGGTCGATATACCTGTGGTACATGTTACAGCCACATCAATGTATGCTGACTTATTCATACCTTCATGGGAAGTCGATATACCTGTGATGCATGTTACAGCCACATCAATGTATGCTGACTTATTCATACCTTCATGGAAGGTCGATATACCTGTGATACATGTTACAACCAGAGCAATGTATGCTGACTTGTTTATTCCTTCATGGAAGGTCAACCTACTTGTGATACAGGTTACAGCCACATCAATGTATGCTGACTTATTCATTGCTTCATGGAAGGTCGACCTACCTGCGGTACATGTAACAGCCACATCAATGTATGCTGACTTATTCATACCTTCATGGAAGGTCGACCTACCTGCGGTATATGTTACAGCCAGATCAATGTATGCTGACTTATTCATACCTTCATGGAAGGTAGACCTACCTGTGGTACATGTTACAGCCACATCAATGTATGCTGACTTATTCATACCTTCATGGAAGGTCGACCTACCTGTGATACATGTTACAGCCACATCAATGTATGCTGACTTATTCATAGCTTCATGGAAGGTCGACCTACCTGTGATACATGTTACAGCCACATCAATGTATGCTGACTTATTCATAGCTTCATGGAAGGTAGACTTACTTGTGGTACATGTTACAGCCACATCAATGTATGCTGCCTTATTCATAGCTTCATGGAATGTCGACCTACTTGTGATACATGTTACAGCCACATCAATGTATGCTGACTTATTCATACCTTCATGGAAGGTCGACCTACTTGTGATACATGTTACAGCCACATCAATGTATGCTGACTTATTCATACCTTCATGGAAGGTCGATATACCTGTGATACATGTTACAGCCACATCAATGTATGCTGACTTATTCATAGCTTCATGGAAGGTCGACCTACTTGTGATACATGTTACAGCCACATCAATGTATGCTGACTTATTCATACCTTCATGGAAGGTCGACCTACCTGTGGTACATGTTACAGCCACATAAATGTATGCTGATTTATTCATACCTACATGGAAGGTCGACCTATCTATGGTACATGTTACAGCCACATCAATGTATGCTGACTTATTCATACCTTTATGGAAGGTCGACCTACCTATGGTACATGTTACAGCCACATCAATGTATGCTGACTTATTCATACCTTTATGGAAGGTCGACCTACCTATGGTACATGTTACAGCCACATCAATGTATGCTGACTTGTTCATACCTTCATGGAAGGTCGGCCTACCTATGGTACATGTTTACAGCCACATCAATGTATGCTGACTTATTCATACCTACATGGAAGGTCGACCTATCTATGGTACATGTTACAGCCACATCAATGTATGCTGACTTATTTATACCTTCATGGAAGGTCGACCTACCTATGGTACATGTTACAGCCACATCAATGTATGCTGACTTATTTATACCTTTATGGAAGGTCGACCTACCTATGGTACATGTTACAGCCACATCAATGTATGCTGACTTATTCATACCTTCATGGAAGGTCGACCTACCTGTGGTACATGTTACAGCCATATCAATGTATGCTGACTTATTCATTTATGGAAGGTCGATATACCTGTGATACATGTTACAACCACATCAATGTATGCTGACTTATTCATTTATGGAAGGTCGACATACCTGTGATATATGTTACAGCCACATCAATGTATGCTGACTTATTCATTTATGGAAGGTCGACCTACCTGTGATACATGTTACAGCCACATCAATGTATGCTGACTTATTCATAGCTTCATGGAACGTCGACCTACCTGTGATACATGTTACAGCCACATCAATGTATGCTGACTTATTCATACCTTCATGGAAGGTCGACCTACTTGTGATACATGTTGTTACAGCCACATCAATGTATGCTGACTTATTCATACCTTCATGGAATGTCGACCTACTTGTGATACATGTTACAGCCACATCAATGTATGCTGACTTATTCATACCTTCATGGAATGTCGACCTACTTGTGATACATGTTACAGCCACATCAATGTATGCTGACTTATTCATACCTTCATGGAAGGTCGATATACCTGTGGTTCATGTTACAGCCACATCAATGTATGCTGACTTATTCATAGCTTCATGGAAGGTAGACCTACTTGTGGTACATGTTACAGCCACATCAATGTATGCTGACTTATTCATACCTTCATGGAAGGTCGACCTACTTGTGATACATGTTACAGCCACATCAATGTATGCTGACTTATTCATACCTTCATGGAAGGTCGACCTACTTAGATGATACATGTTACAGCCACATCAATGTATGCTGACTTATTCATAGCTTCATGGAAGGTAGACCTACTTGTGGTACATGTTACAGCCACATCAATGTATGCTGACTTATTCATAGCTTCATGGAATGTCGACCTACTTGTGATACATGTTACAGCCACATCAATGTATGCTGACTTATTCATTGCTTCATGGAAGGTCGACCTACTTGTGATACATGTTACAGCCACATCAATGTATGCTGACTTATTCATACCTTCATGGAAGGTCGATATACCTGTGGTACATGTTACAGCAACATCAATGTATGCTGACTTATTCATAGCTTAATGGAAGGTCGACCTACTTGTGATACATGTTACAGCCACATCAATGTATGCTGACTTATTCATACCTTCATGGAATGTCGACCTACTTGTGATACATGTTACAGCCACATCAATGTATGCTGACTTATTCATACCTTCATGGAATGTCGACCTACCTGTGATACATGTTACAGCCACATCAATGTATGCTGACTTATTCATACCTTCATGGAAGGTCGATATACCTGTGGTTCATGTTACAGCCACATCAATGTATGCTGACTTATTCATACCTTCATGGAAGGTCGACCTACTTGTGGTACATGTTACAGCCACATCAATGTATGCTGACTTATTCATACCTTCATGGAAGGTCGACCTACTTGTGATACATGTTACAGCCACATCAATGTATGCTGACTTATTCATACCTTCATGGAAGGTCGATATACCTGTGTATACATGTTACAGCCACATCAATGTATGCTGACTTATTCATACCTTCATGGAAGGTCGACCTACTTGTGGTACATGTTACAGCCACATCAATGTATGCTGACTTATTCATAGCTTCATGGAAGGTCGACCTACTTGTGATACATGTTACAGCCACATCAATGTATGCTGACTTATTCATTGCTTCATGGAAGGTCGACCTACCTGTGATACATGTTACAGCCACATCAATGTATGCTGACTTATTCATACCTTCATGGAAGGTCGATATACCTGTGATACATATGTTACAGCAACATCAATGTATGCTGACTTATTCATAGCTTCAATGGAAGGTCGACCTACTTGTGATACATGTTACAGCCACATCAATGTATGCTGACTTATTCATAGCTTCATGGAAGGTCGACCTACCTGCGTGATACATGTTACAGCCACATCAATGTATGCTGACTTATTCATACCTTCATGGAAGGTCGACCTACCTGTGGTACATGTTACAGCCACATAAATGTATGCTGATTTATTCATACCTACATGGAAGGTCGACCTATCTATGGTACATGTTACAGCCACATCAATGTATGCTGACTTATTCATACCTTCATGGAAGGTCGACCTACCTGTGGTACATGTTACAGCCACATCAATGTATGCTGATTTATTCATACCTACATGGAAGGTCGACCTATCTATGGTACATGTTACAGCCACATCAATGTATGCTGACTTATTCATACCTTCATGGAAGGTCGATATACCTGTAGTACATGTTACAGCCACATCAATGTATGCTGACTTATTCATACCTTCATGGAAGGTCGATATACCTGTGGTATATGTTACAGCCACATCAATGTATGCTGACTTATTCATACCTTCATGGAAGGTCGATATACCTGTGGTACATGTTACAGCCACATCAATGTATGCTGACTTATTCATACCTTCATGGGAAGTCGATATACCTGTGATGCATGTTACAGCCACATCAATGTATGCTGACTTATTCATACCTTCATGGAAGGTCGATATACCTGTGATACATGTTACAACCAGAGCAATGTATGCTGACTTGTTTATTCCTTCATGGAAGGTCAACCTACTTGTGATACAGGTTACAGCCACATCAATGTATGCTGACTTATTCATTGCTTCATGGAAGGTCGACCTACCTGCGGTACATGTAACAGCCACATCAATGTATGCTGACTTATTCATACCTTCATGGAAGGTCGACCTACCTGCGGTATATGTTACAGCCAGATCAATGTATGCTGACTTATTCATACCTTCATGGAAGGTAGACCTACCTGTGGTACATGTTACAGCCACATCAATGTATGCTGACTTATTCATAGCTTAATGGAAGGTCGACCTACTTGTGATACATGTTACAGCCACATCAATGTATGCTGACTTATTCATACCTTCATGGAAGGTCGACCTACCTGTGGTACATGTTACAGCCACATAAATGTATGCTGATTTATTCATACCTACATGGAAGGTCGACCTATCTATGGTACATGTTACAGCCACATCAATGTATGCTGACTTATTCATACCTTCATGGAAGGTCGATATACCTGTAGTACATGTTACAGCCACATCAATGTATGCTGACTTATTCATACCTTCATGGAAGGTCGATATACCTGTGGTATATGTTACAGCCACATCAATGTATGCTGACTTGTTTATTCCTTCATGGAAGGTCAACCTACTTGTGATACAGGTTACAGCCACATCAATGTATGCTGACTTATTCATTGCTTCATGGAAGGTCGACCTACCTGCGGTACATGTAACAGCCACATCAATGTATGCTGACTTATTCATACCTTCATGGAAGGTCGACCTACCTGCGGTATATGTTACAGCCAGATCAATGTATGCTGACTTATTCATACCTTCATGGAAGGTAGACCTACCTGTGGTACATGTTACAGCCACATCAATGTATGCTGACTTATTCATACCTTCATGGAAAGTCGATATACCTATGGTACATGTTACGGCCACATAAATGTATGCTGACTTATTCATACCTTCATGGAAAGTCGATATACCTGTGATACATGTTACAGCCACATCAATGTATGCTGACTTATTCATACCTTCATGGAAAGTCGATATACCTGTGATGCATGTTACAGCCACATCAATGTATGCTGACTTATTCATACCTTCATGGAAGGTCGATATACCTGTGATACATGTTACAGCCACATCAATGTATGCTGACTTATTCATAGCTTCATGGAAGGTCGATATACCTGTGATACATGTTACAACCACAGCAATGTATGCTGACTTATTCATTCCTTTATTGAAGGTCGACCTACGCCTTGTGTTACAGGATTTCAGCTTTTCCATCTGTTTTATTTCGGACATAAACCATTTACTCGTATTCAGAGGAAATATAAAAAATACCGACATCATGACTCGAACATTGATTTTCAAAACTGTTTCATTTTGATTATGCAGAAAAATAGACTCTAATTAGGCGAAATGTGATAAGAAGGCAACAACTGACAAGTGCTGAGTTCATTTCTGTTATGAACCGTTCTGACATACTTCAAACTGTCTCATTAACTATCCCACGTATTACTAGCTAATCAGCTTCTTAGACGTGTTTTATTGTAGCAAATGTCGGTGTGAACGAATATTGAGTAATCAGTACCTGCCAAGTATATTGACCCAAACACCTTAGTTATTCACAACCATGGGGTGAGAGCATGGGCTGAAGTCAGTGATAATATATATATTATGAAATATTAATACAATTGGTGAGGTTAACACAGATGCATATATGCGTGTTCTTCACCATTGACAATATCAAGTCCGATAGTCTGAACTGAATTTACTTTCAAGCCTTCGTCAGCTGCATGAATAGAACGTACACATTTGTATTTCAAGTACACAATTATTATTTGGAACACATTCTTTAGTGAAAATGTAGGGCAAATTCAGAAAGGTGGGATATTTGCGATAATGCGACAGGATACAAATACTTCTCTGTTGTTTACAAGATGATCAGGTTCTTATAATCATCATTGCCCCTTGTATCACATACTGGATATAATAGATTTATGTTCCATCTACCATATCCAATTGAATGTCGATAACTTAAAGTTAAAAAATGACATACTGATATCCCACATCGGAAATTGTTCCGATAATGTTCAGGATATATATTATTTCTAAGTACTAGTAGTGTATGCGTTTTATACACTTTCTGTTTCATTGCTTTATACTTGTCGATACTAATCATGTAATATTTTGGAAATACCATTCCTTGTTTAGAAGTTAGAAAATCTATTTGGGTTACCAAAAATTACTGATGCCACAATTATCTAGGTTGTGTAAAACATTCTTGCAGTCATGCATTCAGGTCATGCATTCAGGTTGATATTCATCTGACAAAAACGTCATTTTTTTATTTTGTAAATGCTTAGACCAATAACACAATACAGAGTTTGTGACGTCAATAAATGATGAGGATAGACCCTTTTCTCAATGTTGTTATGAGGCAGTGTTATACAGTGTGCAACAATGTTTCATCTGTACGGTTAGTGTGGGTCAGTGGTGTGCTATGTTTAGACAGAATCTTCTAGCATCGTTTTCTCAGGTGCATAAGGGGGTCTAGCTATTGCCTCTTAACTCAATTACAACTCAAGTCACCAGAAGACCAGCATTGTGTGTGATGCTTACATACCGTGGTATTACTGTCAAAATATTATTGTCTTGATTGCTATCATCACTGCTCTCTATTATATTACCTGTAAATTTGTACAGCTACACGAGGTATCCTCCCATTACTCCTCCATCCCATTACCCCTACAGCTTATAACAACAAAGTTCACGGTCCAATGCACTGCTAATCCCCTTCCTGTTACCTGTTACCTTGACAATGGACAAGCCCAAACACATGAACACAAGATTTAATGTTTTAATTTATGGATTTAATTACACAAATAAATGAATATAATACACATATATCTTCCTGGTCGTGACATGAATATGAGCAGCAGGTCATGTTAACTTTTTAATGTAAATTTTTGTCTTTTAAACAAGTCTCTATCCTCCAAATGGCCTGACAGTAGTGGAAGAAGCAACCCTTCACTTCAGCAGCCGGAAACTCTCTCTCTATAGCATGAATTGCCGCCAGCTCAAAGTCTGTCTGGACACAGGATGGGGCAAGTGGCCAGTTAAGTCTCTGCTGAACTTCATTCTTGATGAGTCTGAAGAGTCTGGAGTAGGTCTCAGTCTGACGGTCGGGGACTAAGGTGAAGATGAGGGGATAGGTTGTGGTTCCACGTCTTGCATGTAGGATGTACACTTGATTCCACAGACCAGGGCAGGCAGTAAAGGTTCCATCCATATAGATGATTTCAGAAGACTGCAAGGCCTGAAGACTATCCATGGTGCCAAATGCCAGGATCTTATCGTCATCACCATCTGAAAACAGGAGGAAAGGTCGACCATTTGCTGTCTGCGTCCAGGAATCTTGAAGGTTCACTTCCGATCTCGTCTGCGGCAAAACAGGAATTGTCTTCTGTCGATGGCGGTACATAGCACTGCTCATGGTCGGGAAGGATGGCATCACTGGTTCGCATGTTCGTAATCTCGTTGTTGTAGAGGGTGTGCATCGATGTTGACTCCTCCCTCGCTCTCTTCCTCAGCTTGCTGACAAACCGGACCTTCTGGTTATCCTCTGGCGGATGATTATGCTCCGTCGCATTCCTCAAAACATTTCCGACTGTTGTGACTCTGCCTCTGCAAGTTGACTGGACACACTTCCAGTGTACACAAGACTGTCTCTCGACATTCCTAGTGTGTAGATAACCCTCAAATAGGACTTGGGTGCTACCTCTCCGTGCCATTGCGAAGACCAGCCATGTTGATGTCATGTTAGTCTCATCTCAGTGTCAATTTCAACATTTACTTCATTTCATCTTAAGCAACTTTCTCTGACCAAGAACACCTTAATCCTTTCTAATTTGTATACACAACACTTTACTACACTAAGTCATCTCAAATTACTTGTCTCATCTAGGTGTCAATTTCAACATTTACTTCATTTCATCTTAACAAACTTTCTCCAACCAAGAACACTTTAATCCTTTCTATTTTGTATACACAACACTTTAATCGCTCCCATGGGTAAGTTCATTATGCCAGACAGGTAAATGCCGTGTGTTGTTTTAACTAATTGTAGGGGTACTGGGATGTATGGGGTAATGGGATGTAGGGGTAATGGGATACAACCCTACACGATTGTGTACTGCCATAGTGATACCTTTGTATTGATTTGTTAACTTTGTTAATTTTAGAATATAAATCTTAACGACAGCACATGTCTTTGTTGTTTGTTGGAATTGTTAACCAAATGCTCGGTTAACATTTAAGTTGGAATCGACACAAAAAATAGACAATTTTCAAAGGCATGCTTTTAAACTGAACAAACCCCTATAACAAAATTGGCTATATCACGGATTCAAAAATTTATAATTGACTTTGACAATTGAGTGATGATTTACAATATACAACTCTGATTTGCCAGTTCATTTTCGGCTTTGAAAATAGAATTATGTACAGTACTCTGCAAATATGCAAGGTTGTTTCCAACTGTACAAATTCATAATAACTTCAGACACTTTCCATGCAATCCATTTGTAACTGACTTATTTCTAAGCCCCACTTCCCATACACCGGAGGCTCTCTGAAAATCTGTAAAATCACAAAGTAGTTTCTCTCTGTGTGATTTAAGCATTTAGGTGATATCACGAAGTGTAGAGATATGAAGCGTTGTGGATTCACATGTTCTAAAGCCTGTCTCAGCTGCATTTTAACTTGGAGATTAGTTCTTATAATGACTATAGTCGGTCTTGTGTTTCACGTGGAAGAGAGCAATTCACCAAGACAACTGCTAAGAGTTCTTTGTCTATAGTTGTCAGGTATCAATGGATCATCCTTTTTATAAACACGTTCAGTTATTCCACTAAGCCATGGTACTGGGAGCATGCCTTTATGAAATACACGGTTTAGCAAGTTTTATTTCAGCGTTAACATTTTTGGAAAAGAGTATCATCTTTTCATTAACGATGTCGTCAATGTCACAAGCTTATATATTTTCTGCTTTGCGAATGTGTTAATTACATCTTCTACTGTGATAGAAGCATTGATATGGTTAATGTTGTGATCGTTCGGATAGCTGAGTGTAGCTCCAGTAGTCTCAAATTCCTCTTCCGAAGAATTAAAATCACGAACATCCTATAAAAATCGTTCAGTGGTTCAAATATTTTTAGCGGCAATTCGTTTATATGTATTTTATTTGAATCCAGTATAGTTGACGTGTGTTCTTCAGATTTCAATTTGTTTTTGGTTTTAAAGCTACCCCAAATATTTCAAAATAGTTTCCTTCACTAGCATTTGCAACCTTTGCTTACTGTGCATCGGACTCTTATATTTGAATGTTCAAATTGAAAAACTCAAATTATGTCATAAATAACAGGGAGCAAGTTTTTAAGCTTGAATATGCTACAAGTCTACCATACACTGACCGTGACACAATGTGCAACAGGTGATAATTTCAGATTCGATCAAAACATAGCATTGAGGACTTGGAATAGATCCTGTCAGAACATAAGATGTAACATTGAGGAATTGGACAGATCCGGATCCAACATAACATATAACATTGAGGAATTGGGACAGGCCCAATCACAACATAACATTGAGGTATTGGGACAGGTCCGATCACAACATAACACTGAGGAATTGGGACAGATCCGAACACAACATAACATATAACATTCAGGAATTGGGACAGGCCCAATCACAACATAACATTGAGGAATTGGATAGATCCGATCACTACATAACATATAACATTCAGGAATTGGGACAGATCCGATCACAACATAACATTGAGGAATTGGGACACATCCGATCACAACATAACATATAACATTCAGGAATTGGGACAGGCCCAATCACAACATAACATTGAGGAATTGGATAGATCCGATCACAAAATAACATTAAGGAATTGGAACAGATTCTTTCAAAACTTAACTTTGAGGAATTGGAACAGATCCTGTCAGAACATAAGATGTAACATTGAGGTATTGGGACAGGTCCGATCACAACATAACATTGAGGAATTGGATAGATCCGATCACAACATAACATCGGACCTGTCCCAATTCCTGAGTGTTATATGTTATGTTGTGTTCGGATCTATCCAATTCCTCAATGTTATATTGTGATTGGACCTGTCCCAATACCTCAATGTTACATCTTATGTTCTGACAGGATCTATTCCAAGTCCTCAATGCTATGTTTTGATCAAATCTGTTCCAATTCCTGAATGTTATGTTGTGATCGGATCTATCCAATTCCTCAATGTTATGTTGTTATTGGATCTATCCAATTCCTCAATGTTATATGTTATATTGTGTTCGGATCTGTCCAGTTCCTCAATGTTATGTTGTGATCGGACCTGTCCCAATTCCTCAATGTTATATGTTATATTGTGATCGGATCTATCCAATTCCTCAATGTTATGTTGTGATCGGACCTGTCCCAATTCCTGAATGTTATATGTTATATTGTGATCGGATCTATCCAATTCCTGAATGTTATGTTGTGATTGGGTCTGTCCCAATTCCTCAATGTTATATGTTATATTGTGATCGGAACTGTCAAATCCCTCAATGTTACATCTTATGTTCTGACAGGATCTGTTCCAAGTCCTCAATGTTATGTTCTGATCGGATCTACCCAATTCCTCAATGTTATGTTGTGATTGGGCCTGTCCCAATTCCTCAATGCTATGTTGTGATCGAATCTGTTCCAATCCCTTAATGTTATGTTGTGATCGGATGTATCCAATTCCTCAATGTTATGTTGTGATTGGGCCTGTCCCAATTCCACAATGTTATATGTTATATTGTGATCGGATCTGTTCGAATTCCTCAATGTTATGTTGTGATCGGATCTGTCCCAATTCCTCAATGTTATATGTTATATTGTGATCGGATCTATCCAATTCCTCAATGTTATGTTGTGATCGGATCTATCCAATTCCTCAATGTTATATGTTATGTTGTGATCGGATCTATCCAATTCCTCAATGTTATGTTGTGATTGGATCTATCCAATTCCTCAATGTTATATGTTATGTTGTGTTCGGATCTATCCAATTCCTCAATGTTATGTTGTGATCAGACCTGTCCCAATTCCTCAATGTTACATCTTATGTTCTGACAGGATCTGTTCCAAGTCCTCAATGTTATGTTGTAATTGGGCCTGTCCCAATTCCTCAATTTTATATGTTATGTTGTGATCGGATCTGTCTGAATTCCTCAATGTTATGTTGTGATCGGATCTGTCCAATCCCTCAATGTTACATCTTATGTTCTGACAGGATCTGTTCCAAGTCCTCAATGTTAAGTTGTGATTGGGCCTGTCCCAATTCCTCAATGCTATGTTGTGATCGGATCTGTCCCAATTCCTCAATGTTATATGTTATGTTGTGATCGGATGTATCCAATTCCTCAATGTTATGTTGTGATTGGGCCTGTCCCAATTCCTCAATGTTATGTGTTATGTTGTGATCGGATCTGTCCCAATTCCTCAATGTTATGTTGTGATCGGATCTATCCAATTCCTCAATGCTATGTTGTGATCGGATCTGTCCCTATTCCTCAATGTTGTATGTTATGTAGTGATCGGATCTATCCAATTCCTGAATGTTATATTTTATATTGTGTTCGGACCTGTCCAATTGCTCAATGTTATGTTGTGATCGGACCTGTCCACATTCCTGAATGTTATATGTTATATTGTGATCGGATCTATCCAATTCCTCAATGCTATGTTGTGATCGGATCTGTCCCTATTCCTCAATGTTGTATGTTATGTAGTGATCGGATCTATCCAATTCCTGAATGTTATATGTTATATTGTGTTCGGACCTGTCCAATTCCTCAATGTTATGTTGTGATCGGACCTGTCCACATTCCTGAATGTTATATGTTATATTGTGATCGGATCTATCCAATTCCTCAATGTTATATTGTGATCGGATCTATCCAATTCCTGAATGTTATATGTTATGTTGTGATTGGATCTATCCAATTCCTCAATGTTATATGTTATGTTGTGTTCGGATCTGTCCAATTCCTCAATGTTATGTTGTGATCGGACCTGTCCACATTCCTGAATATTATATGTTATATTGTGATCGGATCTATCCAATTCCTCAATGTTATATTGTGATCGGATCTATCCAATTCCTGAATGTTATATGTTATGTTGTGATCGGATCTATCCAATTCCTCAATGTTATATGTCATGTTGTGATCGGATCTCTCCAATTCCTCAATGTTATGTTGTGATCGGACCTGTCCCAATTCCTGAATGTTATATGTTATGCTGTGATCGGATGTGTCCCAATTCCTCAATGTTATGTTGTGATCGGATCTATCCAATTCCCCAATGCTATGTTGTGATCGGATCTGTCCCAATTCCTGAATGTTATATGTTATGTTGTGATCGGATCTATCCAATTCCTTAATGTTATGTTGTGATTGGGCCTGTCCCAATACCTCAATGTTACATCTTATGTTCTGACAGGATCTGTCCCAATTCCTCAATGTTTTGTTGTGATCGGATCTGTCCCAATTCCTCAATGTTATGTTGTAATCGAATCTGTTCCAATTCCTCAATGTTATGTTGTGATCGGACCTGTCCCAATTCCTGAATGTTATATGTTATGTTGTGTTCGGATCTGTCCCAATTCCTCAATGTTATGTTGTGATCGGACTTATCCCAAGTCCTTAATCTTATGTTGTGATCGGATCTGTCCCAATTCGTCAATGCTATGTTGTGATCGGATCTGTCGAATTCATCAATGTTATGCTGCGGCGAATCCCAGATTTCTTCGATGTCATACTGTGTTGTAGCGAGTATTACAGCGTAATGCTGAGAAAGTAATGTCAAATTCTGTTTTTACATTATCATTTAGGTTTGAGAAAATACATTATTAATGCCGCGCTGTTGTAAAATAGAAATGCCTAAGCCTCAAGCTAACTATATAGGAATGTTGTATGTAATGTGGTTTATAGTTCAGAGTACTATAGTTTTAAGTACAAAGCAATTTCAGTTATTGTCGTCACTTAGTCCATATATTACCGCCTTTCTTTCAGCTGATCACAGGCTTAGTTATTCCTGGTTGTAAAGATGTTTTCTCTCTAGCTAACATGTCATACCACCAAAGAGGGTTCACTAAACAAACAAAGCGCCAGAGCTACTTAAAATGTTAAGTGGCCTTCACCTTCAATAATGGTTAAAACAAATATGCAACCCATTCCAGAAGGTCAACGTGACCAGCAGCATTAACACTGAGGGGTAACTGAGATACCGGCCCCACGATAAGGATGACACCTTCCAAGTTTGACAGACCTACATAGAGTCAATGCTTCTGAGGTTATCCGGAAAACATACTTTTCTCAAGCATGTGGATCTAGAGGATGGCCGTGATTGATTCTTGCCTTATCAATGTCTCACATGAAAGTTAAAAGTCTGGTTTTAAAAGTAAAATGAGCCAGTGGTTTCGTAAGCGTATTCTGACAAAACTTCATTTACATTTAGCTTCCTAACAATTCCAATATGGATTTCAAGATCCTTTTCACTCTTCCATACTGACAGCATGACAAACTAGTAACGACGTAAGGACAAACTTCAACCAAGGCGTCGCAAGCAGCATATCGTAATTACACTTCGCAGAGAGACTAGTCCCAATAACAACTGTCGTTCGCCTCAACACAATGGATCTTCTATGTCACAAGGTTACTCGTTAACCTTGGTTTATAGAAACTTGATTATGGTAATTTTCCTCAAACTGACATCACCATTACCACTTGCCTTTGCGAGATGCTTGCGTATGTTTTATTCAAAATCTCTGAAATCCACTATTATGTAGGTTGAGCAATATTTTCTCTCCTTTAACCTCACAATTGATACACCATTGAATAATTCCAGTATTCTCTCCCTCCTCTGAACTGTTGATGGGATCGTGGTGACACAAAGACGTTCAGTCATATTTCATTCTACTTATGTTCTGGGCATTCGAACTAAGTCGAACCATTAATAAACATGTTATCTGTTTTATAATATGATCACTAAAACAGATTTGCTAGAATTCTGATTTGGGATTGAGCAACCATCTCAGAATCGGATAATTCTACAACGATGTAGAGTTCCATAGGTAGTCTATACAAATGGCATTATGCAGTCAGCAGATACGTCGCATATACTAACGGAAAAAAGTAGCTATGCATAAAACTAAATTGCATAAAATATAAGTTATTTAAAAAGTTATATCAATAACCCTAAATAAACATGTAGCAAGGCACTTTGCATGACATTTGATGTCACGTTTGGCACGTGCACTTTGTGCACAATGAACTGACTCACTTTTTGCATGATTTTGACACCTGAAGTCCACACACTCCTGATATTGAAAATTGAAGAACGGTTTACTATTCTCTAGCCTCTGAATGTTGTGGAAACACGTTAATTTCAACTTAAACTGCGCGTACGTCGCGCCACGACTTACAGAAAATCAGCGTCTCCCCGCCATGGGTATGCTGGAGACTGGTATGGCCCGAAATGAAGTGGACGGACATTTTGGTGTCCATCGAAACACAATCTCATCTCTAATGGAGACGTTTTCAACACAATCGGAATACTAGAGATTGGACAGGACGTCGACGCGTGACTTCACGTCAGCCAGACAACCACATTCGGCTGACCCATCTAGGGAATCGATTCCAGGCTACCATTTTGACTGCTCGGACCATTACTGGCTTGCCTCCAATATCGTAATATCTCTAAATATGTTTAAGATTAATTAAATGAAACAATTAAACAATTACGATCATAGTGTACATACTTGTATTAGAAATTAATTCAAGATATCTTGAAATAATTTACACATATCAATTCAATTAGAGATATCTTTAATTCGGTTAGAGATATCTTCAATTCTTGCTATTACTGATATCTAAAATAAAAATAGAGATAGCATTGATAATTTTGAAGATATCGTGAAATCAATTATTGATATCTGTAATACAAGGAGAGAATGGCAAACGAATTATTCCCCAAAAGGACGGGAGACGATTTCCAGATATCTTTCAATACTTCCAGCTATACATATCCGTAAATACTTCCGGTTCAGAAAATGGCGGGTGACCATGTACACAGCTCGTACTAGCCGAGAGCCGCGATGCGGTCTTACCCAGCTAACGTTATGCTTTCGTTGTTACAACGTTATTCTGTAGACTCCCATTTACGTTGTCACAACGTTGTGGCCTGACGTTGTGATACGTCATTTCTCGTCGCCACAAGGTTAAAGTTATTTGAGGCAAACGTATTTTACGTTGTCTTACTTTCAATCTAACGTTAATAGCTGAATAGTTTCCCAGTGGTGAATAGTACATAGAAACAAAGCAGAAAATCACTTCAATGTTTATTCGTCAAATTGCATGTTGTTTTGGTTGTGAGCATTCTGATACTGTACTTATAGCTGAATAGTGAAGAAAGAATCTCAAAGTGAAACATTTTACAGAAAACTCTACCGTGACACTTTGTGAGGAGCCCAAAGCATAACGTTTACTCAACGTAAATTTGCAACGTTGTTATTACGTTGTGACATAACGCTATAAAATGACGTAATACTAACGTTGTGTCATTACGTTACCAATCTACAACCTTCCCACATCGCTGCGAAAACGCTGTGTGTTAGCGGGGAATACAGCCAAAACAGTAACACCTGAATGTATAAAGGGAAGCCTACAGGAATAACTGACACGACTAAAGTGTTAACACAAATCTCCGGGTCTCCCAACTGTGCCGGACACTAAAACACTAAGTTAGGAAATATTCAAGAACAGATTTCGGTTTGGGCTTCTCGATATCTCCTCTGTACAAGAAACCCCACATCTCCTTTCAGTATGATAATGTAGGCATTGTTTTATTTATTAAATATGCTATAAACTACGGTAAAAGGAAGAGATGGCGATTCAAATGTATGTTTATTTTGTGTACATAAGTTATTAAGGTAATATTGAGTAGTAAGGTGGATGACATATTTCCATTTAATTAATTACTTTATTTAACTATATAAACACCTGTAAGAGCCTGAGGTATGTTTATATGGTAGAATTGTAGAATCTTACTTATGTTTATTTTCTAATTTTTTTCGCATGCAAAAGCTCTGCATAGTAAGCCTTGTAACACTCAGTCTAACCTCCACCAGTTGTCACACTGCATGCTTATGTAGCCATGGTTCTCCCAGTTCAGCTCTGAGCTTCTTTGGTTAAGACGATGACAGAAGGCAATGGTGATGGTAATGTTTTATTTCGATGGTGTTGATGAAGCTACTGCTGAGGTACAAGGCTGGGAAAGGGAAAAGATGTTTCCACCTCAGCAACAGCAACTGGAGTCATAAAATTCAACAAGCAAGTAAATAATTTTAACAATAAATATTGAATAGTATAAATGTCACAGAAAATATTGCATGTCATTAATTTAAATAACAGGATAAATATATTGCACTTTGAAAATTATAGAAAATTGAAAGCACATGGTCTCAGTCATGTTTATTGATATATACTAATTTTAATACAGATATATTTAATTGATTTTTTGCATTACAAATTAAGTACTACCTTTAATATTTTACTATTACTATTTCTATGACATTTTGCACTTTATAATATGAGTTTAAAAAGAAATGAGGCGGACGCAAGACAGATTAGAAAAATGGCCATACCTGGGAAAGGGGAAAGGGATAAGGATGTTTCCACCTCAGCAACAGAAATTGGAGTGAGGTGAAAAACAGGTGGCTAAAGGAATTAAGATCAGAGGACACAATAGCTAATTAGAAAGCAGGTAACACATCAAAGGAAGTCTTAGATGTGACCCATAAATAAAATAGGGAAATCCCAGAGGATGGGTAATCTAGCTAAAAATAGACAAGAAGTGAAGGGACTTCCTTGTTGACAAGGCTCCAGGAAACAGAAGGAAAAGGTGAAGATGTATAGAAGCAGCATTCAACGGCAAACACAGACACATAGAACAAATGACACTTAAACAAATAACGATGTTTAGGATACATGTGAGGCAATATTAATCCCTGCTACATTTACCCCCCTTTTGGGATATGGCGTCCTCGCCATTAACTAATCAGTCTGATCAGCATAGGGTAAAGGTGGATACAAGGGAAGACAAAAGGAACCAGAAGAACTGGTAATCAGAACCAGACAACATTGTGCTTGACTTCCCACTGATCGTCCTTCATCCACTTTGGTTTGGAACGCGTGTGCTGTAGCCGGTGTATCAAAGAGGGGCCCGATCCTGGGCCCTTATTCTCGAAACGTTCGCAGCCCTAAGAATTCTTAACTTTGATCGTAGCCAATGTGTTAAGAATGGGCTTAGGAAATTCGTAGGGCAGCGAACGTTTCGAGAATAGCTAGCCAGGTTGGGTCGAATCAGAAGGAGCTTGGTGCTGGTATTGGCGGTGTCAGCGTCAAAGTCTGATTGTGCTGATCCTGCCTGAGGCAGCAGGGGTGTGTCTAGATGCTGAGTTGCTGAAAATTCCAACAACCAGTTCGGACGAGGAGAACTCCAGAGGGGACTGAGATAACTCAACCATAGTGTCAGACACATTTAACCGTGGTGTAGGACTGTGTGACTTGGAAGTCCCTTTCCGTCAGTACCAATCGGGAGAAGCATTTGCGGTGGAGCACATGACATTCAGCAGTCCCTACATTCAGTTGTGCCTCCACGACATAGATTCTTCTTCCCACCGATCTGTCTTCCCAAGCTTCTGTTTACCTCGAATGCCAACGTGGCAGGAGCATTTTGTCAGACCAAAAGGCATCAGTTTGCATTCATAAAATTTTAAGGGACCAACCGCGAAAGCGGTATGAGGCTTGTGCTCTTCTGCGACTTCAACCTACCAGTATCCGGACTTGAAGTCAAGACATGAAAAGGAGCGAGTTCCGTGAAATGCATAAAGGGTCTCTTCTATCCTAGGCAGAGCATACAAATCGCGAATTGTGCGATTGTTCAACTCTCTGAAGTCAATACAAAAAAGAAGAGAGGAATCTTTCTTGCGTACAAGTACCACAGGAGAAGCATAGGGACTAAGGTTAAGGGAACCAGGAAGTGTGAGAGAAGACGAGGCAAAGAAGTGTTTCCCTTTTTGTGGTGGTTTACCCCTGCAAATACCAGTAACGATCTGATTGCAGACAGGGACAGTAATCGACTTTTGTTGTCTGCACACTTTCGGTACAATTGATATCAACCCTGAGAATTAATAAGCAAGTGACGCGCTGGAGAAGAAGAACCTGAGATAGGTGAACCAAGTAGATGACAAGCGTAACCCATGGCATTGGTACCAAGAACCAATGGCACTTTGTGGTGATATTGCATGTTGCATGAGACGTTGCACTTGCACGTGAAGCACGCGAGGAAGATCATTGGAGATAAATAGATATTTATCGTAAAGCAATATTGACGAAGATATTCACATTCAGATTGATATCTGAGGTAAAATGAGGCTGAAATTGTCCATGGGAACAAAATGGCAAAGGAACAAGATGGCAAATCATTTGCATGCGTATAACCAGGATGTCATGTCAGGCTATATGCAGACAGTTGAATATCAGTCACAACCATTAGCAGACTGGTTGTAAAACCTGCCACTGGAGACGTGAAAGATAGGGCTAGGTCAGGGCGCCAGAGAAACACAGATGCCAGGGAAGACAGAGAAGACACGGTTCTTGTCAAGATGGCCAGACACAATCCGTTCCTCAACAGTGTTCAGTTACAGAACCAATGGCGGCCACTACACAGAGTCTCCACAAGCATTGTGTGAAGACGTCTCCATGCTTCTGATCTGAGGGCAAGACATCCTGTTCAAAGACCCCTATTGAGCCCAAGACACAAACAAGATCGTCTAAATTGGTGCATGGCAAGGCAGAACTGGAACATGAGGTCATGATGCCATATTCACTGGTCCGACGAAAGTCGGTTCTTGCTCCACGTCACTGATGGTCGTGCAAGGGTATAGCAGTGATGAGGATCAGCTTACCGCCAGGGAAATATCCAGGAGGAAGTCCCTTTTGGTGGGGATAGCGTCATGGTGTGGGGCTGCTGTTCTTTTGACTGTAAATTGGATTTGGGAATCTTAATGGACAGCAGTACCAAAATGAAATCCTGAATCAACATGCGGTGCCTCATTTTGACAACCATATGTTCTTGTCAGTCACCCAGTTTTCATGGACGACAATGCCCGACCCCACTGCGCACGCACAGTTTGCCAGTTCCTTCAAGACAATGCGATTGAAATGATACCATGGCTAGCTCAAAGGCCAGACCTGAATCCCCTGGAGCATGTTTTGGACATTACGGGACGCAAGATCAAACTTGGAGATCCTCCCATGAACAAGCTGCAAGAATTATCCCAGGCTTTAGTGGAGGAGTGGCGCAGGACACCAATGAGGGCATTCAGAAGATTCATCGAGAGCATGAAACGACCTGTCAGAGACACCATTGCCGCCAGAGGGGGATACACAAAATACTGAAGAGACTTCATTTTGTAAAACTGCAATTTGTCTGCTGTATGTTTGTTGCAGAAGAATTCTTCTGCCGCCATGTTGGGCCTCTGGAGGACAATACTTTTGCGTCATTCGAATCAATGGGTATTTATGGTCATTAAATGATGCCTCTCAAAACATCGCTGTGTCAATTTTTAGCAACAAATGTCCTATAAAATGCTCAAAAAAGACAAGATCTACTTAAATAATCCATTGTAGACAAGTTGCTTGTGATTATTTTCTTCATTCTGAGCTGTATATAACACAACCTTTTTATATAGAGGGCGGTGCATGACTTTTGCTGAGGTGTATGCAAACAAATCCTAGTATACTTGTATACTTATTTCTCTCATAGACATTAAAGATAAATTTAGGAAATAAACCTAACAACAAACTCACGAATCTTACTATGTAGCTATATCCTAGTGCATAATGCACCACTCTCGTGGGACTTAAATGGTACTTACCTGCCTGGACACGAATTCTTTGATTGTTGATCATACTTATTGCATTTGAAGGGGTGTTCTCAACTTCTAATTTCTCACATAAAGTGAGCAGCTGCTGGTTCGGCCGTCTGCCGGACAAGTACTTCACATTATCAATTGAAGGCGATATACGATGTAAATTGGAGAAAGCAGTCTGGAGGAGTTGTTTAGCTGATGAAACATTGGCACTTTGAGTCAACAAACGCTGTACGCAGTCCAGTAGAATCAATAAGAAAAGTTTTTATCTTGATCCAGCATATTTATTTAGTTCAACATGCACAATAGATAAACAATAACGATAGTACTATGTCAGTTTGGTAATCATACATCTTGACCTCACATCAATAACAATAAGTTATTTATGACCATTTCTCAAGTCCATTAGTAGCACATGATCCACTATAATCCAGTACAAAATTTTCAAAAGGTGTCCTCCCAAAACTTCTACATGCCAAAACTTCTACAGCTTGAAACAACAAAGTTCATGGTCCAGTGCACACTGATCTCCTGGCTATTACCTGTTGGGCATTGATTGGAACAGTCCAATTAATTTAGTGTAGGAGTTTGGGCACTTCTCCAGTTTGACAATTTTATATTTATTTCACTTCTAAGTACTATACAATAAAACATAACATAAAATGACATATAATGAAGACAATGTATTTCAAAAACTGTACTCATATATAGCACTGGTGTAAATGAATAGTACACACACTTTTTGCGTTTAATGGTGCTGTGTAATTTGCAATGAAGGCTATAATACTATTTACACATTAATGACTATTTACTAATTTAATGTCACAAGTGGCCTCACTCTGTCACATACAGCACTAAAATTATTATATTTCATGTCGCCTAACCAAGTTTGAGAAGATGACCAAGTGCATCAAGGAACTTAATAAAGGTTTTCTTTATTTGAGGCAACATGTCCTTAAGACGTCTCAGGCGATTTTCAGTCTCGCTGTACACTCACTTCCTGCTGGGTGGGGCGATGGTGAAATCCACCAAGATTGTTGTTGTCTGGCTGTCTGGTGGTGATTCCACAGAGGTACTGGAAACCGAGCATCTTCGCCAACCCAGTTGATGACCATATAGTCGTTGAAGTCTTCAGCTCTCAGAACTTGTGGAGTTGCCTGCATAGCATCCAACCAGGTGTCCTGGACATCAAGCAAGGGCAGGAGGGCAAGTCCAGCAGCTCTTCTGATGAAGTCACCTACAGTGGTGCATCTGCTCTTACAAGTGAAGAAGAATTCATTACATCCAGTCAGGTATCTCAGTCCATACCCTATCGTGAGCAACTTTAGAGTGGGTCTGGGGCAGGGCAGGTGTGGTTTTGTGGAGTGACGGTACAGGGCGCTGCTGACGCTGGAGAAGGACGGCAGGTGAGGGACCACAGCATCGTCTACTTGGGATACCTGGCCATTGTAGAGGGTGTGCATCTGCGTTGTTTCTTCTCTCGCTCCCTTCCGTAAATTGCTGAGGAACTTGGTCTTTGTGGCATCTTCAGGAGGATGGATGTGGTCGATAACATTCTGAGAATAGTCACCCACAGTGGTGCACTTGCCAGGACATGCAGTGACGACACATCGCCAGTGTTTGCAGGTCTGCCTTACTTTGTTCCTGTAGTACAGATACCCGTCAAGGTGTATCCTTCTGTGATGTAACAAATTCTACCTTTCGCTGTCGAGTTGATATAATTTGTTGATCAATACAAGCTAGGCCTACTAAGCAGGGAGCACTATTTAGGACTGTTCCATTTCAGCTATGGGCGCTGTCTTAACTAATCTCCCTCATTAGTGTCTAAGATATGGGTGTCTAAGATATGGATGTCTGAGTTTTGGGAGGTAACCGAGTGTGGATTGGAACTCACATCTTGAACTTGGGCTATATAATTTCACCTGTTAAGAGAGTAAACTGACGAATTAGAGTTACCTCCTCTTTGTTGTTGTTGCTGCTTCCGGCGGAAGACTGTGGGATTCATTCCAGTGATTTCTATTAGGTCGTAGTGTGATCTACATGGTCATAGTGAGGCCTGGCTAATGCTATATTAGGTATATAAGGGGCGGTTGTTGAGATGTATGAAGGAGGACAAATACTGCTGCTTTGGACTTACGGTCATCTGTCTCTTAACCTCGTCTACATTAGTCATTCAACAACTGTCAACAATCTTCAATCAGTATATTCGTTTACAGGAATATCAAGACTTTGGTGAGTTAATACTCAATTGTATTGTATTGGAAATAATTCATTGTAACCGTGTTGATTGTTTATTCAATATATTGTTGAATATCATAGACTTGTCTGCGTTCTAAGGGGTTTAAAGGGGACCCACAAGACTTTTATCTCAGTAATTTCTAAACCGTAAGCGTTATATAGATGGAGGGCATAGTGATTTGATTTGGTTATATTGATGGAGGAGATATTGAAGCTATATTAAGCAGCAAAAGAAACGTCAGTTTGGAATTTTCCTTCGCAATAACGTATAACTGTAAACTCATTTAATGTTTTGATTGTATATTTTTGACAACATCTCCAACTTTATCTGAGCAAAGACATTCCTTCCCAAACTCAGATTTGAACCCAGGAAATGGTCTAAAAAATGCAACCTGATCTCGGAGATGGTACGGTGTTCTCCATGTTTTTCATGCAACTCATGCTGCACGTGCTGTTCACAGGGACCATCCCTATAAAATGCATCCCCAAACCTGGTTGAAACATTCACATTACAACGTCAGCAGGATGCCGCGACTCACGACAGCTCAGAGGAACCAGACGCGAGGAAGACTTGAAGCTGGCCACACTGCACAAGCCGTTGCCAATCACTTCAACGTTCGGACCATCTACAGGCTGCAGCAACGTTTCCGGGCCACCAACACCATAAATGAGCGCTCCCTTACTGGCAGACCAAGGGTGGCCACAAGACGACAAAACTGCCATGTTGTGCGACAGCATGTATAGAATCCCTTCATGCACGCCAGACAGTGCGAACACACGGAAGACCAATCAGTACTGATACAGTACGCCGACGTCTTAACAGTTTGCCCTACAACACCAAAACTGGCGATACAGGCAATGGAGAACTGTTCTGTTCACAGATGAGAGTCGGTACTGCGTATCAAGTGCAGATGGCAGAACAAGAATATGGCGACGACGTGGCCAGCGTTACTCTGACCAATGTGTTATGGCAAGAGACTCATGAGGAGGTGCAAGCATCATGGTATGGGATGGAATAGGTCTGAACCAGAGAGTGGGTTCTGTGGTGTTCCAGAACCTTGGTCCAGGGTGAGGAGGCGGCATCACAGCGGTGCGCTACATCTACCAAGCTCTCAGACCCCACGTCATACCACATTTCGCACGTCACCGGAACAACCTTTTCCAGCATGAAAACGCCCGGGCTCATACTGCCAGAGCTACACGGGACTTCCTACAGCAGAACGGTGTCAACATTATGCAGTGGCCAGCCCTTAGTCCTGTTTAAACCCAATTGAACATCTTTGGGATGAAATTCAGAGGAGACTGAATAATGTCATACCAAGGCCGAACACAGCCGATTTATTGCGCCAGGCCTTTCTCAGAATGTGGTTCATGGTGCCAATGGCCTTCATCAATCGATTGGTGAACTCCATGCATAGACGCTATGCTGCAGTTATTGCCGCTCGAGGTGGTCACACTAGATACTGAAGTCTTGAAATTGTGCTGAGTTATTCATTTATGTGTTTTAGTTTAGTTTAAACATATTTTATTCACAATGTGAAAAGGATCGGGGATAATTTCTTTCAACTTATTAAACCTCTCCGAAGATATTTACAATAACTAATTACATCACAAGCAATTATTAGAAACAGAGACAGTGTCAAGATATTGTACACAAAAATGGTTTTTGATCTGCTTATTATGTCCATTTCTGTAATGATTTCATTACAGTGCCTATCTAATTTTGAATTCGTACTGACGTTTGTTTTGCTGCTGAGTATATTATAGATATGGATTAGGGTTTGGCTATGAAACAGGAAGGTATACTTTGGTAATAGTGTGATGATATTAATGGAGTCATACCTCTGCTGTAGAAACTGCCCGGAATAAGAAAGAAAGCATTGTTTTCTTTTTTTGTGTGATAGCTATACTTCAAGTGCTTACTTTCTTGTGCCCGACAATTTAGATAGAGAACAATCTCAGTTTTCTATCCATCCATCCATCCATCCATCCATCCATCCATCCATCAACCCACCCACCCAACCACCCACCCACCCATCCATCCATCCATCCATTGGCATGGTGTGAAACAGTAGGGAAGCTCTGACAGATGTTTCCTACAGATCGTACGCGTTGGAAAAGTCAACGAGGTATGGCAAAATCCAACTAATAGCAAATAACTTCACCTGAACAAACGATGCAACATTTCTTTGGAAAGGAACTGTCTGCACCTCAGACTAACGGTATTCCACACTGAGGCTGATCGATGACACCACACTGTGAACTTGGTTCTAAACTTCGATGTTTGACTGGGTGGGTGTAGCAAGTGGAGGGGATTTTGAGTGGCCGGTGCTCAGCTTCGATGGTGACTTCAAAAGAACTCTTGAGGAAAGCGATCAGTCTCCATTTCTTATCATGGTGTAACGTCGACAATTAATAATGCTTAGATTGTCGGTTAAAGTGGAGAACAAGTAAAAGAGAGTTGCAGTTACTTGAACATTTCACGTGATGGTTGTGTGCAATATGACACACGTCGATTAAAAGGGAGGAGAGAGTACTGCTGTACATGACATCCTCTATATACATATAAATGTTTTTAACAGCCACATAACAGGGTAGGTGCATTGTACTTATTAATGGAAAATATAATGCAAGTATAAAAGATGGGGAAACTTCGCGGAATATATGGTAGGATATATTAGTAACAGAGGGCGGAGACTCAAGGGAAAGTGAGAAGGGGATATCTGAGCAACAGAGGGCGGAGACTCAAGGGAAAGAGAGGAGACAATATCTGAATAACAGTGGGCGGAGACGCTAGAGAAAGAGAGGAGAGGATATCTGAGTAACAGAGGTCGGTGACTCTAGAGAAAGAGAGGAGAGGATATCTGAGTAACAGAGGGAGGTGACTCTAGAGAAAGAGAGGAGAGGATATCTAAGTAACAGAGGGCGGTGACTCTAGAGAAAGAGAGGAGAGGATATCTGAGTAACAGAGGGCGGAGACTCTAGAGAAAGAATGGAGACGATATCTAACTAACAGAGGGCGGAGACTCTAGAGAAAGAGAGGAGACGATATCTGAGTAACAGAAGGCGGAGACTCTAGAGAAAGAGAGGAGGGGATATCTGAGTAACAGAGGGTAGAGATTCAAGGGAACGAGAGGCGAGGATACCTGAGTAACAGAGGGTGGAGGCTCAACGGAAAGAGAGGAGACGATATCTAAGTAACAGAAGGCGGAGACTCAAGGGAAAGTGAGGAGACGATATCTAAGTAACAGAGGGCGTTGACTCTATAGAAAGAGAGGAGACGATATCTGAGTAGCAGAGGGTGGAGACTCAAGGGAAAGAGAGGAGAGGGTATCTGAGTAACAGAGGGCGGAGACTCAAGGGAAAGAGAGGAGACGATATCTAACTAACAGAGGGTGGAGACTCAAGGGAAAGAGAGGAGACGATATCTAAGTAACAGAGGGCGGAGACTCAAGGGAAAGAGAGGAGACGATATCTAACTAACAGAGGGCGGTGACTCAAGGGAACGAGAGGAGAGGATATCTGAGTAACAGAGGGTGGAGACTCAAGGGAAAGAGAGGAGACGATATCTGAGTAACAGAGGGCGGTGACTCTAGGGAAAGACAGGAGGGGATATCTGGGGACTAGAGGATCGTATTCCTGAGTAACAGAGGGCGGTGACTCTAGGGAAAGAGAGGAGGGGCTATCTGAGTAACAGAGGGCGGTGACTCTAGGGAAAGAGAGGAGAGGATATCTGAGTAAAAGAGACAGGTGACTCCAGGGAAAGAGAGGAGGGGATATCTGGGGACTAGAGGATCGTATTCCTGAGTAACAGAGGGCGGTGACTCTAGGGAAAGAGAGGAGGGGATATCTAAGTAACAGAGGGCGTTGACTCTAGGGAAAGAGAGGAGGGGATATCTGGAGACTAGAGGATCGTATTCCTGAGTAACAGAGGGCGGTGACTCTAGGGAAAGACAGGAGGGATATCTGGGGACTAGAGGATCGTATTCCAGAGTAACAGAGGTCGGTGACTCTAGGGAAATAGAGGAGGGGATATCTGGGGACTAGAGGATCGTATTCCTGAGTAACAGAGGGCGGTGACTCTAGGGAAAGAGAGGAGGGGATATCTGGGGACTAGAGGATCGTATTCCTGAGTAACAGAGGGCGGTGACTCTAGGGAAAGAGAGGAGGGGATATCTAAGTAACAGAGGGCGTTGACTCTAGGGAAAGAGAGGAGGGGATATCTGGAGACTAGAGGATCGTATTCCTGAGTAACAGAGGGCGGTGACTCTAGGGAAAGACAGGAGGGATATCTGGGGACTAGAGGATCGTATTCCAGAGTAACAGAGGTCGGTGACTCTAGGGAAATAGAGGAGGGGATATCTGGGGACTAGAGGATCGTATTCCTGAGTAACAGAGGGCGGTGACTCTAGGGAAAGAGAGGAGGGGATATCTGGGGACTAGAGGATCGTATTCCTGAGTAACAGAGGGCGGTGACTCTAGGGAAAGAGAGGAGGGGATATCTGGGGACTAGAGGATCGTATTCCTGAGTAACAGAGGGCGGTGACGCTAGGGAAATAGAGGAGGGGATATCTGAGTAACAGAGGGCGGTGACTCTAGGGAAGGACAGGAGGGGATATCTGAGTAACAGAGGGCGGTGACGCTAGGGAAAGAGAGGAGGGGATATCTGAGTAACAGAGGGCGGTGACTCTAGGGAAAGAGAGGAGGGGATATCTGGGGACTAGAGGATCGTATTCCTGAGTAACAGAGGGCGGTGACTCAAGGGAAAGAGAGGAGAGGATATCTGAGGAACAGAGGGCGGAGACTCAAGGGAAAGAGAGGAGACGATATCTAACTAACAGAGGGTGGAGACCCAAGGGAAAGAGAGCAGGGGATATCTGAGTAACAGAGGGAGGTGACTCTAGGGAAAGAGAGGAGGGGATATCTGAGTAACAGAGGGCGGTGACTCTAGGGAAAGACAGGAGGGGATATCTGAGTAACAGAGGGTGGTGACTCTAGGGAAAGAGAGGAGGGGATATCTGGGGACTAGAGGATCGTATTCCTGAGTAACAGAGGGCGGTGACTCTAGGGAAAGAGAGGAGGGGATATCTGGGGACTAGAGGATCGTATTCCTGAGTAACAGAGGGCGGTGACTCAAAGGAAAGAGAGGAGAGGATATCTGAGTAACAGAGGGCGGTGACTCTAGGGAAAGAGAAGAGAGGATATCTGTGTAAAAGAGACAGGTGACTCCAGGGAAAAAGAGGAGAGGATTTACCTTTATACCGCCCTCTGTTACTCAGGAATACGATCCTCTAGTCCCCAGATATCTGCGCAAATAGGGTTGAGCAACAGAGAGAGAAATGACCTGTCTTTATATATATGCTAGCGAAACGAGAAAAGGTTGCCAACGTGCTTCCCTCGCTTCGATTCGAAAGTATTTTTAAATCTAAAATAAAACCCATTGTCGTGATATTATTAAATAGGAAGTTGGAAATCTGAGAGCACAACCCCGTGAGGAAATGGGTGTCTACCTTTAATGGTGGCCATATTTTATTTTGATATTAAAAATGTTTTTCGAACAGAAGCGAGGTAAGTACGTAACCAACCTTTGCTTGCTTCGCTCGCATATAGGAAGACTGGTAATTTGCTCATTGCTGCACAACCCTATTTGCGCTACAATTTGTCTGTGCTCTAGGGAATAAAGCAGAGGATATCTGAGTAACAGAGAGTGGCGACTCTAGGGGAAGAGAGGAGAAGATATCCGAGTAATAGAGGGCGGAGACTCCAGGGAAAGAGTGAGTGAGTGAGTTCAGTTTTACGCCGCTCTTAACAATATTCCAGCTATATCACGGCGGGGGGACGCCAGAAATGGGCTTCACACATTGTACCCATGTGGGGAATCGATCCAGGGAAAGAGAGGAGAGGATATCATTCTGAGAAATAGAGAGTGGTGACTCTTGGGAATAGAGGAGATAATATCTGAGTAACAAAGAGAGGTGACTCCACTGAAAACACCAAAGTTACTAGTATTTCTCCAAAATGGGATCGCTATATCTGCACTATATGATGCCGTTTGATTGTCATCGAACAGGAGAAAACTTTGTATTGGAAGTACTAAGACAGAGTCATGTCTTCTGATGGTTCAGTTCACAGAGAATGTTTTACACATGCTGTGTAAAGTTTAGGTCAGGCAACTCGAGTGGACAATACTTTTGTGCCAACACAAATATCTGAAGATGATTCTGAATGATGATTTCAGGAAACTGGAACGGGCACTGCATCTGCTTTTACATGCATCATGCCATCGGGTATATCTCATAAACATATGTTATATTTGGGATTACACTTTCTCAGTAAAGTACAGATTCTAGTACTTTTTTTCTCTTTTTTTTCTTTTTGGGGGGGTTGAGTCCCATCCGGGATTCGAACCCACACCCTCAGAGTCAGGCACCTAATCGCCAGGACACAAAGTCAGACGCCTAGACCGTTTAGCCTCCTCGGCTTCCACAAAAATGGAAGTCGGACAACTGGTAGTCTAGACTGCGGAGTTTGTGCACACCTCTGATCAGTGGAAATTGGCACGGCTCCCACGGCCGAAAGCTATGAAATGGAGAAGAATGGGCACTATAATGATGACATGACAGATGTCTGACGGACTAACATCTGGTCTCTGAAATGAACATTTTTAACAGAAAAAGCGGATCCTAAATCATTATAATACAACACAAGGGAAGGGAGTTCAGAGACTTTCTTCGTCAGGGTAATCAAGGGTGACACAACAAGGACAGAAGGACAGTAGGGTAGATAATTCGAATGTCAGTGATATTTTACTCACTGTTGAAGAAGAAAGCAACACATCCTCACCACATATGTACCTTTCAATCACTGATTTGGACAAATGCTAAGTGTATGTGTCTGATTTGAGTATTGTAGACACATCAATAAAGATGACTTGTTTATTTCAGCATTCAAGTCATCTGCCTAAACATCTATAGCACTACACTGCACCTCACTGACTCTACAGATACAATGTATCACTGTTACAGCACCTCACTGACTCTACAGGTACAATGTATCACTGTTACAGCACCTCAATGACTCTACAGGTACAATGTATCAATGTTACAGCAACTCACTGACTCTACAGGTACAATGTATCACTGCCATAACCTCACTGACACTACAGGTACAATGTACCACTTACAGAATCTCAATGACTCTACAGGAACAATGTATCAGTGTTACAGCACCTCACTGACTCAACAGGTACAATGTATCAATGTAACAGCACCTCACTGACTCTACAGGTACAATGTATCGATGTTACATAACCTCACTGACTCTACAGGTGCAATGTATCACTGTTACATAACCTCACTGACTCTACAGGTACAATGTATTACTAACAGAATCTCACTGACTCTACAGGAACAATGTATCACTGTTACAGCACCTCAGTGACTCAACAGGTACAATGTATCACTGTTACAGCACCTCACTGACTCTACAGGAACAATGTATCGATCTTACATAACCTCACTGACTCTACAGGTACAATGTATCATTGTTACAGAACCTCACTGACTCTACAGGTACAATGTAACACTTACAGAATCTCACTGACTCTACAGGTACAATGTATCACTGTTACAGCACCTCACTGACTCTACAAGTACAATATATCAGTATTACAGCACCTCACTGACTCTACAGGAACAATGTATCACTGTTACAGAACCTCACTGACTCTACAGGTACAATGTATCAGTGTTACAGCACCTCACTGACTCTACAGGAACAATGTATCACTGTTACAGAACCTCAATGACTCTCTATGAATAATGTATCACTGCTATATAACCTCGCTGACACGACAGGTATAATGTATCACTGTTACAGCACCTCACTGACTCTACAGGTACAATGTATCACTGTTACATAACCTCACTGACTCTACAGGTGCAATGTATCACTGTTACATAACGTCACTGACTCTACACGTACAATGTATCACTTACAGAATCTCACTGACTCTACAGGTACAATGTATCACTGTTACAGAACCTCACTGACTCTCTATGAATAATGTATCACTGTTATATCAACTCGCTGACTCTACAGGTACAATGTATAATTGTTACAGCACCTCACTGACTCTACAGGTACAATGTATCACTGTTACAGCACCTCACTGACTCTACAGGAACAATGTATCACTGTTACATAACCTCACTGACTCTACAGGTACAATGTATGTCTGTTACAGAATCTCACTGACTCTACAGGTACAATGTATCACTTACAGAATCTCACTGACTCTACAGGAACAATGTATTACTGTTACAGAACCTCACTGACTCTACAGGTACAATGTATCACTGTTACAGAATCTCACTGACTCTACAGGTACAATGTATCACTTATATAACCTCACTGACTCTACAGGAACAATGTATCACTGTTACAGAACCTCACTGACTCTACAGGAACAATGTATCACTGTTACATAACGTCACTGACTCTACAAATACAATGTATCACTGTTACATAACCTTACTGACTCTACAGGAACAATGTATCAATGTTGCAGAACCTCACTGACTCTACAGGTACAATGTAACACTTACAGAATCTCACTGACTCTACAGGTACAATGTGTTACTAACAGAACCTCACTGACTCAACAGGTACAATGTATCACTGTTACAGCACCTCACTGACTCTACAGGAACAATGTATCGAAGTTACATAACCTCACTGACTCTACAGGTACAATGTATCATTGTTACAGAACCTCACTGACTCTACAGGTACAATGTAACACTTACAGAATCTCACTGACTCTACAGGTACAATGTATCACTGTTACAGCACCTCACTGACTCTCTATGAAAAATGTATCACTGTTATATCAACTCGCTGACTCTACAGGTACAATGTATAATTGTTACAGCACCTTACTGACTCTACAGGTACAATGTATCACTGTTACAGAATCTCACTGACTCTACAGGTACAATGTATCACTTACATAACCTCACTGACTCTACAGGAACAATGTATGTCTGTTACAGAATCTCACTGACTCTACAGGTACAATGTATCACTTACAGAATCTCACTGACTCTACAGGAACAATGTATCACTGTTACAGAACCTCACTGACTCTACAGGTACAATGTATCACTGTTACAGAACCTCACTGACTCTACAGGTACAATGTATCCACTTACATAACCTCACTGACTCTACAGGAACAATGTATCACTGTTACAGAACCTCACTGACTCTACAGGTACAATGTATCACTGTTACATAACCTCACTGACTCTACAAATACAATGTATCACTGACATAACCTTATTGACTCTACAGGAACAATGTATCAATGTTGCAGAACCTCACTGACTCTACAGGTACAATGTATCACTTACAGAATCTCACTGACTCTACAGGAAAAATGTATCACTCTTACAGCACCTCACTGACTCAACAGGTACAATGTATCACTGTTACATAACCTCACTGACTCTACAGGTACAATATATCAGTGTTACAGCACCTCACTGACTCTACAGGAACAATGTATCACTGTTACAGAACCTCACTGACTCTACAGGTACAATGTATCACTGTTACAGAACCTCACTGACTCTACAGGTACAATGTATCAATGTTACAGCAACTCACTGACTCTACAGGTACAATGTATCACTGCCATAACCTCACTGACACTACAGGTACAATGTACCACTTACAGAATCTCACTGACTCTACAGGTACAATGTATCACTGTTACAGAACCTCACTGACTCAACAGGTACAATGTATCACTGTTACAGCACCTCACTGACTCTACAGGAACAATGTATCGATGTTACATAACCTCACTGACTCTACAGGTACAATGTATCATTGTTACAGAACCTCACTGACTCTACAGGTACAATGTAACACTTACAGAATCTCACTGACTCTACAGGTACAATGTATCACTGTTACAGCACCTCACTGACTCTACAAGTACAATATATCAGTATTACAGCACCTCACTGACTCTACAGGAACAATGTATCACTGTTACAGAACCTCACTGACTCTACAGGTACAATGTATCACTGTTACATAACCTCACTGACTCTACAGGTACAATGTATCACTGTTACATAACCTCCACTGACTCTACAGGAACAATGTATCAATGTTGCAGAACCTCACTGACTCTACAGGTACAATGTATCACTGTTACAGAACCTCACTGACTCTACAGGTACAATGTATCGATAACAGAACCTCACTGACTCTACAGGTACAATGTATCACTGTTACAGCACCTCACTGACTCTACAGGAACAATGTATCGATCTTACATAACCTCACTGACTCTACAGGTACAATGTATCACTGTTACAGAACCTCACTGACTCTACAGGTACAATGTATCACTGTTACAGCACCTCACTGACTCTACAGGAACAATGTATCACTGTTACAGAACCTCACTGACTCTACAGGTACAATGTATCACTGTTACAGCACCTCACTGACTCTACAGGAACAATGTATCACTGTTACAGAACCTCAATGACTCTCTATGAATAATGTATCACTGCTATATAACCTCGCTGACTCTACAGGTATAATGTATCACTGTTACAGCACCTCACTGACTCTACAGGTACAATGTATCACTGTTACATAACCTCACTGACTCTACAGGTGCAATGTATCACTGTTACATAACGTCACTGACTCTACAGGTACAATGTATCACTTACAGAATCTCACTGACTCTACAGGTACAATGTATCACTGTTACAGAACCTCACTGACTCTCTATGAATAATGTATCACTGTTATATCAACTCGCTGACTCTACAGGTACAATGTATAATTGTTACAGCACCTCACTGACTCTACAGGTACAATGTATCACTGTTACAGCACCTCACTGACTCTACAGGAACAATGTATCACTGTTACATAACCTCACTGACTCTACAGGTACAATGTATGTCTGTTACAGAATCTCACTGACTCTACAGGTACAATGTATCACTTACAGAATCTCACTGACTCTAGAGGAACAATGTATTACTGTTACAGAACCTCACTGACTCTACAGGTACAATGTATCACTGTTACAGAATCTCACTGACTCTACAGGTACAATGTATCACTTATATAACCTCACTGACTCTACAGGAACAATGTATCACTGTTACAGAACCTCACTGACTCTACAGGAACAATGTATCACTGTTACATAACCTCACTGACTCTACAAATACAATGTATCACTGTTACATAACCTTACTGACTCTACAGGAACAATGTATCAATGTTGCAGAACCTCACTGACTCTACAGGTACAATGTAACACTTACAGAATCTCACTGACTCTACAGGTACAATGTATTACTAACAGAACCTCACTGACTCAACAGGTACAATGTATCACTGTTACAGCACCTCACTGACTCTACAGGAACAATGTATCGATCTTACATAACCTCACTGACTCTACAGGTACAATGTAACACTTACAGAATCTCACTGACTCTACAGGTACAATGTATCACTGTTACAGCACCTCACTGACTCTACAGGAACAATGTATCACTGTAACAGAACCTCACTGACTCTACAGGTACAATGTATCACTGTTACAGCACCTCACTGACTCTACAGGAACAATGTATGACTGTTACAGAACCTCAATGACTCTCTATGAATAATGTATCACTGCTATATAACCTCGCTGACTCTACAGGTATAATGTATCACTGTTACAGCACCTCACTGACTCTACAGGTACAATGTATCACTGTTACATAACCTCACTGACTCTACAGGTGCAATGTATCACTGTTACATAACGTCACTGACTCTACAGGTACAATGTATCACTTACAGAATCTCACTGACTCTACAGGTACAATGTATCACTGTTACAGAACCTCACTGACTCTCTATGAATAATGTATCACTGTTATATCAACTCGCTGACTCTACAGGTACAATGTATAATTGTTACAGCACCTCACTGACTCTACAGGTACAATGTATCACTGTTACAGCACCTCACTGACTCTACAGGAACAATGTATCACTGTTACATAACCTCACTGACTCTACAGGTACAATGTATGTCTGTTACAGAATCTCACTGACTCTACAGGTACAATGTATCACTTACAGAATCTCACTGACTCTAGAGGAACAATGTATTACTGTTACAGAACCTCACTGACTCTACAGGTACAATGTATCACTGTTACAGAATCTCACTGACTCTACAGGTACAATGTATAACTTATATAACCTCACTGACTCTACAGGAACAATGTATCACTGTTACAGAACCTCACTGACTCTACAGGAACAATGTATCACTGTTACATAACCTCACTGACTCTACAAATACAATGTATCACTGTTACATAACCTTACTGACTCTACAGGAACAATGTATCAATGTTGCAGAACCTCACTGACTCTACAGGTACAATGTAACACTTACAGAATCTCACTGACTCTACAGGTACAATGTATTACTAACAGAACCTCACTGACTCAACAGGTACAATGTATCACTGTTACAGCACCTCACTGACTCTACAGGAACAATGTATCGATCTTACATAACCTCACTGACTCTACAGGTACAATGTAACACTTACAGAATCTCACTGACTCTACAGGTACAATGTATCACTGTTACAGCACCTCACTGACTCTACAGGAACAATGTATCACTGTTACAGAACCTCACTGACTCTACAGGTACAATGTATCACTGTTACAGCACCTCACTGACTCTACAGGAACAATGTATGACTGTTACAGAACCTCAATGACTCTCTATGAATAATGTATCACTGCTATATAACCTCGCTGACTCTACAGGTATAATGTATCACTGTTACAGCACCTCACTGACTCTACAGGTACAATGTATCACTGTTACAGCACCTCATTGACTCTACAGGTACAATGTATCACTGTTACAGCACCTCACTGACTCTACAGGTGCAATGTATCACTGTTAAATAACGTCACTGACTCTACAGGTACAATGTATCACTTACAGAATCTCACTGACTCTACAGGTACAATGTATCACTGTTGCAGAACCTCACTGACTCTCTATGAATAATGTATCACTGTTATATCAACTCGCTGACTCTACAGGTACAATGTATAATTGTTACAGAATCTCACTGACTCTACAGGTACAACGTATCACTTACATAACCTCACTGACTCTACAGGAACAATGTATCACTGTTACAGAATCTCACTGACTCTACAGGTACAATGCATCACTGTTACAGAACCTCACTGACTCAACAGGTACAATGTATCACTGTTACAGAACCTCACTGACTCTAGAGGTAACATGTAACACTTACAGAATCTCACTGACTCTACAGGTACAATGTATCACTGTTACAGCATCTCACTGACTCTACAGGTACAATATATCAGTGTTACAGCACCTCACTGACTCTACAGGAACAATGTATCACTGTTACAGAACCTCACTGACTCTACAGGTACAATGTATCACTGTTACAGCACCTCACTGACTCTACAGGTACAATGTATCATTGTTACAGAACCTCACTGACTCTACAGGTACAATGTAACACTTACAGAATCTCACTGACTCTACAGGTACAATATATCACTGTTACAGCACCTCACTGACTCTACAGGAACAATGTATCACTGTTACAGAACCTCACTGACTCTACAGGTACAATGTATCACTGTTACAGCACCTCACTGACTCTACAGGAACAATGTATCACTGTTACAGAACCTCAATGACTCTCTATGAATAATGTATCACTGCTATATAACCTCGCTGACTCTACAGGTATAATGTATCACTGTTACAGCACCTCACTGACTCTACAGGTACAATGTATCACTGTTACAGCACCTCATTGACTCTACAGGTACAATGTATCACTGTTACAGCACCTCACTGACTCTACAGGTGCAATGTATCACTGTTAAATAACGTCACTGACTCTACAGGTACAATGTATCACTTACAGAATCTCACTGACTCTACAGGTACAATGTATCACTGTTGAAGAACCTCACTGACTCTCTATGAATAATGTATCACTGTTATATCAACTCGCTGACTCTACAGGTACAATGTATAATTGTTACAGAATCTCACTGACTCTACAGGTACAATGTATCACTTACATAACCTCACTGACTCTACAGGTACAATGTATCACTTACAGAATCTCACTGACTCTACAGGAACAATGTATCACTGTTACAGAACCTCACTGACTCTACAGGTACAATGTATCACTGTTACAGAATCTCACTGACTCTACAGGTACAATGTATCACTGTTACAGAACCTCACTGACTCTACAGGTGCAAGGTATCACTGTTACAGAACCTCACTGACTCTACAGGTACAATGTATCACTGTTACAGAATCTCACTGACTCTACAGGTACAATGTATAACTTATATAACCTCACTGACTCTACAGGAACAATGTATCACTGTTACAGAACCTCACTGACTCTACAGGAACAATGTATCACTGTTACATAACCTCACTGACTCTACAAATACAATGTATCACTGTTACATAACCTTACTGACTCTACAGGAACAATGTATCAATGTTGCAGAACCTCACTGACTCTACAGGTACAATGTAACACTTACAGAATCTCACTGACTCTACAGGTACAATGTATTACTAACAGAACCTCACTGACTCAACAGGTATATTGTATCACTGTTACAGCACCTCACTGACTCTACAGGAACAATGTATCGATCTTACATAACCTCACTGACTCTACAGGTACAATGTAACACTTACAGAATCTCACTGACTCTACAGGTACAATGTATCACTGTTACAGCACCTCACTGACTCTACAGGAACAATGTATCACTGTTACAGAACCTCACTGACTCTACAGGTACAATGTATCACTGTTACAGCACCTCACTGACTCTACAGGAACAATGTATGACTGTTACAGAACCTCAATGACTCTCTATGATTAATGTATCACTGCTATATAACCTCGCTGACTCTACAGGTATAATGTATCACTGTTACAGCACCTCACTGACTCTACAGGTACAATGTATCACTGTTACAGCACCTCATTGACTCTACAGGTACAATGTATCACTGTTACAGCACCTCACTGACTCTACAGGTGCAATGTATCACTGTTAAATAACGTCACTGACTCTACAGGTACAATGTATCACTTACAGAATCTCACTGACTCTACAGGTACAATGTATCACTGTTGCAGAACCTCACTGACTCTCTATGAATAATGTATCACTGTTATATCAACTCGCTGACTCTACAGGTACAATGTATAATTGTTACAGAATCTCACTGACTCTACAGGTACAACGTATCACTTACATAACCTCACTGACTCTACAGGAACAATGTATCACTGTTACAGAATCTCACTGACTCTACAGGTACAATGCATCACTGTTACAGAACCTCACTGACTCTACAGGTACAATGTATCACTGTTACAGCACCTCACTGACTCTACAGGAACAATGTATCACTGTTACAGAACCTCAATGACTCTCTATGAATAATGTATCACTGCTATATAACCTCGCTGACTCTACAGGTATAATGTATCACTGTTACAGCACCTCACTGACTCTACAGGTACAATGTATCACTGTTACAGCACCTCATTGACTCTACAGGTACAATGTATCACTGTTACAGCACCTCACTGACTCTACAGGTGCAATGTATCACTGTTAAATAACGTCACTGACTCTACAGGTACAATGTATCACTTACAGAATCTCACTGACTCTACAGGTACAATGTATCACTGTTGAAGAACCTCACTGACTCTCTATGAATAATGTATCACTGTTATATCAACTCGCTGACTCTACAGGTACAATGTATAATTGTTACAGAATCTCACTGACTCTACAGGTACAATGTATCACTGTTACATAACCTCACTGACTCTACAGGTACAATGTATCACTTACAGAATCTCACTGACTCTACAGGAACAATGTATCACTGTTACAGAACCTCACTGACTCTACAGGTACAATGTATCACTGTTACAGAATCTCACTGACTCTACAGGTACAATGTATCACTGTTACAGAACCTCACTGACTCTACAGGTGCAAGGTATCACTGTTACAGAACCTCACTGACTCTACAGGTACAATGTATCACTGTTACAGAATCTCACTGACTCTACAGGTACAATGTATAACTTATATAACCTCACTGACTCTACAGGAACAATGTATCACTGTTACAGAACCTCACTGACTCTACAGGAACAATGTATCACTGTTACATAACCTCACTGACTCTACAAATACAATGTATCACTGTTACATAACCTTACTGACTCTACAGGAACAATGTATCAATGTTGCAGAACCTCACTGACTCTACAGGTACAATGTAACACTTACAGAATCTCACTGACTCTACAGGTACAATGTATTACTAACAGAACCTCACTGACTCAACAGGTACAATGTATCACTGTTACAGCACCTCACTGACTCTACAGGAACAATGTATCATGATCTTACATAACCTCACTGACTCTACAGGTACAATGTAACACTTACAGAATCTCACTGACTCTACAGGTACAATGTATCACTGTTACAGCACCTCACTGACTCTACAGGAACAATGTATCACTGTTACAGAACCTCACTGACTCTACAGGTACAATGTATCACTGTTACAGCACCTCACTGACTCTACAGGAACAATGTATGACTGTTACAGAACCTCAATGACTCTCTATGAATAATGTATCACTGTTATATCAACTCGCTGACTCTACAGGTACAATGTATAATTGTTACAGAATCTCACTGACTCTACAGGTACAATGTATCACTTACATAACCTCACTGACTCTACAGGTACAATGTATCACTTACAGAATCTCACTGACTCTACAGGAACAATGTATCACTGTTACAGAACCTCACTGACTCTACAGGTACAATGTATCACTGTTACAGAATCTCACTGACTCTACAGGTACAATGTATCACTGTTACAGAACCTCACTGACTCTACAGGTGCAAGGTATCACTGTTACAGAACCTCACTGACTCTACAGGTACAATGTATCACTGTTACAGAATCTCACTGACTCTACAGGTACAATGTATAACTTATATAACCTCACTGACTCTACAGGAACAATGTATCACTGTTACAGAACCTCACTGACTCTACAGGAACAATGTATCACTGTTACATAACCTCACTGACTCTACAAATACAATGTATCACTGTTACATAACCTTACTGACTCTACAGGAACAATGTATCAATGTTGCAGAACCTCACTGACTCTACAGGTACAATGTAACACTTACAGAATCTCACTGACTCTACAGGTACAATGTATTACTAACAGAACCTCACTGACTCAACAGGTACAATGTATCACTGTTACAGCACCTCACTGACTCTACAGGAACAATGTATCGATCTTACATAACCTCACTGACTCTACAGGTACAATGTAACACTTACAGAATCTCACTGACTCTACAGGTACAATGTATCACTGTTACAGCACCTCACTGACTCTACAGGAACAATGTATCACTGTTACAGAACCTCACTGACTCTACAGGTACAATGTATCACTGTTACAGCACCTCACTGACTCTACAGGAACAATGTATGACTGTTACAGAACCTCAATGACTCTCTATGAATAATGTATCACTGCTATATAACCTCGCTGACTCTACAGGTATAATGTATCACTGTTACAGCACCTCACTGACTCTACAGGTACAATGTATCACTGTTACAGCACCTCACTGACTCTACAGGTGCAATGTATCACTGTTAAATAACGTCACTGACTCTACAGGTACAATGTATCACTTACAGAATCTCACTGACTCTACAGGTACAATGTATCACTGTTGCAGAACCTCACTGACTCTCTATGAATAATGTATCACTGTTATATCAACTCAAGCTGACTCTACAGGTACAATGTATAATTGTTACAGAATCTCACTGACTCTACAGGTACAACGTATCACTTACATAAACTCACTGACTCTACAGGAACAATGTATCACTGTTACAGAATCTCACTGACTCTACAGGTACAATGCATCACTGTTACAGAACCTCACTGACTCAACAGGTACAATGTATCACTGTTACAGAACCTCACTGACTCTAGAGGTAACATGTAACACTTACAGAATCTCACTGACTCTACAGGTACAATGTATCACTGTTACAGCATCTCACTGACTCTACAGGTACAATGTATCACTGTTACAGCACCTCACTGACTCTACAGGAACAATGTATCACTGTTACAGAACCTCACTGACTCTACAGGTACAATGTATCACTGTTACAGCACCTCACTGACTCTACAGGTACAATGTATCATTGTTACAGAACCTCACTGACTCTACAGGTACAATGTAACACTTACAGAATCTCACTGACTCTACAGGTACAATATATCACTGTTACAGCACCTCACTGACTCTACAGGAACAATGTATCACTGTTACAGAACCTCACTGACTCTACAGGTACAATGTATCACTGTTACAGCAACCTCACTGACTCTACAGGAACAATGTATCACTGTTACAGAACCTCAATGACTCTCTATGAATAATGTATCACTGCTATATAACCTCGCTGACTCTACAGGTATAATGTATCACTGTTACAGCACCTCACTGACTCTACAGGTACAATGTATCACTGTTACAGCACCTCACTGACTCTACAGGTGCAATGTATCACTGTTAAATAACGTCACTGACTCTACAGGTACAATGTATCACTTACAGAATCTCACTGACTCTACAGGTACAATGTATCACTGTTGCAGAACCTCACTGACTCTCTATGAATAATGTATCACTGTTATATCAACTCGCTGACTCTACAGGTACAATGTATAATTGTTACAGAATCTCACTGACTCTACAGGTACAATGTATCACTTACATAACCTCACTGACTCTACAGGAACAATGTATCACTGTTACAGAATCTCACTGACTCTACAGGTACAATGTATCACTTACAGAATCTCACTGACTCTACAGGAACAATGTATCACTGTTACAGAACCTCACTGACTCTACAGGTACAATGTATCACTGTTACAGAATCTCACTGACTCTACAGGTACAATGTATCACTGTTACAGAACCTCACTGACTCTACAGGTGCAAGGTATCACTGTTACAGAACCTCACTGACTCTACAGGTACAATGTATCACTGTTACATAACCTCACTGACTCCACAGGAACAATGTATCACTGTTACATAACCTCACTGACTCTACAGGTGCAATGTATCACTGTTACAGCACCTCACTGACTCTACAGGAACAATGTATCACTGTTACATAACCTCACTGACTCTACAGGAACAATGTATCACTGTTGCAGCACATCACTGACTCTACAGGTACAATGTATCACTGTTACATAATCTCACTGACTCTACAGGTACAATGTATCACTGTTACATAACCTCACTGACTCTACAGGTACAATGTATCACTGTTACAGAACCTCACTGACTCTACAGGTACAATGTATCACTGTTACAGCACCTCACTGACTCTACAGGTACAATGTATCACTGTTACAGAATCTCACTGACTCTACAGGTACAATGTATCACTGTTACAGCACCTCACTAACTCTACAGGTACAATGTATCACTTACAGAATCTCACTGACTCTACAGGTGCAATGTATCACTGTTACAGAATCTCACTGACTCTACAGGTGCAATGTATCACTGTTACAGAATGTCACTGACTCTACAGGTACAATGTATCACTGTTACAGCACCTCACTGACTCTACAGGAACAATGTATCACTGTTACATAACCTCACTGACTCAACAGGAACAATGTATCACTGTTACATAACCTCACTGATTCTACAGGAACAATGTATCACTTACAGAATCTCACTGACTCTACAGGAACAATGTATCACTGTTAGAGCACCTCACTGACTCTACAGGTACAATGTATCACTAACAGAATCTCACTGACTCTACAGGAACAATGTATCACTGTTACAGAACGTATACCGTTGCTTCATAACAGTTCTACTGCTGCTCATAATCTATACAACCCAGTTGTAAAAACTGCGCTCTCGGGTTCCCCAACGTGATGATAATGAGAAGCTGATTCGTAAGAAACGTCCAGAAGATCAACAATCTGTCAACGTTTCATGTTTCAAGCCGCGATATGTGTTCATACCATATCATCCGGCTCCAAGCCATCATCATTGTCATCTACGGTAGACCAGATCAAGCTGGTATGCGATAACATTCTATTGTTCATTTATGTTGAGGCCAGCAGTGAAAATAAGTATGGTATGAAGGTAGCGATGTCGTAAGAAAGTGGCCTTAGGACTGTATCGAGTACAGATAAATCTTTTTTTTTCAATTAAAATACAACACTGAGTGCAAATCCTTGTGTTACTATAGTAAACTGTTGAGAGATACATACTTTTTATGATCAGAAACTTCAGACAATTAACACATGTAAAATGTATATTTTGCAACAATCGTTTTCAGTAAGTAAAGTGTATGCTTGAAGTATTGTGTATTGATAGAGCATCATATGTCGAGGAGTTTCTGTCTGGTTGTCGGTTTTACGCATGCTGCCGAGACAGAGGGAAACGTTAGACTGCATTAACTAAATAACCCTATGGTTAATCTAATATACATGTTAGAACTCGATTACTTGAGCATGAGGCGATATAGGGCAGGTTTGACAAGACATGCTTGACGCCAAGTCTTACACACATCTGACATTTATCCATGTCACGTCAGGCTATGAGAGTTTCTTGGAGAGAGAGAGGGAGACATAACAATGTTTGAGTCATTTGATGTTGTAATCTGTAATTGTTTTCTTTTCATCTAAACGGTATTTACTATTTACTACGGCCAACCTATTCTTTTGGGCAAGTATGTTGATCATACCTGGAACCAAACAAGAAGATAACATTATGTGCGGCCACGTGCCTTTAGAAAGAAACCCATTGATTCCAAATCAGGTCTCATAATTACGAATCTACTTCGTCTACTACGAAGTGTAGTAAGATTAACTTTTGCCCTGAGCTATTATATATTACCCATGCTATGCTAATGATCGCCACTTTAAAAAGTTAGTCCGACTGCAATAAAACATGTGACCGATAACCACAATGTCACCGTTTCAAAACTGAAACGAAAAAAAATCATGAAAACTAATTCACCTACCAGGAAATCCAACTTTTCCCGTTATTGATTGCTGTCGAGCATCCGGATAGCTGATCCCAACGTTTGGTATCGATTCCCTGCCCTGCTGATCCCACCTCTATTGACACCAAAAACGTTGACAACGTGACGTTGTGTTGACCCTGTTTTATATGTGCCTATGCCTCTCACTAAACCGGCGCTTGTCAGTTGCTGTGGGTGTTTAAATACACTCAGTTGCTGCAATCACCAGCTCTCTTATAATGATTTACTCGATCCCGCCATGTACATCCAACCACGAGTTCTCAAACACCTCGAGCCCATGACTCTGTCCGTGCGACATGAAATTAAGGTCCTGAATAGGTTACCCAATCATTATGTGTTATTTATTGGATGATGTTGTCAGCAAACACTAAGTGGCATAGTTAGGTTCCAAATATAATATGAGGCATCTCATCTACGAGTTTCAAAATACAGGTTAATCTCCTGATTAGACAGTAATTACTCTGTGGTCTAAGAATAGCTAGTTCTTTTTGTGTGTGTGGAGGATTTGGGGTTCCATCTGAGATTCAAACCCACACAGTCAGAGTATGGCACCTTATTTCCAGCACATAACGCCAGTGTTCTGACGGCTAATGAACAGCACATCATGCCACGACTCACGACTACACAACGTCATGTGGCTATTAGGATTTCCTTGAGGGAATTTCCTCCCGTATAGAGCATGTGTGGGATGCCCAGCATCCTCCCGTATAGAGCATGTGCGGGATGTCCAGCATCCTCCCGTATAGAGCACGTGCGGGATGCCCAGTATCCTCCCGTAACGAGCATGTGCGTGATGCCCAGTATCCTCCCGTATAGAGCACGTGCGGGATGCCCAGCATCCTCCCGTATAGAGCACGTGTGTGACGCCCAGCATCCTCCCGTATAGAGCACGCGTGTGACGCCCAGCATCCTCCCGTATAGAGCACGTCTGTGACGCCCAGCATCCTCATGTATAGAGCACGTGTGGGACGCCCAGCATCCTCCCGTATAGAGCATGTGTGTGACGCCCAGCATCCTCCCGTATAGAGCATGTGTGTGATGCCCAGCATCCTCCCGTATAGAGCACGTGTGGGACGCCCAGCATCCTCCTGTAGAGAGCATGTGTGGGACGCCCAGCATCCTTCCGTATAGAGCACGTGTGTGACGCCAAGCATCCTCCCGTATAGAGCACGCTTGTGACGCCCAGCATCCTCCCGCATAGAGCATGTGTGGGACGCCCAGCATCCTCATGTATAGAGCACGTGTGGGACGCCCGGCATCCTGACATCAATGTCATGGGCAACACGCTGTTCCCGCTGTCTTCTTGTTATCTCAACCTCCACCAATTAAAGGTTGCATGGAAACTTTTCATTGATGTTGCATTCTCAAATTTATTAGAATTTAAACAATGCAGTTTCTTTCCCTTTTTAAGCTAGTAAACATAGCGCGTCCACTTTCGGCTTCCACTGATTGTCTTTCCTCAATCAGTAAAAATTCCCCAGATACTTCTCTCAGTGACAATCCATATGCTTCTACCACCTCATGAAGTTATGAAGTAGACAGTGTATGTGTATTCCCAAATGTAAAGTATTCATTTGCATGAATTAGGATTTGTTTTGTTTGTCATTGTGTGTATGTGGTAATTTCCTAATTCAAGTCATTTAACAACTTCTGTACTTGTATGAGATTAACATCAGAATATCTGTTACTGTACAATATTTGTTAATGTACAATAAGAAACACCAATGATATTTTGGACAATACATAATGATACAATATTCTTCCCAAAATATACTACCTATCAAAAGTTTAGACTCACTTAAAGCACTCACTATATGTTATGAATATATACTCTTTAAAAAAATGAAACTTGACATAGGAAAATATTGAATTTTAGAACATATTTGACACAAACCAACCCATCCTGAATCCCAACATGTGGGGGAATGGTTGCCGACGACACAACGTTTGAAAAAAAGAAACGTTGAATAACGTTACACTCACGTCTGTAGTGAATCGCTAAAAAGCACTACAGGAAATGCACGTGCATAATGAAATTGTGTATCACCCTGCGCTGAAGCCTGTGAATGTAGGCTTTAAAAAGCCACATCAATGGTACTCCACCTGCATTGCTTTAAGCCACTATAGACGACAAGAGAATAAGAAGACTGACAGAAGCTCAACGACACAACGCCATCGGCCGTTTGTAAGGACGGACATCGCAGCATGAGGTGGCAAGGCACTTCAGCGTGTCCAGACAGACCATCTCAAACCTATGGACCCGATACAACAATACTGGGAGTGTTAATGACAGACCCAGGTCAGGTCGACCTAGTGTTACCACCGCTGCCCAGGATCGCTTCATCCGGTTGAGACATCTTCGTTCAAACACAACGGCCGCATCATCCACAACAATCCAAATCCCTGGACTGCGCCAAATCTCCGACCGCATTTGGTTACGAGAAACCAAACTTTTTGCCAGAAGACCAGTTCAACGTCACGTCGTTCCCGTCATCAACTTTAATGGTTGATCTTTGGAGCATGACAATGCTCGACCTCATGTTGCACGTGTTTGACTGGATTTCCTCCAGCAAAACAATGTTCAGGTGTTACCTTGCAATTGGCCTTCACGACCCCCCGATTTGTCCCCCATTGAACATCTATGGGATACTCTTGATCGACGCTTGCGCCAGCGTAATCCGCCACCTCAGACACTACAAGAACTGCACACAGCACTTCAGCAAGAGTATCAAAACATTCCTCAAGACAGCATTCAGCATCTCCTTTCTTCTATGGGTCACCGCTGCCAAGCTGTTATCGAGGCTCATGGTGGTCACACCAGATACTGACATATTACACTGACCAAGTAGCTTTAATAACCCACTGTGGTTTTACCAAACACTTTCTGGATAATCATGTGTTGGAAATTTGTAAAGTGGTGATTTTACTGTAATTGAGCAATGATGTCATGTTTGTATCAATTATGTGCACTCAGTAAGTAAACTCCAAAACAGCATGTCAAGTTTCTTTTTGTGAAGAGTATATATATGGTTACATCGAAGACGAATTTCTTCACTAACTGCAAAATTGCACGAGTATCATGCATCAAATTTCATCATTTATTGAACTCATGACAACAATCTTTTCAACGTTTTCAATTCGTTTTACAACACATCAGTTCATGAGTAAACAGCACCTTCAAACAGTATGGAATATTTTGCAAAATCTAGTTCAGAACAGTTGACTGAAGTAAGAGGCTACATTTACACTTGTGAGTCTAAACTTTTCATGGGTAGTATATGTTCAAATTCTAAGCATGTTCAGATCATGCTGATGTTGTGTTCAAGTGTTGTTTACATTGTGAGATGATAATTCAAGTGATGAGATAGATAGATAGATAGATAGATAGATAGATAGATAGATAGATAGATAGATAGATAGATAGATAGATAGATAGATAGATAGATAGATAGATAGATAGATAGATAATCTTTATTTCCTCCGAAGTCGAAGATACAGCCGGTTGTAACATAGGTTATACAGATGTATTTACAGGTTACAGAGTGTGACAATCAAATTTAGAATAGGTATTTTAGTTGATGTAGACAGGGTTTTACAGAGTTTGCGATTAGTTTTATACACTTAAACCACATTCCTTGTTCAAGCTCTTGAGCATATACATTTGGTAGACCACCGAGCATAAATGAGACAAATAGGTCTTCATCATTCCATAAACTGACAAAAGTGTCAACATCTAGCATGTCAACTAGTAACTCAATCAAAGCGTTTCTACTACTTTGTATGAGAGTACAGTGTAGAAATACATGTTTTACAATATCATAGGCATCTATGCCACATTCACACTCAAGAGACTGAATGTGCTAAGTGTGCTGATACGTAAAAGAGCAGCAATATTATAGAAACATTCTGGCATTTTATAATATGCAGAACATAGTCTGTGAACATATTTAGGGTATCTTATAGTCTGATATCTTTCAAGGTTAAGTCTCAACCTCGGTACAGAAGCAACATATGTATCCTCAGCTTTAAGTATTCTTTCTTTAACCAGTACAGACCACTCAGCCTTCGTTAAGATGGAAGATTGGGTTACAAAGTTGTAAATAGTTGTACAAATCTAGGTCATACATTGTAACAAGATTGAGCATGTGGAAGATTGGCGATGACTTGCTATATCGCTCTTTCTCCAGTAAAAAAGTCTGTCTGTAGTGACAGAGTCTATGCTCAAGTCTATACATAGTTTGCCGAGAAATAGCAAGGACTTCTGGTGGATATATCTTCGTAGTGTGACCAGGGCGAGACTGTCTCTGGCTATTGTGGATGATCCACGTTTTGAAAGGCCTTGGAAACTCTTACAAAACTGGTTTTGTACAGTTTCCAGCATATCATATTCCTTTTCAGGTAAACGGGCCTATACATTACAAGAGTACAAACCGCATGGCAGAATAACTCTTTCCCAAATACGGATACATCAGAGTGGGTTAAGGCCACCAAAACACAGGCCATAGTTCTTATTGGCATTAAAGAGTATCCTAAGCCTTTCACATACAAACTGCGTACGTCCTATAGTTTTACCGGATGAATAGATTTGGAGACCAGTAAATTTTACATGTGTATTAGAAGGTATTTCCTTCTCACCAATGTATAGCTTAGGCTAGACATTTCTTTTTGTATCTCCAAATACAAGAAATAAACTCGTTGAGGCATTAAAACGCAAGTGTCATGTCTGCGCATACTTATGTACAACATCAAGCAAACTATGAAGTCCATCTGGGTATGCACTTAACAAAGACAAGTCGTCGGCTAACAGCACCCCTGGTGTTTTACCCCATGGTAAACATATGCCATGCCCGATACTGTGTAGTCAACGATACTGTGAAGTAAGTCGTTTATATATAGAGTGAAGAGCCAAGCTAATAAGACACGACCCTGACCTACCCCCTGTTTTACATCAAATACATTAATTTAGAAATACAGCCACCAGTGCTAACACAAGATACCATTGATGTATACATAGGGTATATAAGTCGCCACAGTCTACCCCGAATTCCGACATTGTAAAACTTATAAAAGTCCATTCAACCAAACTCTGTCAAACGCTTTCATCATAGTCTTTAAATACTCTTGCATATGTTTCCATTCTAAGTACAATGTTTAAGTGTTGGGCGAAACTTCTTCACCATGCCTACCAAGAACTTCGACTCACACAAACACTTATATGATACGTATTTTTTTTTAATGCAGAGTTTGTGATAAGCAAAAACATAACAATAATTAAGTGAGTATGGTTTTACGCCGCTTTTAGCAATATTCCAGCAATATCACGGCGGGGGACACCAGAAATAGGCTTCTCACATTGTACCCATGTGGGGAACTGAACCCCGACCTTCGGGGTGACGAGCCAAAGCTTTAACCACTTGGCTACCCCAACGCCCCACAATAATTAAGCATTAAATCTACCCTGATACAAGTTCAGAATGATGTGCTTATGTCCGTCGACTCTAAAGGAGCTGTTGCTCTTGACTTGTCCGTAGCATTCGACACCAGGGGCGGTATTCATAAAGCTTCTAAGAATTTTCTTAAGAGTTAAGAATTCTTAAATCCACTAAGAATTCTTAGTTTCCATAACAACGTTCTTAACTTGTAATAAAAAACTTAGACAAGTAATTTTGTTCTTAGTTTTCTTCTTAACTTTAAGAAACCTCATGAGGACACCTAACTAGTTACGAAAATTCTTAGTAATCCAATATGGCGGCTCACGGAAACGCAAACTTTCACACTAGGAAGAATGTTTTTGATATGTACACCGACAGAGAGTTATTACGACGTTATCGTCTTGACAGAGGAGGGATAGAGTTTGTGACAGGCTTGATATCGGATGAAATCGACGCACTTATCTTTAGAAACAGGTCCTTACCAGCCCTATACAAAGTGCTTGTAACATTGAGGGTTTTGGCTACAGGCAAAATGCAGCTTTGCAATGCAGATGACATGGATATTTCACAACCAACAGTAAGTCGGGCTGTAGCGCAGACGTTAGCTGCTCTAAATGCACCTCATATTGTGCAGAGATTCGTCTCGTCTCCATTGTGTCAAAGACAATTAACCGATAACGCTAATGAGTTCGCTCACGTTGCAAACTTCCCAAATGTGGCCGGTGTCATTGATGGGACCCATGTTCAAATAATCGCACCACACGTCAACGAACCTGCGTTTGTGAACCGAAAACGCTACCACTCAATCAACACCCAACTAGTTTTTGATGCGCATTACCGGATTACCGACGTCGTCGCCAAGTGGCCAGGATCAACACATGATGCACGGATCCTTCGAGAAAGTGGCCTCCAAGTTCTCTTTGAAACGAGGAGGGTACCAGGCAACTTTCATTTATTAGGAGACAGTGGGTATCCCTAAAAACTTGGCTTCTGACACCATACCTGCGGCCGAACAACGCTAACCAACTTGCGTATAACCGGTAAGTTAATTCAATTAGACTTACTTCCCTTATTTTAGGAATGTCAAAAGTTGAAATGGGTTATTGCAAAATTATGATCTCGAAATGAAATGTGAACTTGTTCAAATAAAATGAATACAATCCAGTGTTAATTTGAGTGTAATTGATTTATTACTGAGGCAGTATATTATCAAAGCTTTATTAGACAATTCACGCCAATAGCATTCCATTATAATTTGAAGATATATGTTTTTTTCCACTTTTATATGTCTGTATCTTCAACTTTGAATTGTCAACATTATTTATGAGACACCCTTACCAATTATTTGGAACATTTACTCAAATGCATTTTGTTATACCATGAATAATACCTGAACGTGATAAAATACAACAGAATGCATTTATTGGTGTTCACAAGGATACATATAGATGTTTCTTTACTAGACAATATAAACTGGAGGCCATACAAAAAGTCCTGCTTTATATCACTGTTTAAAGATAATATTGGTCAGGCAAACTAAGTTTAATTTGTATTGAATATTATATTTGTTGGGTCATCAAACAACTTCAGAATGTAAAAACAACAACCCAATAATCAAAATTTCATTATGATCCTAAAACATCAGTGTCATTAAAAATGAAATGTTGTGACAATAATAGTTATATTCAGGTTATATTAGAGTGTTATAATGACAAGAAAAAGAAGCGAAAGACCTGGGCCTGATGATTTTTCTTCTGAATTTTACAAATTTTTCTGGAAGTAGATTTTGAAAAAACCTTTGATACAGTTGTTTGGAAATATATTGATAAAGTACTAAGTTTTTTTCCAATTCTGGCCCAGTAATAAAAAAATGGATAAACATACTCTACAAAGATATAAATTCTTGTATCTTTTTGAATGGATTTGCTGATCCTTTCTTTCCAATATCACGTGTAAGTTTCTTTGAAATTTGCCCAAATCAAATAAGAGAATAAGCAAAGACTGTAAACCAATATACATGTATGTTCATAGCTGTATAGACTCTGATATTAGCATCTTTACATACTAGTAAATACATATTCTCTTGAAGGTGTTAAGAACATGCAAATTGTTAATCTAATGTCTCACTAACGCCCCCGACCCTCGGCATGCTGACTTCTTGAATTGTGTACTTAAGCTGATGAGTGTAGTAGGTTCCTAAGAATACATTTAGTTCCATAGACTTAGACGTTATCAATTTTGTAAAGTAACACAACAGTACTGGATTACAAAAAAGATTGAATGAAAACATTGGGATGAATATTTTTTTCTAATCTGAAAAATTCTTCACATCTAAAAAAATGCCTAAGTCCAAAAATAAAAAAAATTCAAATAAAATTAAAAAACTGGCATAATCACTTGAAAGTTGGCACTGTACCTCTATCATTAGTGCGGAAGGCTTGGACAAATATGAAAAGAATGAGATGAATAGTTTTTCCACAATCAGTCAGACAAATTTATAACTCTGAAATGACAAAATACCCCAATATTCACATAAAATTACAAAATCGGTGAAATTACATGAAAATCATTACTGCCCCATTAGCATTAGTGCGAAAGTCATGTGCAAAATTTACTCCTCCCAGTATTTTTCAGCTCTTTCACTAAGACTGCTTTCCTTAGTTTGAGAACTTCAATTTCCAGTTTTAATTTTGAATCGTTAATGCTGCTTGTTCCTTTGCAGAGGCCTGGCAAGTATGACAGCTTGAGGATGGAGCAGTTGGAGTTGAAACTGGTGGACACACTCTGACTAGGGGCTCGCTCACTGTTGTCGGCATGACTGGAACCTGCACCCCGGAGAAATCCAGCCTCCTCAGATCCACCTCACTGAAAGTGTCTAATCTGTTAAAAAAAACAGAAATTGTTAGTCATGTCGTAAATAAATGTCCTACTATGCCATTGGCCCGAGTAACCATAATATCTGTTTACTTGCCTTAGAAAATAATAGGACCAACTGTCTGATCAGCTACAAATGGAGTGCTTTCTTTGGATGTGTCACTAATGCTGACGTGGCTGTTGCAAATCTACCAGTATTCATAAAAATAACACTCAAATATTTTTATTGGTTTACAGTTTCAAGCATTGTACCTTTTAATGAAAAATTATATTGCATGCATCTTAATCCAAAAACCATAATTTCTAAACTGTTTTTGAACGTCATTTACATTACCAGCAAATATTACTGTGTCATTAGCATACATTATGATAATTACAGTTTTACATATGGCAATGGCTTCATTAGCTAATTCAAAACCCTTACATCCATGGAAAGATAATCTTTTCAGTCATTTACATACAAGAAAAATAAAATTGGGTAGTTAAAGTGTCGTTTCATGTTTTTAATGGTTTTAATGACTTCATCTTAACTTATGTCCTGATTCAATACCGAGTTATCTCCCATGCCAAAGTCATTTAGCTAACTGTCTCAATATTATCACATTGATTTCTCTGAAATGCTCAGAAATCTATAAGTGTTGCCATGTTGCTATCTGTCTTGTTAATCCTATCAGATTTATTCAAAATCTTCCAATAGTCCAAAAGGGACTTTGATTTCATGATTCTTAATCTGTTATTTGTTAACAAAGCCATGTCACTCTCTCAGTTTGGGGGTTTTGCATATATGATAATATGATAAATAAATGTCAAATGCCATGTGTATCTCATTTCTCCAAATATGAGCTGCATCACTTGTGGAAATATCAAAGTCCCATATTTATATTAATTTGTGTATATTTGTATGTTTTCCCTATGAAACTACCCGTTTGCAATGAGTAACATAACATTATTGTACTAACTCAGTGAAATATCATATGATGACCAGAAAATAAATACCTGTTGGCTTCAAAGCTGGGTGACATCGCCAGTACTTGCAGCATGCTGGAGTCAGTGCCGTAATTTAGAAATTATTATTCATTCATTCAATCAATTGTCGCAGGAAAAGTCTTGTGTTTTTACTTCAAATGCCTATTAAAAAATATCTATACTAATTCAGATTAAAGAGCCAGAAAATACAAACCACTCAATCACTTAATATATGTTATGTATATTTATGAAACTGTTTGTGGTTGAATGATAATTTCTAAATTACGGCACTGACTCCAGCATGCTGCAAGTACTGGCGATGTCACCCAGCTTTGAAGCCAACATGTATTTATTTTCTGGTCATCATATGATATTTCACTGAGTTAGTACAATAATGTTATGTTACTCATTGCAAACGGGTAGTTTCATAGGGAAAACATACAAATATACACAAATTAATATAAATATGGGACTTTGATATTTCCACAAGTGATGCAGCTCATATTTGGAGAAATGAGATACACATGGCATTTGACATTTATTTATCATATTATCATATATGCAAAACCCCAAACTGAGAGAGTGACATGGCTTTGTTAACAAATAACAGATTAAGAATCATGAAATCAAAGTCCCTTTGGACTATTGGAAGATTTTGAATAAATCTGATAGGATTAACAAGACAGATAGCAACATGGCAACACTTATAGATTTCTGAGCATTTCAGAGAAATCAATGTGATAATATTGAGACAGTTAGCTAAATGACTTTGGCATGGGAGATAACTCGGTATTGAATCAGGACATAAGTTAAGATGAAGTCATTAAAACCATTAAAAACATGAAACGACACTTTAACTACCCAATTTTATTTTTCTTGTATGTAAATGACTGAAAAGATTATCTTTCCATGGATGTAAGGGTTTTGAATTAGCTAATGAAGCCATTGCCATATGTAAAACTGTAATTATCATAATGTATGCTAATGACACAGTAATATTTGCTGGTAATGTAAATGACGTTCAAAAACAGTTTAGAAATTATGGTTTTTGGATTAAGATGCATGCAATATAATTTTTCATTAAAAGGTACAATGCTTGAAACTGTAAACCAATAAAAAATATTTGAGTGTTATTTTTATGAATACTGGTAGATTTGCAACAGCCACGTCAGCATTAGCGACACATCCAAAGAAAGCACTCCATTTGTAGCTGATCAGACAGTTGGTCCTATTATTTTCTAAGGCAAGTAAACAGATATTATGGTTACTCGGGCCAATGGCATAGTAGGACATTTATTTACGACATGACTAACAATTTCTGTTTTTTTAACAGATTAGACACTTTCAGTGAGGTGGATCTGAGGAGGCTGGATTTCTCCGGGGTGCAGGTTCCAGTCATGCCGACAACAGTGAGCGAGCCCCTAGTCAGAGTGTGTCCACCAGTTTCAACTCCAACTGCTCCATCCTCAAGCTGTCATACTTGCCAGGCCTCTGCAAAGGAACAAGCAGCATTAACGATTCAAAAATTAAAACTGGAAATTGAAGTTCTCAAACTAAGGAAAGCAGTCTTAGTGAAAGAGCTGAAAAATACTGGGGAGGAGTAAATTTTGCACATGACTTTCGCACTAATGCTAATGGGGCAGTAATGATTTTCATGTAATTTCACCGATTTTGTAATTTTATGTGAATATTGGGGTATTTTGTCATTTCAGAGTTATAAATTTGTCTGACTGATTGTGGAAAAACTATTCATCTCATTCTTTTCATATTTGTCCAAGCCTTCCGCACTAATGATAGAGGTACAGTGCCAACTTTCAAGTGATTATGCCAGTTTTTTAATTTTATTTGAATTTTTTTTATTTTTGGACTTAGGCATTTTTTTAGATGTGAAGAATTTTTCAGATTAGAAAAAAATATTCATCCCAATGTTTTCATTCAATCTTTTTTGTAATCCAGTACTGTTGTGTTACTTTACAAAATTGATAACGTCTAAGTCTATGGAACTAAATGTATTCTTAGGAACCTACTACACTCATCAGCTTAAGTACACAATTCAAGAAGTCAGCATGCCGAGGGTCGGGGGTGTTAGTGAGACATTAGATTAACAATTTGCAAGTTCTTAACACCTTCAAGAGAATATGTATTTACTAGTATGTAAAGATGCTAATATCAGAGTCTATACAGCTATGAACATACATGTATATTGGTTTACAGTCTTTGCTTATTCTCTTATTTGATTTGGGCAAATTTCAAAGAAACTTACACGTGATATTGGAAAGAAAGGATCAGCAAATCCATTCAAAAAGATACAAGAATTTATATCTTTGTAGAGTATGTTTATCCATTTTTTTATTACTGGGCCAGAATTGAAAAAAAACTTAGTACTTTATCAATATATTTCCAAACAACTGTATCAAATGTTTTTTCAAAATCTACTTCCAGAAAAATTTGTAAAATTCAGAAGAAAAATCATCAGGCCCAAGACTTTCGCTTCTTTTTCTTGTCATTATAACACTCTAATATAACCTGAATATAACTATTATTGTCACAACATTTCATTTTTAATGACACTGATGTTTTAGGATCATAATGAAATTTTGATTATTGGGTTGTTGTTTTTACATTCTGAAGTTGTTTGATGACCCAACAAATATAATATTCAATACAAATTAAACTTAGTTTGCCTGACCAATATTATCTTTAAACAGTGATATAAAGCAGGACTTTTTGTATGGCCTCCAGTTTATATTGTCTAGTAAAGAAACATCTATATGTATCCTTGTGAACACCAATAAATGCATTCTGTTGTATTTTATCACGTTCAGGTATTATTCATGGTATAACAAAATGCATTTGAGTAAATGTTCCAAATAATTGGTAAGGGTGTCTCATAAATAATGTTGACAATTCAAAGTTGAAGATACAGACATATAAAAGTGGAAAAAAACATATATCTTCAAATTATAATGGAATGCTATTGGCGTGAAATGTCTAATAAAGCTTTGATAATATACTGCGTCAGTAATAAATCAATTACACTCAAATTAAACACTGGATTGTATTCATTTTATTTGAACAAGTTCACATTTCATTTCGAGATCATAATTTTGCAATAACCCATTTCAACTTTTGACATTCCTAAAATAAGGGAAGTAAGTCTAATTGAATTAACTTACCGGTTATACGCAAGTTGGTTAGCGTTGTTCGGCCGCAGGTATGGTGTCAGAAGCCAAGTTTTTGAGGGATACCCACTGTCTCCTAATAAATGAAAGTTGCCTGGTACCCTCCTCGTTTCAAAGAGAACTTGGAGGCCACTTCCTCGAAGGATCCGTGCATCATGTGTTGATCCTGGCCACTTGGCGACGACGTCGGTAATCCGGTAATGCGCATCAAAAACTAGTTGGGTGTTGATTGAGTGGTAGCGTTTTCGGTTCACAAACGCAGGTTCGTTGACGTGTGGTGCGATTATTTGAACATGGGTCCCATCAATGACACCGGCCACATTTGGGAAGTTTGCAACGTGAGCGAACTCATTAGCGTTATCGGTTAATTGTCTTTGACACAATGGAGACGAGACGAATCTCTGCACAATATGAGGTGCATTTAGAGCAGCTAACGTCTGCGCTACAGCCCGACTTACTGTTGGTTGTGAAATATCCATGTCATCTGCATTGCAAAGCTGCATTTTGCCTGTAGCCAAAAACCTCAATGTTACAAGCACTTTGTATAGGGCTGGTAAGGACCGGTTTCTAAAGATAAGTGCATCGATTTCATCCGATATCAAGCCTGTCACAAACTCTATCCCTCCTCTGTCAAGACGATAACGTCGTAATAACTCTCTGTCGGTGTACATATCAAAAACATTCTTCCTAGTGTGAAAGTTTGCGTTTCCGTGAGCCGCCATATTGGATTACTAAGAATTTTCGTAACTAGTTAGGTGTCCTCATGAGGTTTCTTAAAGTTAAGAAGAAAACTAAGAACAAAATTACTTGTCTAAGTTTTTTATTACAAGTTAAGAACGTTGTTATGGAAACTAAGAATTCTTAGTGGATTTAAGAATTCTTAACTCTTAAGAAAATTCTTAGAAGCTTTATGAATACCGCCCCAGAGCTCAATCAATTCTCTTGTCCTCACTCGAATCGTGTCGGCATAAGTGGAGATGTTTGGAGGTGGTTGGAATCGTACTCAAGCAGCCGATGTCAATCAGTTGCCATACATGGTAAGGAGTCACGGAAGCAGGAACTCACTTAGGGCGTTCCTCAAGGATCAGTTTTAGGTCCCATACGGTTTACACTATGCACACTACCAGTGCTGTTCAGTAGGGGATACTATTTGAAAGTACAAGCTTGGGTTTCACATGTATGCCGACGATTCCCAAATATACCTGGGATTTACACCACTTGTGCCTTCCTCTGTTGCCACTGCTTAAATGACTTGTGGATTGTGTAAATGAGATACAAAATTGGATGTCAATTCACTTTCTTCACCTTAATGCTGACATGGCAGAACTTATCATCTTCGGTTCAAAGTCAACACGATCTAAGTTTCAGTTTCCTCCACTGAAACTCAGTGACTCTGACGTCACCCAAGCAACAAATCGAGGAGTCAGTTTAGATTCATCCCTGGCCATGGAGCGACATATTGATGTTGTCTGCAAGACAAGTTATTTCCACCTCAGAAACACCAGCTCAATCAAGAAGCACATTGAAATATCAGCTGAAAAGACTCTTGTTAATGCCTTTGTCTCCCCTCGCGTTGACTATTGTAATAGTCTACTGTATGGAGCATCACTTAACAGACGCCAGAGAATACAAAACAGTGTAGCTAGATTACTCACTGGAACCAAACGTCAGGACCATATAACCTCAGTTCTACGCGATCTTCACTGGTTACCTATTCGACAAAGAATCATGTTCAAGATCCTTGTCTTTGTGTTGAACGATCAAGCGCCACCATACGCTAGTGAGCTTATCTCCCACTACATCCCCAGGTGGACTCTGAGAAAGAAAAATCATCACTAGTATTGGAGACACCACCTACAAAAAAAAGACCTATAGTGACAGATCTTTTTTAAAAGCAGGACCCATTTTGAGGAACAATATCCCCCAAAACATCCAGGACATACGCGAACTCGACCAGTTTAAGCGAATGCTAAAAACACAGCTTTTTGACACTGCCGTTGCCTGAGCAATTTGTTGGAACAGGTGCTGTATAAATATTAACTTTATCATTATTATGTTTTACAGATTAAAAATAGTATGCAGGAGAGAGGGTTCAAACCCACCAAAAACTTTCCGGAGAATATGAAGGCTCCCCAACACTGCAGCCTTCTGCATTACCCAGAGTGTAAATAGGGCTGTACTCCCGGTGGAGAAGCCGGGTGCTCTCCGGATCTGCGCCAAGAGATCAGGAGGTACCAAACCAAGGGCACCGAGAACAATGGGGAGCCTGACGACAGTGTAGCTGGGATGCAAGCGAGACATTTCAAAGGCGAGGTCCGCATATTTAGCATTATCTTTTCCTGAATCTTGCTTTGTAAACGGGGACATTGTGGAACCTGTGAATGAGTAGTTGAAGTGGCATATGAAACATTTATACCGATAAGGACCATTTCACGTGTGCTTTAACCTGCACTTCCGCACAAAAACTATTCTTTAGGGTACAATATGCCAGTGGCGTCATGAACACTACAGTGGGTACAGAGTGCCTATGGGACAGAAAAAGCATCCATAAGCAGCAAAAAGAGCATCCCCTTCCGTTGATTTGTTTTCATCATCATTTTATTCACTCATTAACGCCACCAACGGTGGTACATGAGCATACATATATATATTACCCTGTGATTAAAAGACACAAGATGCCTATATACATTGATATTTGTGTACAAATATATTAGTCGATTATTGATATAGAGTATATAAGAACTGTACATACATACATGATTATAATATATTAAACGAAAAGTGTTGATGGACATAATCAGCAACTTTTTAGGATAACTTTTATAAATTTGGATAGGTTTTTCAGTTCTCTAAGCTTTTTTGTTAACATTAGTCTTTTAAATTTTATCAAATATAGCCAGTCATAATAATAACTATTAGTCAGCTGCACCCGCTGTTGGTTAAGAGCCTCGCACTTCAGTGAGTAGTGAAACTTGTCACCAACCGCAGGTGAGTTACACAACTGACAAACACGTTCTTCCCTTGGAATTGCTAGAAATCTGCCTGTTTCAATCGGAATATTATGATTATTTAGTCTGAAACGAAGAATTGGAATATAAATTTAGAAAGGTAGGGGTAGGTTTCAAAATTTGGCTTTTTCTTTAAAAGTACGAGTATAAGCCGCCATATAGCTGGAATATTGCTGAGTGCGGCGTAAAACTAAACTCACTCACTCACTGTAGTATAAGCCTTTTGAACTTTCATTAATTTCTGACTGCCAAGATGGGTGAAATTGATCTGGTAGTGTTGTATTAACCATTGAAGCAAGCCATGATGTTGAGCAGATTGATGGGTTTTCAAAAATATATGAGAGGCCACATTTATCGAGAACTGACTTGATAAACGAAAACCATGTATTATTTTTAACAGTATCTTGAATATTTATGGACATAAAAGAATAAAGAACCTGGAAAAGTTTACGCGATTGCATACTGCTTGCAAGTTTATGCCAGAAGGAAATGACTCTTTTATAAATAGCTATGTACAATGGACATCTTCAAAATTCACCGTAAAGCATGAACAATGGAGTAGAGGCTTTGAGACCAGCCGCCAATTTTAAAAACTTTAGGTGAACTCTTTCAACAGTAACAAGATTTTCATGACCCCACACCTCACAACCATCAACAGTATCGGGACAACCATAATGTCGAAAGCTGATAGCAGACAATCAAATGGTAAATTGACATTTCTAGCCCTTTGTAATAGAGAGAACATTGCTTTCGTAGCACTTTCTGACAAATTCTTAATAGCTTTTATAAGCCGCCTGTTTCTATGAAACTTTATACCAAGATATATGTAATTGTCCACTATACTAAGATATTTATCTGCTAACAACTAACTTTCCAGTAGGATATGCTCCGTAGATTTGAAATAATGAACCCGTGAAGAATTGGTCTTCAGTAACCCAGGCGACTAACGGGATAGGGTGGTCAGGCTCGCCGACTTGGTTGTATCCCAAATGCGTAGATCGATGCTCATGCCGTTGATCACTGGCTTGTCTGGTCCAGAAACAATTATTTACAGACCACCGCCATATTGCTGAGTGTGACGTAAAACTTAACTCACACGTAGATGCTTGATTGGCATTTTAGAAGATGATATTTGATGAACATAGAGATTTTTTCTGGGTTACATCTTCTTTTTATTCTCGAGTACAACGTTTCAGGGCTTGTTCTGGCCCCATCATCAGGTAAAACTGAACAGTAACTGTTAACTCTGGCCGTGACGTCACAATGCTTATGACGTCACAATGCTATGACGACGCAATACATGTGGTGGTCAATAGATACAGATGACATGGCTAATAGAATACATGTTATTATGAATATATAAGATGTCGTTTACTGCAAAATTAATGGATCAATTTAGAACTGTGCAGATACTTATACAAAATTGTTGATTGATTTAGAAATGTACAGAGACATATTTATAAATGTATAGAATGTAAAGTAATAGCAGTGTATACATAGAAATTATGCTTTATACATGGGAACAGTGACGAGGGTAGGGTATATTGTCTTATTGTTTTATGTACCATGCATTTGGGAGGTAGACACCCTGATCCCTGTTTATTGCTGGTTTTGTGCGTTTGATGAAGATAGCTTCAATCAACTTGCGTTTCCGCCAGTCACTGATGTTTTTTGCGAGGACTTCAGTTTCCCAGTCAATTTCATGATCGGGATTATTCATAATGTGTTCGGAAACTGCAGATTTCAGATCTGATTTGTTTTGTGTTCTTTCACACGTGTAGCTACTGGTCTGCCTGTCTCACCAATGTAGATGTCACCACAGTCACATTTCAGTTTATACACACAGCCTTTAGGGTTGGATATAGCGTGATTGCACCCCTTACCATTTGCACGTAGCAAAGTTTTAAGGGTTTTGCCAGACGAGAAAGTGGTGTCAATGCTGGCCATTTTCTTTAGGAGTCTGCTGACTTGGTGGCTGATGGGCCCAACATACGGGATGTTGATGCGGATGGGAGATGGTTCAGGTTTCGGAGGAGGCTGAACTTGATCTTGTAGTGTTTTCTTTATGGTGGTTTCTACAAGGTTCTTTGGATAACCATTGTATGTGATGAATGTTGTCATCAGGTGGTCTGTTTCTTGTTGCAGTAGGTCAGGGCTACAAATCTTTTTCGCGCGTCTCGCAAGTGTGGCAACAATTGCTCTCTTGATTTGGGGATGGTGGTTTGAGTGATAGTGAATATATTGGTCTGTGTGGGTAGGTTTGCGATAGACCGACGTGATGAGCTGGTGTTTGAGTTGTCAATGGCGATGTCCAAGAAAGGGAGGTTGTTATGCTGCTCTGTTTGCATCGTAAACTTAATTCTAGGGTGTTGATTGTTGAGGTGGTCTAGGAGTGCATTGGGGTCTTGATGGTTGTCTAGGATAGAGAACGTGTCATCAACTTTCCTGTGCCAACATAGTGGTTGGAATGGTGAAGTAGCCAGAGCAATTTCCTCAAAGTTGGTCATGAATATCTCAGTTATGAGAGGTGAGAGTGGAGATCCCATGGGTAGACCATGAATCTGCTGATATATCTGATCTTGCCATGTAAAATAGGATGTTTCAAAACAGCTGGATACAAGGCTGATGATGCTGTCGATGGAAAGTTTTGTGTCGATATGGTCTATACAGGACTCTAATCGGGATCGCAGGATTGCTAGGGATTCTTCTAGAGGAATGTTAGTGAATAAGTCTACCACGTCATAACTGACCATGGTTCCACAAGCTTGGTAATCCTTAAGTTTGTTAACAAACGATGATGAATCAGTGATGAAGGATTTACCTTCTTTCCCTAATGGTGCTAAAAGTTTCGACAGGAATTGGTCAGTATTGTAAAATACCGACCCTCGGGAGCACACTAAGATTCTGGTCTTCACTGGCGATTTATGAATTTTGATAGTGGCACGATCGTAAGGTGGCTGGGAGTTGTTGGGATTCAGTTTGTTGTGTATGATATCATTAATCTCACCTTTGTCATGAAGTGTTTTCAGGTTCTTCTTATGTTTAGATTCTAACTTTGCAGTTGGGTCCTTAGACACTAGTTTGTACGTGGAGGTATCACTTAAGGTAGTGTCAACCAGGGTCAGGAATTCAGGTGTATTCATAATGACGGCTGCTTTTCCTTTGTCAGCTTCGGTGATAGTGATGTCAGCATCACCACGTAACTCTGCTTGGGTACTTATATGTGTCAAATTTAGGAAACCAAACGATCGGCACTTCACAAAATCAAATTTATTTCCACGAACGCGTATCTCTTGCATAGTACTATATCACACGAATTACTCAGCTTGTTCAGTATGAAATTCGGCTGAATGAGCCTGGTAACCTATTCCGCCTGGTATGTCGCAAGTTTAGTTATGTTTCCTATCACCTCCTTGTGGGCTGTCACCTTAAGTTAGCACAGTAATAATTACTACACAACATACCTCTAGCCAAAGATGCATATATCTTTGCTCTTGCCGAGAGCCGCGATGGGACTAGCCGAGAGCCGCGATGCTGTCCTATACAGTTTATGAAGGTGGTGTTCTCGGCCGCGATGCCGGGTCATGTCTTGACTGTATAGGACCGCATCGCGGCTCTCGGCTACGATGGGGCATGTCATGACTGACGGAACCAATCCGAGGCAATCGCTGCAAACATGTCTCAAAATCGAACACAAGCTCAACGTGTAACAGACCATAGTTCCCAATCCCTAATTTCCCCACGAATTGACCAAGGAACACATTCTACATGTGTCCAAATATATCCCCCTCAGGACAGTGGAGGGGGAATAACTCTATCCACATTACGGAAATTCACGGAAATTGTTCGCCTGTTTCCGCTGTAATATTTTAAAATTATTTTCACATGTGAATAAATCCATATCTGATATATATGACACACATTTAACCATCACATGTTACATAGATTTGTACCTTAATAGGTATACACGAATATTTCGAGATCGATCTCACGTGTCCGGGAAACTGCCGTCTTTAAACAACATGGCGCCAATGTGTAAGAGTTGTTGAGGTTGTCATTTGTGTTTTATGCACATGCTGACATAATTGTCGCCACAGCGGGACAGACATGGCTTCGACAGAGTACACAAATGTCGACTGCCAATCAGTTAGCGATTTGCAAGCATTGTTGTGGGGAGTTGGACTAAAGGACGAGGTTTTCTCCAGGTGGACACAGGGTAAACAATGCAGAATTACACTGGCCATCATTGGCATCAACTTTTATCTTCATTTATTATAAAGAAAATGTATATGATTGCATCCGTACTAACAGTAATTTCACATTGATTTCATTGATTATAGATTGATATGTTTCACCAGCTTCAGCTTCAAGCTAAGGAGCAAACACTGAAATATGTGAATCATTATTTCTCCATCACCTGAATTCAGTTTGATAGTGATTTTGGTTCAAATACGTGCAGGATAGACTCTCACATGTGCGATAAATCCAGTAAACAATATATGAATATTTGTTTAAAAAATAACGATATATTGCCTTTTTCAAAATCATGCATAGTCATGTTTTTAGCAACGTTTACTTAATTGTCAAGTCAAATAAGGAACAAAATCGATAAAGCAAGACTTTTTTTTTCCAGTTTCCAATGTATAATCATGATAATGCATGTTGTTGTTTATATACTAATGTATTACAAATTTTCATACCTGCTCAGCTTCTATATTTTCACTTGTTTCTATTTGTTATCACAAAGATAAGTATGTATCATGGGCCCAAGGCCTCTTTATTGAATAAAATCTGTCCGTCTGTCAGATTGTAGGACAAAAAACCCTGTGGACAAAAGCCCCCTGGGACAAAAAAACCCTTGGACAAAAGCCCATAAGGACTAAACCCCCAAACATGTTTTAACTACTGAGTGATTGGCTTAAAGGTCACATGCAACGTAAAACACAACTTTGCAGATTCTGATACCTTTTGGTATGGACATACCGAAACAAATCGTCAAAAATGCAAATTCAACTTATAAAGTTGAAAAATAACGCGATGAAAAAAAAAGCGCGAAATCGGAGTTCAAACGTTTCACTAATTTTCCCCAGACTTTTCGGGGGAAAACTGGTTTCAACAGCTGGGCTGCGCTCATAGCACGTGCGCAAGTAAATAGGTTCGCGCAGCTTGGAAGCGGGTTGTCGGGTGAATACTCGGTGAAGGCTTTGGTGTGAGGTATTTTTCTAATGTTTTGTTGATATCTCACAGGCTCGAGCTTTTTATATGTTATGACAGTAAGTTAACTGTTTATATAATTTCATTTGTCTATTTCACCACACGACCTTCTTACCGAGACACTTTCTCAGTTCGATACTTAAAAGCAATGTCATTATTTAGCGTTGACAGAATTTCTAACTGTGATATAGATATGTCATTGTCACAGACAAAACTCAATGTCTTGTTTTATTGACACCTGTGTGTCTGCCTGCCTGTCTGCTAATGACAATATTCAATACACAGCTGCTATCACTGACCACATGCAATTTGAACTTAACACCAATGAGGCTATACACCATAAACAAAATGCATTGATTTATGGCCGAGTTCGTTCTCTGTCACATTATGTAATTACACAGACAGGCAGGTGTGATACTTGAACACATAATATGTTATGATGTCTGTTGATTGCAAAATGTTATACACAAAAAATGAGCATGTATTTACAAAACCCAACATCTCTATATATATATACACACAATTAGCCGTGAAGGCATCTGCAAATGAACCAGCCGTTACACTTGAGTGCACACCCACCCGCTCTGACTGGGTTAGGTATCCCGGCTGCTTTGGTTCTTGGGAAGTAAACCGAAGTACACAATTTTGCACTTTCGATTTGCGATTGTACGCTTATAATTTTGTTTATATATTTTTTCGTTACCAGCAATGTATATTATATGTCATGAATAAGTGATAATTGTGTTTTAATTATGTTTGATTTTTTGGTTGCATGTGACCTTTAAGTAACATGTTTTTATTGGTGTCAACTCTCCTCCACCAGTTAGCCCGAGGAGTACGTCCAGCCAAGAGAACCATCAAATCAAGAGACCACAAGGCTTCAAGTTTGTTGAACCTATGTTCCGATCGAAGAGATGCTAAGATCTCCATTGAAGACTTTCTGATCAGTGTCGGACATAACATCAGGTTGTGTTGAGATGCAAATTAGTGCTCAGATTGGGATGGACCCAGTTTGTGCTAGTGCTCATAATATGTGATGTCGGCTGAATAAATATTTGACTGATAAACAGTCTTCATTATTCATTTGGAGCTTTATTTTTTTTTTGTCCTACATGGTGAGGGTTTTTGTCCTAGGGGGCTGTTGTCCTAGGGTTTTTGTTCCAGGGGGGTTTTGTCCACAGGGGTTTTTGTCCGCACACCGTCTGTCAAGAAAGGCACATGCTGTACATAGTTGAACATATTCTAATCCATGAATTATCATTAGATCCTATATTAAACATTATCTTATCAGTGATAAGAAAACATTATCATAGTTTACTTATTGGTGTTTTACAATTGGCTCTGCAAAGATGTGGTTAAATAGCAGTCTACCTTTGATACTGGATACCTGCATGAGATGTTCAACCAGCAATGTTTACCTGTCGCTCTAAATTATTAGGGTAAATGACATTTCCAGTTATTAAAGTCAAGGAGAAGCATCAATCCTCAGTACATGTGGCACCGATGTATGTAATTGATGTGAAACCAATCATGGAACTTCAATTTTCAGGTAACTTATTGGTATTGATGTGTGCTTTTTAGTGGTCATGAATTCCTTTGGTATTCAATTTTGAAATTGAAAACATATTAAACCATACAGTTGATACTAATGCAGTCCAAATTTTTTTGCTTATATTATTTGTCCAAATATTTTCATTTAGCCACATTGTTGTGTGTTGCCATTTCAGAGGCATCAGACAAATATGGCCAAAAGGTAACTGGTATAATGCAAGTGTACCAAAAAGTTAAACTTTTTGGCAGCTGTCTATCAATAAATGAGTCTGTGCCAGGTAAATAAACAATCGATCAATGTCCTACACCATCAGGGTAGGTAGGATTACATGCAAACAACCTAGTAACTAATAAAGACAACCTATTTAGCTGCATCTTTTAGCAACCTATCTGTGGATGTACATTCTAACCAGGAATCCACATTGGGATATGTTGAAAAAAAAGTCCTGCAACTTATGATGCTAGCTGTCCTAATCCAAGACAACCCATATACAGAATTCCATTTATCTAAAACATCCGAAAGCTCATCAGCTTGCACCATTTGGTTACAGACACTTCCAGAATAGCCCAGCATTAGAGTTACCTCCCTTACATGACACTCATCATTCCTCCCACCTGGACTCTGTCATTCTTGTGCAGTTTGAAATTAATTGTTTCTATTAACAAGCAACATATTTGTATAATGAATTTGCAACTGGTAATACTAATGAAATACAGTAAAGAAATACAAATTTGATACTAACTGATGATTAATCTAAGGCAAAAAAACAAACAGAAAAGTGATAGTGTTGGTGACCTAAGTTAACAATCCTCGTTCAGTGCTAACTGACATGCGGTTCTATTGACATGTCTGCCCTCTTGCGTTATGATGCATGTTACCAAGAAAACAAATGATAAACAGTTTAAAGATGGTTTAAGGACTGGTTAAATATCTTCTATACATTATTTTCAATAAATTTGAGATTATCATAAACTTATGGGGCAATATGAATTTCTCATTTCTACTTCCAATATAACTTTAGATCAGTATATCCAGATGAAGCTGACTAGTCACGCGACATTCCACAGATGCATTGTGGGACTGTGGACCTAGACTTAGTTGGAGAACGTTGACATATCACTGTATATTTGTGACTCGAGCTAAGACATTTTTTTTCGTCAAAAAAGTTAAATGTAATATTTCCACCAGTGATGTTAGCTGACTGAAGCAACTGCAAACCAAGAAATGGGGTGCTCACATACAACGTAAAACACAACTTTGCAGATTCTGATACCTTTCGGTATGGACTTACCGAAACAAGTCATCAAAAATGCAACTTCAACTTATAAAGTTGAAAAATAAAGCGATGTAAAAAACCGTGCGAAGTCAGAGTTCAAACGATTCACTAATTTTCCCCAAGCGCTTGGGGGGAAAAGTGGTTTCAACAGCTTCACTGGGCTGGGCTGGGCTGCGCTCATAGCACATGCGCAGTGAAATAGGTTCGTGCAGCTTGTAAGCGGGTTGTCTGGTGAATACTCGGCGAAGGCTTTGGTGTGAGCTATTTTTCTAATGTTTTGTTGATATTTCACAGGCGCGAGCTTTTTATATGTTATGACAGTAGATTACCGATTTAACTGTTTATATAATTTCATTTGTCTATTTCACCACACGTTCTTCTTACTGAGCCACTTTCTCAGTTCGATACTTAAAGCAATGTCATTATTTAGCGTTGACAGAATTTCTAACTGTGATATAGATATGTCGTTGTCACAGACAAAACTCAATGTCTGTTTTATTGACACCTTTGTGTCTGCCTGCCTGTCTGCTAATGACAATATTCAATACACAACTTCGATCACTGACCACATGCAATTTGAACTTAACACCTATCAGGCTATACACCATAAACAAAACGCATCGATTTATGGCCCGAGTTCGTTCTCTGTAACATTATGTAATTACACAGACAGGCAGGTGTGATACTTGAACACATAATATGTTATGATGTCTGTTGATTGCAAAATGTTATACACAAAAAATGAGCATGTATTTACAAAACCCAACATCTCTCTATATATATACACACAATTAGCCGTGAAGGCATCTGCAAATGAACCAGCCGTTACACTTGAGTGCACACCCACCCGCTCTGACTGGGTTAGGTATCCCGGCTGCTTTGTTTCTAGGGAAGTAAACCCAAGTACACAATTTTGCACTTTTGATTTGCAATTGTACGCTTATAATTTTGTTTATATGTTATTTCATAATCAGCAATGTATATTATATGTTATGAATAAGTGATAATTGTGTTTTAATTATGTTTGATATTTTGGTTGCATGTGACCTTAAACCAAAACAGTGTATGATATGTTAACCAAAACAGTGTATGATATGTTAACCAAAACAGTGTATGATATGTTAACCAAAACATTGTATGATATGTTAACCAAAACAGTGTATGATATGTTTATTTCAGCCTACCTAATTAGTGCTGAAGTTTTCAACATCATGATAAGATACTTTATTTAATGATAAGATACTTTATATATATTAATAATTTTGCCTTGTCAACATCATGATAAGATACTTTATATATATTAATGATAAGATACTTTATATATATTAATAATTTTGCCTTGTCTTTTGTCCTAAACTGGTTGATGCTGGAAAAATATCTGCTTTGTCATCAATATGTCAGGTCATTCAGTCACCGCCCATTGATGAGATAAACATGTACAGGGATTGGAATAGTGCTCAAGTTACATGCTGTGGCTTGATAAATATTGAAATGGCATGGATGAAATAGTTTCATTCAATCATTGTGCCCTGGCGGCCCAACTAAAATTATAAGTGACTGAGTGAGTTTAGTTTTAAGCCGCACTCAGCAATATTCCAGCTATATGGCGGCAGTTTGTAAATAATCGAGTCTGGACCAGACAATCCAGTGATCAACAACATGAGCATCGATCTGCGCAATTGGGAACCGATGACATGTGTCAACCAAGTCACCGAACCTGACCACCCGATCCCGTTAGTCGCCTCTTAAGACAGGCATGGGTAACTAAAATCATGAAAATATTCACATCATGATTCATTTAATGGAAAACACGATAAATTTGATCAACTGAATTTGTTCAAAACCTATTTTTGAACCCCATCATACTGTTATTGGTGGCACTTTATCTCACAGCTGAACATGGGATGGGCCATATTTGATGCCAGTGCGCATGACAGGAAATCCTATTTTGTATGATAATCTAGTCCTGGACAAATGAAACGGAACTATTCTTGCACAAAATGACAGTGTTCGGGAAATCCATCCTTCAGGTTTACATGTTCACATGTTGTTTACTGATAGCAATAAATTGCAAAAACATAATTGTTGTGATGTTTTAAATCTACTTGGATCATCAAAAGGTATCGGCTCGCTTATTTTCACAAAGGCACACTTAAATTATCTGTCTGTGTCCTCTTGCACCCTTCGAAAAAGCTCAAAGCTAAAGTGTGTGAAGTGAAAAATGCATTTGCCTACATTATGTTGACTTGCGCAAGCTCAATTATATCATAGTAGAATTTAATTAATGTCTGAGCTTTAAACTGTTTTACAGGCAGACATCAATAGAAAATAATTTTAGCCATTGTTGCCCCAAAGTTGTGTACCCAAAAGGGTTGGATGATTATTTTTCCTTATCCTGATTCATGCTTAATTGCTTGTCTCCTTCTTCTTGCGAATGATAGTGGAACACTTGAATCCCCTTTTGAAGCTCCCTTAAAAAAAGCGGACGTAAAATCACTCACCCAGGGTTATCTCCCTTTAGATGTTTGGGCGGGAAAATCCATCACATGACCCAACATGCTCTTCACTCTCTCCTTCTTCGCCCTAGAGGACGGTTGTGAGAGCGCCTGGGTCCCCTATACGGCGTTATATCCTTTTATATTTAGGCCTTTACTACTAAATTAGCTGTATATGGCATTTAGGATGATATACCAGCAATATGGTTTGAAATTTTTGTCTAAATTATCTGTTTTTTCACGTTGTTGACATGATTTTTCATCTTGTTAATACAATTGATGAAAACTTGCATTCGTTGCAGGTACCGGTTGTCGGTTGCTGATCCGCATTTATTATGTCCTAATTGTACTTCTACATGTTCTTCCAGCTTTCGCTGTCAACTTTGTCAGCATTTATTTGAAATTGAATTTAATTATTATTTATATTCCATTCTTAGACGTGCCAAGGACAGGTCTAGACGGCTTTTACAAGTCATGTCTAAACCAAGTCATTGCGCTGATAACCGTTTATTGCTGTCTGCTGACATTCACCATTCCAGTGATTTACCGGTGGCTACTACGGAGCATGTTGCTGTGGCTGATGGTAGCTCCGGCTCCAGGAAGAGGTCGTCAACATCAACTATAACCTCGTCACAGTCTCAGAAGACTAGGGCATCGTCTTCTCAGAAGAAGAAGTCGTCTGTAGATAAGACTCCGGCGAAGTCTTCCCATGGGGCAGCGCCACAAGACGAGGTCCTTCACTGCAGAGATCATCTCTTCAGACGAAGTAAACTTCACGAGAACCTGCCAGCCTGGACAACGATGAATCTGCAATAGATATTCCAGAGGAGCCTTCGTGCAGGAGCAGAACCAGATGTTCACCGGAGCATCGCAGATCATCCTCCTCAGATATGGACAGCCATCAGGAGCCTGCGCGCAGGCACCCTACATACCATAGAAGAGAATCTACACCTTCACGAAGGCACAGAGATACGTCTCAAGACACCAGGGAGGATCCTTATCCGAACCAGTCGCCTGCGCGCAGGTCTCCACGAAGGTCTCAACGCAAGTCTCCAGGCAAATCTCCGTGCAGGAAGGAGGCACAACGGCAACGATCTCCAGAACAAGAAGCCTCTAGATCTGAAGATGACGGCGGAATCATATTCTCCGATACAGAGATCAAATCTTGGATGGCAAATGGATTGGAACTTGCATCACCTTCTAAAGAGGATAATGAAGCATTTACGTATATGATGTCAAACGAGGACTTTGATACATTTACCCTTCCACCCATCGATCCTGTCTCGGATGTACCGGAGAACCTCAGCACAGCCTTCAGGAAGGCAACGAAGTTCCTGAGTCAAAGCGTCCCGCCATTCAACGCAAGGAAGTTCTCACTTCACTACATGGAACCCTTCATGAAGGCCCCAAAGATAGATGAGAACTACAAGATCATCAACAACTCCCGATCTAGGACTTATAAAGTAGAGGATAAAAAGTTGGCACAACTAGACACAACTACCAGACGTACCTTCTTTGGTCTAGCCAGGTCAAGAGCCATCAATGAAACCCTCATCGCAAAGTTCAGGAACTCGACCTCTGAAGAAGATAGAATGATCTACTCAGCATTGCTGACCCAAAAGAAAGATCATCAGTTTATGTCCGAACATCTGGCATCCACATCAGTGGGCCTGACGCTCTTGAGAAGAGAAGGATTGCTGTCTTCCTGTAGTTGGAGTGAGCGCTTCACCAAGTCACTATACAGAGCTCCGTGGTTAGCATCATCTATCTTCGCAGGGGAAATTGAGGACGTGGCCAAGGAAGTAACAAAAGAGTCAAGGGAGGTAATGATGATCAAGTCCATCGATACACTAGCCAGTGTTATCCGTCAGACGTCGCACACACTCATCGGCCCACAACTATGTTGTCGACCAGATGGAGAACATACTCGACGCCATCATAACTCTACTCGAGAAGGAGGCGATCGAAGAAATAAAACAGGAGCTCGTCAGGCCCGGTTTTTACTCCCCAATCTTCTTAGTACCAAAGAAAAATTCCAGGGAAAAGTTCCGACTTATCTACAACATGAGGAAATTCAACCAAGATTATCTACGCAGTCCCGCAAAGTTCAGAATGATACATCTTCCTCAACTGCGACAACTCATACATCCATTAGACTATCTCGCCAGCATAGCTCTACAGGATGCGTATCTTGACATCCTGATACATCTGGACTCAAGGAAATATCTACGATTCCTCTTCAACGGACGTCACTTCCAATGGAAGGTGCTACCATTTGGAATATCGTCGGTCCCCTGGTTGTTTACTCGAGTGACAAAGCCAATCATCACATATCTACATCGTCGAGGTCTACGCAGTGCGTTTTACCTGGACGACGGGATTCAAGCTCATCAAGATCCCAGTCAACTCAGACTGCAGCTAGACTTCACAATCAGGCTACTCACTCAACTAGGATGGCTAGTAAATCTGCTCAAGTCGGAACTACAACCCACACAGGATCTGCAATACCTAGGAATATGGCTCATCACATCGGCAAATCGTATAGTCGTCCCAGAGGAGTGTTGGGTCAAGATACAACAAGTGATATTTCAAGCACTACTCTCTCCATTACCACTACGAAGTTGGCAGAGCCTACTTTGTCTTCTCACGTCAGCACAAGACATGACACGCAGAGGAAAGCTACAACTGCGCCAACTACAAGTGTTCGTGAACGCTCATTTAGACAGTCCGGACTCCTTCGGACTACCGGATGGACTGAAACCATATCTTCAATGGTGGACTCGGAAGTCGAATGTTTGCGGAGGAACCTACTTATCAGAGCCGGAGTACAACACTCATCTCTACGTAGATGCATCACTTCAAGGATGAGGAGCCCACCTGGACAACGAAGTGGCAACAGGGAATTGGTCGAGTCAGGAGCAAAATCTGCACATCAACATGCTCGAGATGAAAGCAGTAATAAACGCCTAACTACACGGTCTAGCATACTAAGGAACGCACAACTGATGATCCATACGGACAGCTCCACAGTGGCGTTCTACATCAACAAACAAGGATCAACAAGGTCAAGGAATCTTCTAGACCTTAGCTTTCATCTGTTCAGCATAATAGACAACCTGAACGTCAACTTAAAAGCATGTCACATTCCCGGAGCCAAAAATATGATAGCAGACGCCCTATCTCGTCCAACACAACCATCCCCGACAGAATGGATGTTACATCCAGAAGCATTCAGATGCATCATACAGAGGATAGGATCTCCGCTGATAGACCTGTTTGCTACAAGGTTCAACAAACAACTACCAACATTCGTCTCTCCGGTTCCGGATCCACAAGCATTGGCAATAGTTGTTTTAAGCATCTCCTGGGAAGGACTAAACACTTACGCCTTTCCACCTCCAGCTCTAATACCGCAGGTATTGCAGAAAATCAAGCAGATGAAGAAGCTGCAACTGATTTTGGTCGCACCCTACTGGCCAGCGAAGGTGTGGTTTCCCATCCTCATGCAAGAACTCGGAAGTCAAAACATTGCAACTCCCAGAGTGGCCGAACCTACTAATTCATCCGCACACCAAGTAAATACACGGAAATCCAACAGTATTCCAACTACACGCATGGAACGTATCAAAACCTGCTTTAAGAAGAGAGGATATTCCGCCAGAGCAGCGAACACAGTCACACTAGCTCTATGTAGATCAACCCGCGGCTTGTACGACGACAAGTGGCAGAGTTTTGAGAAATATGCATTGAGGAAGGGCTTCACGGCGATGAAAGCAACACATCCTCAAGTGGCGGAATACCTTTGTCATCTAAGACAAAGGAGGCGGTTAAAAGGTTCAACTCTCTCTACATACCTAGCGGCCCTCAGCACGGTTATCACCATGAAGACGGGTGTTAAGCTGACCAAAGTACCAGAGATACTGGCTCTACTACGCTCCTTTAAGTTTGAAGACCAAAAAAAGAAATTTACAGCGCCTGCTTGGGATCTCAAGGTAGTCTTGCAGCATCTCACCAGTGACGCTTACGAACCACTAGCAAGGACATCCTATGAGTTTCTAACACTTAAAACTCTGTTCCTGGTCGCCTTGGCAACAGCAGCTTGGATGTCGTTTGATGCACATCGCAACATCATACATCTGGGATTGAGATGGAACTTCATAGCAAAGAACCAACTGCCCGGTCAACCAGACAGACAATTCCACATCCCAGCACTCTCGGCAGTCCTTGGGCCACAGGATACTCAGGATCTATCCTTATTCCCAGTCAGAGCATTGAAAGTCTACCTACAAAGGTCTAAGACGAGGAGACGAAAATTCAAGCGCCTTTTCATCCCTCTATCTACGGAGACGCCTACAGAGATCTCACGTACGACGATATCGATATGGATGAGAGCCGTCATCGTAAGGGCCTACAAAGCAGCAGGACTTGAACCTCCACGAGCCTCCAATCCTCATGAAGTCAGAGCGCTGGCATTGACACTCGCTCTACATGGAAACTGCTCCATCTCGACAATAATGGAGGGCTGCTATTGGAAGTCAGAGACGGTGTTTGCCAACCACTACCTCAGAGACATTGCTACCGACGACATCTCCGGCATTCACCAGTTTGGGCCTCTTGTTGTAGCACAACAATTGACAGTTCCTCAAAGGCGCTGAGATGAATCTCACCCTTTTATCACGTGACTTGTAAAAGCCAACGTTCGGAAGAGCTAGAGCTTAGAGTCCATGCGCACGTCTAGGATAGGCCAGCATGAGTGACAGACCCTATACTTGTAAGGACTTACTCGTATATGAAGAAGGGTTGCTTCTCCACTTGATGCGGGCATCAAGATGTGGAGTCGTATAAATCCACACTTAATGTCAGGAGAAGTGGTTCCAGAGAAATCTGACAAGTTGTGGTCCCCCCAAACTCATCAGAGGAAGCTGGAAGGAAGGATCAGCATAGTACTATAAGAAGTTCCCTCAGGGGGGTATGCAGGACGTAAATCAGCAATGAATCCAGAGTGGCTTGACCCACCACCGGTTCCGTTGGATTCTACAAGCAATTAAGCATGAGCCAGGATAAGGAAAAATATGTTATTTTTTTATTAAAATTGATATTTTATACTTATCCTGACTCATGAGGTAAGACCTCCCAACCTCCCCTCATGGCACTCTGGATTCCCTGTAATCCAGTTGTCGGGCGTATATTTCGGAGAGAGTGAAGAGCATGTTGGGTCATGTGACAGATTTTCTCGCCAAAACATCTAAAGGGAGATAACACTGGGTGAGTGATTTTACGTCCGCTTTTTTGAAGGGAGCTTCAAAAGGGGATTCAAGTGTTCCACTATCATTCGCAAAAAGGAGACAAGCAATTAAGCATGAGTCAGGATAAGTATAAAATATCAATTTTAATCAAAAAATTACATTTATCTTGTGATTCATAATCTCAAAGTACCTGATTAAACCAGAGAAGGAAGAAAAAAAAGTATAATCATAAAATTGCTAAAATATCTTTTAATCTGTTTAAGCAATTTAAGAAACATTTGTCAATGTTAGCTTGCCACGGTGGTCCACAGGTGCTCATTTCTTTGCGAGGATTAAAGATTTTAAAAACAATGTAAAAAAATTGAGATGACCCCCCTGACTTGAAATGCTTCCCAGTACACTAAATCATGACAAGGCCGGACACTTCGGCCTACCTCACCTGTCTGTTTTTTTCCGATTGCTACGCTAGCATCACATGCAATCGATTAAAGCTTAATGTAAACATAATCATGGATGATTGGCCTATTGATCACCACTCATGACACCTACCAATTCTTTATTATTATTTCTGCAAGTCGATTGAAACTCGATTTTGACCCTCAACTGAACGATCTAGTCACAAATGGATGACTATAGGTTCGCACAAATCAGGGATGTGATCGAGGGCCTGTGCTGTGATCATGTTGATATGGAGTAAGTGGTAGATCATGTAGATAGGCTTGATCGTGTTGATACATGTGTATTCATGTTGCAGGTTTGGTATTCAGTGATGATGAAGCCACTGCCCTGATACAGTATGAAGGGGGACCCTGTGCTGTCATTGCGCCAGTGCAAGCTTACCTCCTCAAGAGAATTCTGTTCTCACCCACTGCCAAACCCAGCATTACAGATGTAACAGGTAACAAGATTTCACAGGTTTCATGTAGATAATTGTGTTTGTTGTTACCTTCTGTGCATTACAGTATTGTTTAGAATAGTTTTAATGAGAACACAAGGACACTTCTTGTGTCAACGTCAATAAACATTTCCCACTAATTCTTAAACTGGCTTCATCGATTCAACTGTAATTACATGAGGGTCAAGTAAATATTGGAAGTTGGTTTTGATGTGTGCCACAAGCTTGCATCCCCAGTCTTGTGGGGAAAGTTAAAAAAAGACCCTTAAGTTGTGTTTAGGAGGTGTAACGCGAACTCCTGCACAGGGGAGAATCAAGGGGAAGCAACTCAGAAGGTGGATTGAGTTTCACTTCTCCAGCTGAGATCAGAAACACCTTAAAGGGGCAGTGATCCAGAGCAATTTCTGTGGACTGGTTGTTGCTTTTGTTATTGTTTTTCTCCCGGGTGATATCCCAGAATTCTTGATTGGTTCGTGACCTCTGCTGCGCCACCCGCATGCTCAATTGATAGTATAAGTATAGATTGATCAACAAAGAGAGAAATCTTTTTCACTCGATATTAGTCATGTTCATAATTTTGATAACAAATGAAAACATTTTGAAGTTTAACCAGCTGCCAGCAGTAAAAAAATGTTAGGACTGAAAAATAACGAAGTCAATGTACACTTTTATATTTTGTCTTATAATCCTAATTAGTTTATTATCATATTTTTATGCATTATGAAACTTAATAAAATGCACACGATCTGCTTATACTTATAGTGAATTTATAACTTGACTGTAATATCTAGACATTTTATAGTCTGCCAATGTCGATTATATATTATTTCACACTCTCGCCAAAATTGCGATCTGCGATGTTGTCTGTCTCATTACACTTCACGGCGAAAAAAAATGATTCTGTATGCTACAACAAATGAATAATGTAGATTTACTAATCTATACTGAATACAGCCTGTCGTAAAGTGTTCGTGTAAAAACAACGTCCTTCCTTGAAAGGATTAACCGCTAATACATTGATTCATTGCTCATTATTGGCTAACTAAATTACTTTTCTAAAGAATGGCGGACATCATGCAATTAGTTGCCAGGTGTGCTATCTTGGGTGACCAATGAGATCATACACTAATGTGAAAAACCTGAAACAATATATCACTTTTTCGCATATTATACTGTTAAAAGACACATGACATGGAGCAGGATTCTTTGTCAGTTGCAGATGAATGGCATATCGTTCCTTTATGTGGATATGTATACGTTAGCACCCTCCTGACGGCTCGAACGTTGAATCCATATCACCCGCAGAGGGGGGGTGCTAACCTACTTATACCACGTGGGCGCCGAATGGACTCGTACATTGCTTGTTGCACGTGCGTTTCCTGCACCGCCAAGGTTGTTATCCAAATATCAACCTCTACACGTGCAGATAGAAGGTTGCTACACAGAAAACCAACCTGCCAGAACAATGGACATAACATACCCTAGTGGTATAATGATGGATACATTCCTCGAACAAGGTATTAGCCTGACATTGTTGCTATAACTCTAGTCGGTTTTAATTTTATTTTGTTTTACATAAACACTACCTTTTGACAAATCCTCTGTGAAGGATAAAAGCAATTAATCAATGAGCGTGTTATCGGTTAATCGTTTGATTGATGTTTGTTTTGTAACTCAGCTGATAATTCCTCTTGCTGCACTTCCATGCGCATATTACATAACATGTAATACATTTGCCACTTCAGACCTTCCTTTATAATGTTGAGTATTTACTCCAGACACGAGAAATGCCAAATGGGAACCTTTGTTGGGTAATCTGAGTGATGTTACCACTAATAATACCTGTTATAAATATTATATATAAATATTATAAATATTAACTGATCATCAAGTGGATGATGACAAGTAACATGTGTAGGTTTACCACCAAACACCGGTTACAGCAAGTTTTTTAGTTAAACCTATATACCTATTTACCTAAGTAAAATTTTCCGATTATTCTAGCAATGGCAATTTGGGTTGTTTAGATTACGGAGTCATATGCATCAAAATTTGTGTTTTCAATACCATAGCACAGGTAATAAACATCATATTTTTACAGGACATAATTGGATATCGAGGTAAAAAACACAGACATAGGATCAAATTGGATCGGTTATTATACCATCCAGGCATAAGAAAATCTGAAAACGTTTACACCAGACAAGAACTACTGGGGATATTTTCAAATAACGGTCATCCACCCTTCCTAATGTCCAACTGTCTAGGTTGAAGAAATTCTGCCAAGGTGGAGAGTCGCCCAGTCGCCATGTCTGTCACTGTCGAGAGAGCAGGTGCTGACCAGCCTGCAGCTTGGTTTCGTAATTAGACAGTTGGCGAGAAACATTAATCTGCTTTAACATCTGCTCCTCCTGTGTCTGCTAGTGCTGTAGCAATGCATCAAACTATCGATGGAGTAGTAATAGAGGGGGGGTTTTGCTGCACATGCGGCTTAGAGGCTTATTTTTATTAAATAAGTTCCCCAGCCCCCCTTAAAAACAGCGATGGTCTATCGAGAGGCATCCTTCGATGTGCTGCCAGCCTAGACCCAAAGTTCCGAATATTGACTGATCGGGAGACCCGGTGGTGTGATGGTAGAGCGTAGGACTCGTAATCCAGCGACGCGAGTTCGAGACGGGGTATCGGCGGAAACTTTTGCAAGTGAAACAAGCACCGTCGTTGCTAAGTTAAACAAGATGGTTGTCAAGCCTAGTAACGCCGGGCCTGCCAGACCCCTCGTTGCTAAGCTACACAAAGATGGCCATCCAGCCTAGTAATGCCGGGTCTGGCAGACCCGTCGTTGCTAAGCCAAACAAAGATGGCAGCCTAGCTTAGCAACGCCGTCTAGACCTGATGTCAGAGTATTTCTCTGGCTGTGGCCTGTCACGCGGGTATTGAATACAAAGCAAGGCACACAGACGTATTAGGGTTGCTGGCTGGTTGTAGCGAAAAGGATGTTTGAAACCAGTTTTAAAACCGGTCACTGTTAAAAAATTTAAGGGAACCAGTCTATAGCTGAAAACAATTTTTAGAAGCCACAATCAATTGTTTTAAAATCGGGTTACATAAGCTTGGAAAGCAAACGGGGTTTGGACTGGATTTAAATGTAGCCGTAATATTCGGCGACGACTTTGTGGAGTGGGTCTGCCATGAACTCGTCCAAGTAAGCTACGGAGTAGGTGGTTGTCAGGCTATAATCGATTAACGTATCCATGAGATGTTGTAACCGTTCGGTGCCCATGAGACCTAAACTATCGTACAGGCTGGTGAATTTCCCTCAACTTATAACTCGACGCAGGGCGGCGTAAATATCGCCACTGACGTCCACCCGGACGTGTCTGAACAACCATTTCTCGATCAATCTCCACATGTTGATAATGAGATACATAAGACGAATCTTTAATAAGAAGGGGGCAATACCGTGTCGTGAGGCACTGTCATCAATTCCTCTCGGACGAATCCCCTACCCGGTCCGTCTTGCAAGTAATACAAATTCGGTTTGTTGTCTTTGATGTCCACTCGGTCGACGTGGTAAGTTTTAATGGACCATACGGGGTCTGTGGCGTAACGTTTATCCCCTCCTTCGAGTTCACTGGGCTAGTACAGATACCTCACGACGACCCGGTCCGGTAGTTTCGTCTCTTGGCCGTGACGCGATGGCGCAGCCGATTCGGTCGTCACGGATTTCATTCGAATGGCTTTGACGTGTCTTTTATCGGGGGTGGGTGACTTCATTGTTGATCGCCGACACCACTTGCGGTACCACCCATTCCGTCGATCGTTTTTCTGGGTTGACCATCTCTTGGGCATACAGATGTCCGAACAAACGCTCAGCTAAAGTCCTGTTGAATCTTTCAACGATGGCTTGGCTTCAGTGAGCTACTTGTAATTTGGTTGGCCAGGTCAAAGCGACTGTGTTTGTAGATGCGTTCTAAGGCCTTGGCGAATCTTTGGTCGTCAACGGTCGTCAACACGAGTGGCTTTGGCTAGCTTCGGGATGGCGCTCACACCTTTTCAGTAACCCCGAGGGCTGTAGTAAATCTTCTCCATGATGTATACACGCTATCGTTCATTCAATTGTCTCGACGCATCGGTGGAGTTTCCTTTATTGGGGGTCTCGGAAACTCCCAACGCTTCGAGGTCAACTGTTGGTACCCATAGCTATAAGTGTGGATGCCATCATTCGCAATCCATCGTTTGGTATCCAGGGGCGACAGCGAGGTCTTGTTCAGAGTGATGCCGTAGATGTTGTGTTTGTCGCTTCTCAACGCATTCATGGGGTGTTTGAACGTGTGTTTATCGAAGAGAGCCTGTTTGAAGAGAGTGTGTTGGATGTGTCGTTTCACCACGTATTTCTTCACCCCTTTGGCTTTTTTGATTTCGTCGTCATTGGCTTTCTTAATAGATTACATCTTAGGTCTCAAGCAGATGTACTCGGCGATTGGTGTGCCGGCGCATTCGTCCTTCATCTTGCCGAGGACCTTTTTATTGGTCGTGCTGTGTAGGGCGTGGTCTGGGGGGTAATCGCTGGTGTCCTACAGGTGCAGGTGTTTCGCCATGTCCTCGGTACGAATTTCCATGAGCAGTGAATCCGTGTCCGTGTACAGCACTTCACATTGATCGCCGTACTGTGGCTTGAGTTGGTTGTAATGAAAGTTGTACATGAGATGTTTGGAGAGGTCGAGGATGCTCATCCTCACGTAGATGGGCCGGTTGAGCTTTATGCGGCTTTTGCTAATGTGTAGCGATGCCAAGTCGTTATCGAATAGCTAGCTTCAATTGAAGGCCGGGCTGGCTATGAGTTTCCTGAGTTTTTCTTCCTCGTGAGATCGCACGAGTTTGGCCGTCACCCGTTTTCTCAAGTTTTCCATGGTTTTAACGAACACCGAGTTGTTCATCAGTTTGCAGAGGTTTTTCTCGAAGTCGCTGACAGCCTGTTTTCTCAGCTCGGTATTCAGCCGAATGTAAGGTTCCATCCAGGGACTTTGATCGAATTGCAGCACCCGAAGTATTTTGGTCAGCTTCATGCCCAGCGACAAGAACAGTTGCAGAATCCGATAGTGCACCACGTACTTGGTCTTGTGCATCAAGTTTTGAACGAGTTTTTCCACGTTGGCCAGCTTATTTTTCCCAAGCAACATTAGTTGATAGTCCGACATCCAGTCTCGGTTCACCGTTCGGGAGCCAGCGGATAGCTGTTGTGAGCAGCGTGCAATGCTACGGGATACTCCAAATCCACTTCTAGGATGTAGCCTTTGTTCTAATCCGGCGCATCTCTTTGGTGGCCATCGCCAGTCCCAAGTCGAGCACGAGCATGCCCATGTCTTGCAGGTTGAAATCGAGTTTGGGTGACGGTTGTTTGGTGATCATTTTGCTCAATCGAGTGTAGCCTATGGACAGCCCGCTGACCACGGCAGCGTGATACGCGTCGTTGTGGAACGTTTTTCCGTCAGGGTTAGACATGACTATAACATAACGTGTGGGTTTACCTCTAATTGTGGTTTTGTCAGTGGGGGCACCACCGGTGGTGGTGGTGGTGTCTTTTGTTGAGGGAGCCATACGACCGCGGTGATACCCACGACAGTGGCTGCCACGGCATACGGAATCCACGGCGGGGTCAGTTTATGATGCTTAGCTAACCCCCTTTTTTTACCGGCGGCTACTTCTTTTGGATTCTTGGGTTTCTTCGTGACGGTATCATTCACTCGGTGGGGGGTCTCCTCCTCTATCGCAGGAGCTGTTTAGGTGTTCGGCTCTGTCATCTCGTATATCAGTAGTCAGACTTTTATGTTTACATTGGCAGTGCCTCGCCGCGGTGATGGGAGCTAAGAATACACCGTATCGGTGATACAACTCGCAACTGAGGGTGTTCAAGGCGTGACCGATAAACGGATCCGCGTCGAAATCTTCGCACAAATAAGGTCGACGTGCCGGTGGAATTGGAAGCAGAGACGAAGTGACCCTATGGTTTTCGTCATTTCGGCACTGAATCGGGATTCGTATCTTGCGTACAGTTTATTGATGTCCCCCTCGGACATTTTATCGGTGGTCATGTTTTCGCCCAAATATTGTTTCCACTTCCCACCCACGATGAGGGCCACGAGTCTCTCTCGTTTATCCCTGACATGATCATTTTCACTTTCCTTCTCCTCCTCGGATATCGGGGCAGTGGGGTAGCCTAGTCGTTAAAGCGTTGGCTCGTCACGCCGAAGACCCAGGCTCGAATCCCCACATGGGTACAATGTGTGAAGCCCATGGTGTCCCCCACCGTGATGTTGCTGGAATATTGCTAAAAGCAGCGTAAAACCAAACTCAGTCAGTCAGTCCTCCTCGGATATCATTTGTACGAGCATGTGGTCCAACTCCATCTTGTAATACATCAATCTGTTTTTAAATCTAATATAATAAAATCCGACATAACCCAAACAGAACGCGATGAATGTCAGGTAAAACAACACGTCGATTTTCAAACGTCCTCATGGTTTTTAATCTATAGGAGGTATACATTTAACTTTGCTTAGCAGGTTGCTTGATTTTGCCTAGCAGGTTGCTTGATTTTGCTTTTTGTCAAAAATGGTCACGTGGCTCGGCCAGAACCTGTGGACAGTTGTCGTTGGCGTGGCCGGCCTGCTGTACGTCGCCGTTAAAGAACTTTTATCCAAATGAGACACAATCCGATGGCGATCCCACCGACCATGAGCGCCGTTTTGCTGTCGAGGTGTTGCTGATGTTCGACCGCCGTTGTGGGGCGTGGGGCTGGGCGGCTCCGGGGGTACCCGTTTCGCCGGTACGCGTGGGCAGTGGGGCGTGAATCACGTTGACATCGGGGTTGACGCCCTGTTTCTGATCGGCGTATTCCAACGTGTCCTGGTAACGCCGGATTGGCACTTGGTAAATCCACCGGTCTGGCGATGGCGTCCTCGAAGTTCGACACAAACTGTTTCTGTGCGTAGTAGGCCGTCCCTTGACCCACGATGCCGGAACGTCAATGCGACTGAGCGCCAACACGTATGTTCGAATCGAATCGTTCAACCGTACGGTATCCGCGCGAGAGAACCCTTTCAACGTGTCCAGCATATATGTTTACAATCGTCTTCAACGTATGGGGGCTGCTCGACTTTTTGGATGGTGAAAGGAATTCTACCTTGACCTGTAAAGTTCATGCGATCATCTCTCCATTCATTACTTCCCAGAACATAGGCCGGTGTTAGTAGGATATCTTTTTTTAACAAAGCAGCGCTGGCTTCTTTGACGGGAAGTCCATCACTGTAGGGAATACACAACCCTTGGTTCGTACCGGTATACGCCAATCCGTGTTCGGATCGATTTTGAATTCACCGCAAATCCATTTGTAAGCCCGCCGATCGTACGGATTGTTCGACGCATCCCACGCCTTGTCCTGCGGAAGCGGTGTGCCAATCTCTTTCAGGATGCGTCTGATCTGGTAATACACGTTGAAATAGAACACGGACCGACTCAGCGCATCACAACACGTGTCGTTCAAGGTCACGCCGCACCCTGTCATCACGCACCACACGGCGAAATTGGATTGATTCTGCCAGAACTGCATTGGGTTGTGAAACCATGTGTGTACTGCCTTGACATTCGTGACCGAAAGCCTATACTTTTCCAATACATCAATAAATCGAGCTCGAAAGTGGGAACCCTCCTTTTCATCCACCACGATCTTCATGTGCATGAGATCTGTAGCACTTAAATTATCGCTTTTCTTTTAAATCACTCCCGGCTTGTACTTGGGTGTAGCCATATTGAAAGTATACCGCAGTGTCCCGTATATGTGTAACATGTACGTCACGCTCCCGGGAATCACGAACGACGAGCCCGTTTTACTGCTGCACGCGATCGATAACACGTCGGGAGACCTCGAAGTCGCTCTCTGCGATCTCACTTACTACCCGCGATGGGCGAACATCAGTCAACGTCAAGGGAACAACAGGCTATTCATCGATGACAATCGCCATGAGTTGTCCGACAGTTATTACAGCGTGTGCATGCTCCACGACGAAATATTCCATGGGAGCCAGCCTCAAACTCAATGAGTCGAATGGCACGCTGATGTTCACAAATGGGGAAAAACCCATCTGATTCGGTAGGCCCTTGGCGAGAACGCTCGGGTTTCCGTCGAACAACGTACAACCCCGAGACACTGTCACGGGTTTGAAATTGCCGAGCCTCGTGGTCTATCACGAGGTGTTCGTTCATCTCGATCGGGTAAGCACGACGGACAACATTAAGTCGAATGCCCTTCCACGCTGCTGAGATGCGTGCCCGTCAAAACAGAAAAGTGCGACAACAGTCGAACCGAATCGTTTACAATACAAAAAGTTAATGCGGGGCAACATCACGGAACTCAAACTGTCCGCTTTAGATATAAGACATAAACCCATACATATCGGCTATCTTAGCGCCACGTTGCACATCAAACAACCATGACTCAAGCTTTGGGTCCAGGAACGGCCATGCGAGTGAGAAAATGCGCCAACCTAGCGATCTCCGACCTCGGTATACGCATTAGAATTAAGAAACAATGTTTACAGACAAAAAGAAGTGAGCAGTGGTGGTGGTAACCTAGGAGATTTAGACAATGTCGTCACCAGAGGTCTCTTAAAAAGCACCCAGTACAATCTCGTCTTCAATGACAATAACAAATGGATGATGGTCCCGGCATCTGATGGCAATCTAGGCGATTTAGACAATGTCGAGACCAGAGGTCTCTTAAAAAACATGTTGTACCAGTTCGTCCTAACCGATGATAACCAATGGACGTTGATCTCCTCCCAAATCGACTGGCTACTCGATATCACCCTCGTTTCTCCCTATGTGTTTTTGCGGAAACGAAGGATCATTATTTAACGAAAGTCCTCAATAAGGGGGTTCTCATCGCGTCTTACGTCCCCTCGCGACGAAGGAGTGTGCTCGTGAGCCTCATCCCTAGAAAAGCGGGTCATTTGCTAGCGAATCGACCGGATAGCGAAATATGAGTTTACAGTTGGTGCCTGAATTCGAAGAGGTGTCCAATGTCTTAGAAGGGATTCCAACCAATTCAACACTTTTTATCGGGGAGGCATCACCCAACCAAAATATTGATATTATACTGGGAGTATACCTCCGTTGGCCTTGAAAACATCAAAATAACGTATGCTCCATTTATATACAGAAAGACGTCAACTCTTACGCATGTCTCAAAGATGTCACGATTACCTTGGATAATAAAATCGCGCTCGCGAAGATTTTTTTACCTCCAAAAATCCATCTCATCAGCTTAAAGTTTACGCTTGAAAAATTATCGGAGAACCAATTGAAGGCTCTTCCCAAATACGAGTATAATCACCATGAGTAACGTGTCAAACCAGGCTACCATCGCATTCTCCGATCTCGGGGACACGCGAGGATTCGACCAACCCGGTACGGAAAACGCCTTGTACGTATTGCACTTACAAAACAGCGTGTACCATCGACGAGAGGTGATACTAAAAGTTGACTGGTTTATTAACCTTAAATTCATCTACCCATACATAAGTTTAGATGATAATGGTTACGTCATCGAAATAAAAAATAAAGGGATTATTTGGACGACTGCCTCTCCAGCACCTCATTCGATACAACTTTTGCAAATACCAGATCATAAGCCGCACTGATGTTTGGTATTCCCCCATATCGATTTGATTTTATAAATCCAGATTTCAGTATGAAATTACATTCAACACTGATTATAGAATGCTATCTTCGAAATGCCCCCGAAAATGAGGTGACCCTTTTGGATGGGTTAAACATACGCTGGGTTAGCGAACATAAACATCAACGTTGCCGTATTTATATACAACCTGGAACAGTTCCCACGACCAGCCTGGTGGGAGTTTTTGTTCGTATTCCTGATACCACGAAATCCATTGTAGTATCCAGGGTTTATTTATATGACAATCTCAACCTCATTAGCTATTAATATATTAATGAAATATTGACGGAGGACCAATTGAAGCTTATTTCCTAACTTATAATATACTCGAGATGGGATTGTATCTGGCCATGGACGAAGTGGCTCAAACGCTCGAAACCGTGGATGGTTTTCATTTGCGACAGATCAGCGAAATTAAACACCAATTGGAATGAGAACGCGACATGCGACTCGGATTGCACAAAAAATACCATCGAGCCGTCAATGCCATCGACGGTGTTGATACTTCTCTCGTGGCAGTTAGCGTGGGATTAGGCGTAGCAGGCGTTGGCTTATTATCCACCATCGTGGCCACACCCGTCGTCCTCGGGTTAGAAATAACCGTCAGGGTATCGGGGCTGGCGGGAGTAGCCCTTAAGTTCATTTCACGTCGTCTGCAACGGAAGACGCTGAAGCATGACGAGATCAGGGTTCTGGCCTAAGCCAAGTTAAACATGATCGACGATCATATTTCCACCGCGATCACCGATAGCAAAATCTCGGAGGAAGAGGTTCGTTTGGTGATGTCGGAAATCGCGAAATACCACCGAATGAAAGAAGAGATTTGAACCAAGACTCGAAAACATAGGCTAAGATGAGAAAGAAAAAGCTCATAGAACAGGGTCAACAACAAATCATTCAAACCTTCCTTACCAAGAACAAAGATCTCATCAAAGATTCACCTTAAACTGTTTTGTTGATGTAAACATAACCTAGTAAAAAAAAATAAACCCTCATCATACTACTACTTTTCAAGAAACCCACATTAGGTCAACCCGACCGTAGGCAGTCAGACGAGAGCAGCTAGGCAACAGCTACAGTTTATATCAATGCACATCAAGCAAACTGTTTTTTGTAGATTTAAAATTGCTATATATAACTCATACGCTTTCCAAGCTTATGTAACCTGATTTTAAAATAATTGATTGTGGCTTTTAAAAATGTTTTCAGCGTCTGGTTTCAAACATCATTTTCGCTACAACCAACCAGCAACCCTAATACGGCTGTGTGCCTTGCTTTTTATTCAATACCCGCGTGACAGGCCACAGCCAGAGAAAATTTCTGACGCAGGCCTGGCGTTACTAGGCTGGACGACCATCTTGTTTAACTTAGCAACGACGGTGCTTGTTTCACTTGCAAAAGTTTCCGCCGATACACGTCTCGAACTCGCGTCGCTGGATTACGGAACGGATATTCGGAACTTTGGGTCTAGGCTGGCGGCACAACGAAGGATGCCTCTCAATGGACCATCGCCATTTTTAAGGGGGGCCGGGGAACTTATTTCATAAAAATAAGTCTCTAAGCCGCATATGCGGCAAAACCCAAACATACACATCTCTTTAAAAAAAACCCCACCCCCACCCCACCCACCCACCCCCACACACCCCCACACCCCACACCCCCTCTATTACTACTGATGGATTGCAATTGTTGAGTCTATTGCTCAGCACAAAGTACAGGAAGTACCCAGATTCGTTTGCTTTGATTTAGAGTTATCCACCCCTGTTACATCTTAAGCAAACACAGCATGCGACTCGGAGTTTGAAATTGTGAATAAGTTTGTTTTAACTGTTTACTTGATCCGGGTTTCAAGTTTCTTGTCAGTTATTAAAAGAGACTGAAACTGCTTCAACTTGTTTTTATTTCATATAAACTATACATTATTTTGGGAAATGACTTCAAATGAGACAATTCAAGGAGAAAGAACTATTGCAATAGTGTTGCAATAGTTGGTCGCAATAGACAATGGCTATCGCAATAGTTGTTATCCCCCTTAATAGTCACCCTAATCAGAAGAACTCCCTCCCGCCTGTCAGTGAGGTTTTCTCTACTTTCTGCACTTGTGTTGCTATGGGAACAACCAAATTTGCACTACTTACTTCCTGCACTTATTGCTTTATGGCTCGAAAAGCGTGGCTTGCCAGACGATGTTAAAAGATGTAGAACTGCAATCACTTCCTGGTCTCGGCTGCTACTCGTCTTCGCATGCGCAGCCACCTCAGCCACCTCAGATTATTGCTTTCGCACGCCTCGCTAGACGTGTGGGTTGCCAGCTTTTCATTGTATCCTACGGGATTTTTTTTGTGTGTGGTTAATAAACTGACTTTGTGTGAATTATTATCTTTTCTTCTACGAGAAGTGTAGGTATTATCTTTCACTTTCTCTTGTTATTTTAGTTAAGTAGTTCTGTTTAGTGATGTCGTTTGCTTATAACACGGTCCCGTCATTACTCTATCACTTCACCATTTCAACACTTCGCCGTATTTGTAGTCGTTGTGTTTTATTTGGTTCATGCTTATGTATTATACCATACAGTAGTGGTATATTTTATTATGTCTGAATTATGGTCTCTTTATCATTCAGTTCCTTGAGACGTTGTTCTTAATTATGCTGTTGTATTCATGACCATTGTCTGTAATGTTTTATGTGCGTTCACTGGATTTTCTGCTTTATTGCAGATCCATGTACAGCGCAAGTTGTATACATTGTAAGGGTGGGAAGTCTCTTAAAGACCCTCATCCCCGATGTTTGAATTGTACCAATCAATGTTCCTTTGGCCATAAATGTGCCAGCTACACTGTTCTTTCACCCAAGGGTTTCTCCATTTATCTCCAGGTTTCTAGGAAGCGCCTAGGGCAACAGCGACGGAAGAATATGTTTTCTACTATGGGTAGCGTTACCTCGACGCTGGTCTTGACGACCGCTACATCTACATCCAGTGTTGCAGCGTCCACTGTTTCTCCAAGTGCGTCTGTCACCAGCATCCAGATGATGACCTCGCCTCTTATGTCACCGTGCGTTACAGCATTTGGTGCTTCGACGCTTGGAGCTCTGGCGCTTGGGCGCTTGGTGCTTGGGCGATTGGCGCTCCTTCGCCTCCTACATGGTTGCCGATGTTGTCACCGCAACGGCAGATGGGTCAACAGTTTTCGCCGTGTCAGGCGCCCCAGGCTCCTGTCTTGCAGTCCTTTCCAGTGTTCCCGGGGCAGGCGTCTTATGCATATCACCCGTCTACAGGTTTTCCAATGCCTCAGGCGTCTATGATGCAGACGTCATACGGCCAACAGCAGTTTGATGTGTCCATGCTCAGCACTCTCTTGACTTTTTTATAAGGTCAAGCTGGTACCTCAGCGCCTATGCCATTTATGCCTCTAGGAACATCAGCGCCTTTGCCACCTCTGCCACCTCCGACGCTTACGGCGTCTATGCCTCCTCCGGCACTGGTTCCTATCCTGTCAACTGTGTCAGCCCCTGTGCCTACGCCAATGTCTCCCATTGCTTCCACGTCTTCGGCAGGTGACCATAGGTCTTCTTCTCAGGCGTCGTCTCAACGTAGCCGTTCCCCCCTGCCGTTTCGTTCATCGGCCACTGTCTGGGCAAAGTCCAAGCCATGAATAGGATAGTCATCACGTCGGACTCTAGGCGCTTTAATAGTTGGATTGAGAGACATCCCCGCGAAATCCTCATCAAGTGTAGATAGAATCTCCCTGACCGCCTCATGTGTCGGTAACATTAAGGAAGGCGAGTCCCAAATAGTAAGCGACTTTGCAACATCAGGTTGCAGGGACTGAGGCTACCGAACAATCAGCAATCCAGTCAAACACGTGATCAAAACCAAGGTGATTAGATCCCATGTCCTCCTCATAGTCTGGGGCAAAGTCTCTCTCTGAGGACGGTGAACGAAACGGCAGGGGAGAACGGCTACGTTGAGACGACGCCTGAGAAGACGTATGGTCACCTGCCGAAGACATGGAAGCAACGGGAGACGTTGGCGTAGGCACAGGGGCTGACACATTAGACAGGATAGGAACCGGTGCTGGAGGAGGCATAGACCCACGTGGAGGAACGTTCTCGTGCACCCTCACAGTCATCTTCCGCATCCTGTTCCAGATCGGTTCAATCTGCACGCATGGACCATTTACAGAAAGTGCTGAGGCGTTTTCGGCCAGAGCAGCCAATGCCATTGCGACGGCGCACAGAACTTCTACTAGACACTTGTATGACGACAAGTGGCAGTCGTTTGAACGATTTTGTGTTACCAGGAAGCAGGATCCGCTGAAAGCATCTCCTCAGTTCATAGCAGATTTCCTACTTTATCTCCGAACGTCCAGATGTCTGAAGGGAGGCACCAATGCCACGTATTTGGTGGCAATTAGCTCAGTTTTAGCGGTTCCCACTGACAGAAGGATTTCCAAAATCCCAGAATTACAGGCCATGCTTCGTTCGTTCAAACTTGAAGACCAGAAATTGAAGTTTCGACCGCCTGCATGGAATCTCAACACTGTTTTAGACCATCCACGTGGTGCACCTTATGAATCACTTGAGAACGCTTCCCTCGCTGATTTATCCAGGAAGACGGCTTTCCTTTTGTCTTTAGCGACAGCGACTAGAGTGAGTGAGATTCACGCCCACGACATGACTAGGTTCAAGTTTGAGCGTAGTCGTCATGGTTCTGTACATTTGGGTTTGTGTTGGGATTTCATCGCTAAAAATCAACTACCAGGTCAACCTGATCGACAGTTTTCCATTCCGCCATTATCATCTATTGTTGGCACTGAAGACGATACTGAGTTGTTCTTATGTCCGGTTTGTGCGCTCAAAACGTACATTGACCGCACCAAAGGCGTCAGTGGTACACGGAAACAGTTATTTCTTCCCCTACCCCGCTCGTCACAATCAGATGTCAGCAAAAACACAATTGCCTTATGGTTGAGAACGACCATTCTTCAGGATTATAAAGCAGCTGGGCTTGACCCTCCTACATCCTCTCATCCACACGAGATTCGAGCGCTTGCTTCGACTATGGCGCTTCACAGTAATTGTACTGTGTCGTCCATTATGCAAGGTTGTTTCTGGAGGTCGGACACAGTTTTTGCCAGTCATTATTGCGTGACATGGCTGTCAAGGACGTTAAACGATGTCCACAGCTTCGGACCATTGGTGGTTGCTCAGCAACTCGCCATCCCCCGAAGAAAGTGACCCTCCTGCCTTGTGTTTTCTTCCCAGGGACCACCATGTGGTGAATGTGTTGTTTTCTTCAGAAACAACTAGGTATGTCAGTTAAGGAGTTATACTTGTGTTTTCAAGTCCATGCTTTTTACTGCATTCCTTAAGCTTCGCCGGCTTTAAAATTAGTGGTTCTTTTCATTTATTCTTATTTGCGAATTACCACTGCCTGATCGTCACTCGCTGATTCGCTCTCTGTTCTAGGCGCATTACCGATGCTTACCGAGCATGGGATTTGCGGATTGAGCTGGCCCGCGATTATATAAGCGAGGCGATCCCTCAGATGACACGCCCACCTTCCAGCCTGTCGGATAAAGTGCAGGAAGTAAGTAGTGCAGGATTAGTTAAAAATTTAGTAAAATCTAAATATTTTTTATATTTGTATACTTATCCTGCATTACTTATGATAAGGGCCCACCCTGCGCTATCAGCTACCTCCCCTGCTTTGTTTGCCATCTGTGGGATTTCTGGCAATAATCTGAGGTGGCTGACGTCACCTTCCGGTGACACATGCGCAGACGAGTAGCAGCCGAGACCAGGAAGTAATTGCAGTTCTACGTTTTTTCGAGCCGTAAGCAATAAGTGCAGGAAGTAAGTAGTGCAGGATAAGTATACAAATATAAAAAATATTTAGATTTTACTGATTTTGGTTTACAACTATTATGAGTTATGGCTATACCTTAGGACACAGTTACTAGATGATAAAGGTTGTCGTGGCTTACAGTGTTGCTCTCCTTCAGTGCCTAAGATGTGAACACTTATAGATCAACATAGACTCTCACTCTGGCTCTGTGAGCCGATCTACCAGGCCATCAATGCATCTTCAGGTTTGATGAGTCCTGGAAGTAGTCACAGAGGAAGAAAGCAGCCAGGGAATGTTATTGGCTCTGATGATTTGTGAAGGTTTCATTGACACACTGATGACTGTTGTTGCGTTTTTCAGTGAGCCTTTCTCCTTGCACTGCCCTCCCCAGTGATTCATAAAACATGTATGTATGTTTATACTTTATTGAATTGTTTGCAGGTGAGGAGGCTTCAGAGTTTCTTTTTGAGGCTTTGTTGGAGATGGTGTCTCAGGTGGCTCAAGAAAACTACACCCTCGTGTGTATGGACGACTGTGACCTGGAGGCCCACACATCAGCAGCTGACTCCCAGGAAACAGGCCAGCGTAGTCCCAAGAGGAGAAAGCTGGATCAGGAGACATTCCATGCCAAGCTCAAGTGAGTTGTTTCCTTCAATGAACACTTCCTGTAGCATTCAATGACCTGACATGTTGCCATTGTTTATTATTTTGAATTTAATTTAAGCTGTAAACTGAATCTTCCATTATTAATCGATCAGTTCTAAGCTGTGAACTGATAAGTTACTGGGATAAGTAGGTGTACACAATTTTGGTGCTTTGAACTTGTGAAAATGATTACTCTTAACTATTAAATCAATGTCATTTGCAGATGTATAAAATGTACTGAGGAAAATCATTTGAGGATATCCCTGAAGAAACTCTTCCATCAGTACCAGGGAGACTACGGTGTACTGTTGTATCTGTATTCCATATTATTAACCAAGGTAAGACTGGCACAACCACCAGCTAACACCAGAGGAAGACAAATAATCCTGCTCCTCTGCAAGGATCCGTCATCCAAAATGTCTGAGATAAAGATTACCATGTGCCTTTGTATTTTCAACTGTGTACACATATTTTGCTCCAAGCTACCGGTGATTCAGTTGAAAATGATCTGATATTAAGTCTCAAGTCCATGGATGACAAGGCAGTAATGTGATTGTTGAGATTAATGTGAAATTGGTACTAATGTAGTGTGGGTGAAAAGTGAACCTTCATGGACAGGGTAATCTAGAATGAGAGGAAATAAGCAATGACATTTTCACCAGTGTTAATGTAAACTGTTATTACTGATTGAAAATGAAATGAATGACAAACAAGCCCCAAGTCTAGGAAGATTGTTGTATTATATATGTTTTCAGAAACCATATGTTTTTGGATGACAGTGTTTAATCACGCTATAACAAGATTGATTGCATCACGTAAACATTGTAAATTCTCGGCATGTCCTTATCATTAAGTTGTCTTGTATGATGTATGATGTCACATTGTTCCTGGGATTAACCAAGAAAACACCAAATTTTCTTAAGCTTTGGAAGATCCATAGTACAAGCATATACGGTGGACACTTTATATTTCTGTCTGCACTGAATTTCGCTAGTTAATCCTTAGAGCATGATTATCTTGAGCACAACAGCATATTTGCTGACAAGCTATTTCCGATGATGTAAAAAATGTCTCATTACTGGGGAACTATTTTATGGGAGTCATTAATTACCCCACGGTTTACCAAGTCTGTGGCATTGCGGACCGCGTTATTGCGAAGGATGACAAAGACAGATGACAGTTGTTCTCAAAGACAATTCCGTAAACCTTGTTCAGAGAATTTGTACATCAGTGATGGAGGTGAATGTTGGAACAGATACCCTCCTGATATGCAAGTTCACAGTTTAGCTGTACTTTAAAAACTATTTCATTGAAAAATTGTCTCCATCTTTGAATAGGTAAATGAGTTATTTGAACATTGTATTTATTGTTGTCATTGTAAGCAGCTTATGTAAAGTCATGTGTGTTTTTTATCATGTTTGTAGGGAATACAACAGGTAAAGAATGAGGTGGAGGATCCCTCAGAAGCTCTCATAGATGGCACATACGGCCATGGAAGGTAGATACTGTCATTCAGCTAATATATAGGTTGTTGGAAGGGCAAGATCAGGCTAATACAGCTAGAGTGTCAGTGGGGCAAGATCAGGCTAATACAGCTAGGGTGTCAGTGGGGCAAGATCAGGCTAATACAGCTAGGGTGGTAGGGGGGCAAGATCAGGCTAATACAGCTAGGGTGTCAGTGGGGCAAGATCAGGGTAATACAGCTAGGGTGGTAGGGGGGGCAAGATGAGGCTAATACAGGTAGGGGGCAAGATCAGGGTAATACAGTTAGGGTGGTAGGGGGCAAGATCAGGCTAATACAGCTAGGGTGGTAGGAGCAAGATCAGGCTAGTACAGCTAGGGTGTCAGTGGGGCAAGATCAGGGTAATACAGCTAGGGTGTCAGTGGGGCAGGATAAGGGTAATACAGCTAGGGTGGTAGGTGGCAAGATCAGGCTAATACAGCTAGGGTGTCAGTGGGGCAAGATCAGGCTAATACAGCTAGGGTGGTAGTGGGGCAAGATCAGGCTAATACAGCTAGGGTGGTAGGTGGCAAGATCAGGGTAATACAGCTGGGGTGGTAGGGGGCAAGATCAGGCTAATACAGCTAGGGTGGTAGGGGGCAAGATCAGGCTAATACAGCTAGGGTGGTGGGGGGCAAGATCAGGCTAATACAGCTAGGGTGGTAGGGGCAAGATCAGGGTAATACAGCTAGGGTGGTAGGGGGCAAGATCAGGCTAATACAGCTACGGTGGTAGGAGCAAGATCAGGCTAATACAGCTAGAGTGGTAGGGGGTAAGATCAGGCTAATACAGCTAGGGTGGTAGGGGCAAGATCAGGGTAATACAGCTAGGGTGGTAGGGGGGCAAGATCAGGCTAATACAGCTACGGTGGTAGGAGCAAGATCAGACTAATACAGCTAGGGTGGTAGGGGGTAAGATCAGGCTAATACAGCTAGGGTGGTAGGGGTAAGATCAGGCTAATACAGCTAGGGTGGTAGGGGGCAAGATCAGGCTAATACAGCTAGGGTGGTAGGGGTAAGATCAGGCTTATACAGCTAGGGTGTCAGTGGAGCAAGATCAGGCTAATACAGGTAGGGGGCAAGATCAGGGTAATACAGTTAGGGTGGTAGGGGGCAAGATCAGGCTAATACAGCTAGGGTGGTAGGAGCAAGATCAGGCTAGTACAGCTAGGGTGTCAGTGGGGCAAGATCAGGGTAATACAGCTAGGGTGTCAGTGGGGCAGGATAAGGGTAATACAGCTAGGGTGGTAGGTGGCAAGATCAGGCTAATACAGCTAGGGTGTCAGTGGGGCAAGATCAGGGTAATACAGCTAGGGTGGTAGGGGGCAAGATCAGGCTAATACAGCTACGGTGGTAGGAGCAAGATCAGGCTAATACAGCTAAGGTGGTAGGGGGTAAGATCAGGCTAATACAGCTAGGGTGGTAGGGGTAAGATCAGGCTAATACAGCTAGGGTGGTAGGGGGCAAGATCAGGCTAATACAGCTAGGGTGGTAGGGGTAAGATCAGGCTTATACAGCTAGGGTGTCAGTGGGGCAAGATCAGGCTAATACAGCTAGGGTGTCAGTGGGGCAAGATCAGGCTAATACAGCTAGGGTGGTAGGAGCAAGATCAGGCTAGTACAGCTACGGTGGTAGGGGGCAAGATCAGGCTAATACAGCTATGGTGGTAGGGGCAAGATGAGGCTAATACAGCTAGGGTGGTAGGGGGGCAAGATCAGGCTAATACAGCTACGGTGGTAGGGGGGCAAGATCAGGCTAATACAGCTACGGTGGTAGGGGGCAAGATCAGGCTAATACAGCTAGGGTGGTAGGAGCAAGATCAGGCTAATACAGCTACGGTGGTAGGGGGGCAAGATCAGGCTAATACAGCTAGGGTGGTAGGAGCAAGATCAGGCTAATACAGCTAGGGTTGTAGGGGGCAAGATCAGGCTAATACAGCTAGGGTGGTAGGAGCAAGATCAGGCTAATACAGCTATGGTGGTAGGAGCAAGATCAGGCTAGTACAGCTACGGTGGTAGGGGGGCAAGATCAGGCTAGTACAGCTAGGGTGGTAGGGGTAAGATCAGGCTAATACAGCTAGGGTGGTAGGAGGGCAAGATCAGGCTAATACAGCTACAGTGGTAGGGGGCAAGATCAGTCTAATACAGCTACGGTGGTAGGGGGGCAAGATCAGTCTAACACAGCTACGGTGGTAGGGGGGCAAGATCAGTCTAATACAGCTATGGTGGTAGTGGGGCAAGATCAGACTAATACAGCTACGGTGGTAGGAGCAAGATCAGGCTAATACAGCTAGGTGGGTAGGAGCAAGATCAGGCTAATACAGCTAGGGTGGTAGGGGCAAGATCAGGCTAATACAGCTACGGTGGTAGGGGGGCAAGATCAGTCTAATACAGCTACGGTGGTAGGGCGGCAAGATTAGGCTAATACAGCTAGGGTGGTAGGAGCAAGATCAGGCTAATACAGCTACGGTGGTAGGGGTAAGATCAGGCTACTACAGCTACGGTGGTAGGGGGTCAAGATCAGGCTAATACAGCTAGGGTGGTAGGGGGCAAGATCAGTCTAATACAGCTACGGTGGTAGGGGGCAAGATTAGGCTAATACAGCTAGGGTGGTAGGAGCAAGATCAGGCTAATACAGCTACGGTGGTAGGAGCAAGATCAGGCTAATACAGCTAGGGTGGTAGGGGCAAGATCAGGCTAATACAGCTAGGGTGGTAGGAGCAAGATCAGGCTAATACAGCTAGGGTGGTAGGGGCAAGATCAGGCTAATACAGCTAGGGTGGTAGGGCAAGATCAGGCTAATACAGCTAGGGTGGTAGGAGCAAGATCAGGCTAATACAGCTAGGGTGGTAGGAGCAAGATCAGGCTAATACAGCTAGGGTGGTAGGGGCAAGATCAGGCTAATACAGCTAGGGTGGTAGGGGCAAGATCAGGCTAATATCAACCTGATATCAACATGCACACCTATTTGCCATGAATCTTACGTAAATGAAATGAATTATTTCAAACCACCTGAATATATTTTTTAGGATAAGACTTTTGGTTTATAATTATATGGCTATTTCTCTTCATAGGTATTCAATGAAAGATGCAAAAAGATAGTTGATTTTGTATGGAACTATTAAAATAATAATGTCAGGTTTGTCTGAAGGAAGACATGGCATGGTTTATATATTTTTAACAATTCTTGTGGAAATACAGTTACAGGTTGATGTCCTGTCCTTACTATATTGTTTTCATGAATATATGGATTATATTATCAAAAACAATGCGCACCTGGCCAATTATTATACATCATTGTGTCAATGAACAAGACGATTCTTTTTAGAATGTGTGCATATATATTTCATCATATATATATATATATATATATATATTCATTTTCATTGATATTGTCAGTTTTACTTATATGGTTAAATTAGATCGCTGTTCATTAACCTGTTATATGACATTACAATGTTGAATATTGCACATCATAATAACTAAAGTACATGTTGCAGTTTGCCTACCTTTCATCTTCTAACATTTGTAAATGTTAAACATATGGTGTACTATGCTAAATATGTCAATTTTTATGTAAATAGTATTCAAACTAACAAAACCTTTCAAAGCATAAATAAATGTAAAGCCTATATCCTTGTATTGCATCTATATTTGAATTCAAAGCATAAATAAACGTAAAGCCTATATCTTTGTATTGCATCTATATTTGAATTTCTGTTTCTTGCTATGATACTCTTTCCATGCATATTCCAAATGTATTGAGCCAGTGCATGCAACAAATAGACGAATGGATGTCTGAAAAGTTGAGAAAATGCTACACAGTGTAAATACTGAATGTTTGCAATGTCTTGGATTTGGTATAGTATACTACATTTATGACGAACATGCTTATTTTATAGTTTATAATGAACTGATGGTTATGCCAAATTATTTAATTGTCCTAGCCACTTACTGTTTATTTTACCTGAAATGCATATAACAAACTACAGTTATATCAAAATCAAATTAGTGGTTGTCTTTGAGTATGTTATGATCGTAGTTTACTGTGTGGAGATGATTCGGTATCATCATCATGTTGTTTTCAGGTTTGTGTGAAACCATTCCTAACATGTTAGAATTATAGAAGTATGTTTCTGAGAAATGTTTAACCTTTTATATCTTCATTCTGCAAGAACACCAGCATTTTCACCATAGTTATATTTTTACTGTAGTTTTGCAAACTTCAGTCAGACTTTTTCATAACCTAACAGAATCCAAACAGCAAGATTCTATTCATGAATGGAACTGTGAGTAAATGGCCACATATGATAACATTACAATTTTTCCACATTTGTTGCAGCCAGAGTTTGATCAATCTCCTCCTAACGGGCAAAGCCATCTCCAACGTGTGGGACAATGATAAGGATGTGTCTGGTTTACGTAAGTCATGAGGGCATCTAGCATTCACCTTCAGTTTGCTCCACTGCACCGATGTCAAGTTTTTGATAGGACACAAGTTCATGGCACTGTTTGATGGATAACTACTTTTAATTCTTTTTAACAATGCTTCAATTATAATTTTTGCCTTTATCTGGTGTATACTGGTGGCAGGTACAGTGTGTGTGCATGTCTCTGTGTAACAAAGATAACTGGAAAGTACAGTGAGTGTGTAGTGATAGGACTGAGTGTAATAACAAAGATTTGCTTGTGGTAACACTAACAAACAGGGTCTAGAATTAGCTTATTGGAAATACTGTTGCTGTGAATTATCGGTAAATATGTTGAGCTAGCACTTTTCACGAGGTATTTCAGGTATATCGATTTAAAAAATATCTTACTCTTTTTGGTGCCCCCCATGACGAGATATAGGAATTATTAATATTCCAGGTATTTATGTTTAAATCAGTACTTATAAATGGCGGAAAATAAATAATGAATAAATCAAAACTTTTGAAAATATCTCGTTGGAATAATTTTGCTTGTGAATAAATCAAAACGTTTAAAAACATCTTGGAATATTTTCCATATTCAACGCCCCCTCGTTTTGTAATCTTTATTTCTTACACACCCGTGGGTGAGAAACCCATGTGAGAAAACTGGTATCACACATATGTGTGAGATCGATTTCTAATCCTGTGATTGGCTACTCTATGGTGATGACCTAGGGTCAGGTAATGACGGACTACTTTCCTGATTAAAATTCATTGATAAGTTACTCGTGCTTCAATCGAACAGAAACATGTTACTCTTGCAAAAAAAACCTTTACACCTACCTGTAATTTTCACGATTGCAACATAAATAGGTATCTATACAATGAGTCACAAGTAGAATAAATATAACACGAATCTATTTATTTTCTAATTCTTTTTATTTAATCTTTTGATTTCTAGTCATGAATTCAAAATGGCTCGAACAATCAGTGATACCTGTGTAAACAATTATGTGAAAATCACCGTTAGTGATAAAGCCCGGGATTCCCTTCGAATATTCAAACTGTACAACATTGGTACTTTTACGGGAGAGATGCGACAAGTGTCATATGTCGTCTTGCAAAAATACCTGACACGATAACGTCAGTGCCTGTCCATTGTGAGATCGATTTGCCTCATTTCTTTGATGCATTGATGAAGACGACATTTTTCACTGATAAACATGATGAAGACCCACTTCCAGCTCCGAGATACTATGTGATTCCAATGTGACAATCAGAACCAAAACACACTCGTTGAAACAATGTACAACATGGAACGTTTTGCAAGGCTTTATGAGTGCAAATGGCGGCACACGTCTTTTCTATTTTTATCGAACATGTACAGGAACCGTTGATCTACACAAAAGTCATTGCTCAAGACATTCCTCCGACGCATGATAATGAAAAGTTTATGTCTTGATAACATACAGGATGTAATCAACTCACATTTCGTACTGAAAACTCCGTAAATTCCATTACATTCCATTCGGGAAAACGAGAAGGCTGTGGCGAAGAAGAGTAGTCCCCCATTGACAGTAAACGTAACCTCAGCAATGTCACATTCAAGCACACTGGGTGCACCTAATTACACACACTCAAAAGTTTTGGCTCCAGTCGATGGAAGAACATTGAACGTAAACTAGTATACACAAGTGCAGGTCTCTAATGTGCAGAGATAAACAAAACAATCTTCTGATGACGACAACCACCAAGCGATGACGATGACGTCACACGCTCAAATATTTTACGCTTGCAATAATTAAAATCATCCACATTTGCATTGTAACATCATCGTTTTAGAGGGTTATAATTTATAATTTTCTGTGATCTTATCTAGTTATCATTATCACTATTGCCTTGATGTTGCGAAGAGGTGGCAGAAACTTTTTTGTGGAGGGTCACCATGGGAATGAGTAGTGATTAGGAAACCAAGTGACGTCACTCATTCATAAACGTTGTGTTGTGTATTATTGGCGCACCTACGATGAGAAAAAATGAAATTTGAATCTATTCGACCATAAAATGGTGCGATTTTATGGTGTGTAAGAAACAGATTTACTGTACTTTCGTGTCTGTCAGATACCATTTATCTTACAACTGTTGTTTCAAAACGTATTTAACTCGCTATCGCTCGTTAAATACGTTTTGAAACAACTCGTAAGATAAATGGTATCTAACAGACACTCGTTTAGTAATCTCTATATATACCATCAGTAACAGCCATCTTGGATTTCCCTCACAAGTTTCACACATTTGATTTTCAACAATGGTTTGAGTTTATTCATCAGTAATTGCAATATGCAAGTGCATCATTTTAAAACAAATCTGTAAGTCAATAGATATTACAGTAACCAAATTCAAGATTTGAAGAGTTGTCTCCCTTTGACCCTTTCTGACATCATACAAAGAAAAACTGCTATGAAATCCCAAATGACACTTTACTTGTGGCTTTTGTACGTGCTGAAAGCATCTAAAGCTAAAGCACTAGTTTTAATCGTGTATGTTACATGCATGTAATGTCAGCAAGATATTTTTTCTGCTATGCAGACTCTTTTTTCTTTAAAATACACATTATTTAGAAGAAACGCTATTGCAAATGTTTATGAATGATGGCTAAAGGAGGGGATATTGTCATGTTACAGTGTTTCATCTCTTAAGATTACATAAAATATTTCGCAGGAACTGGTGGTTAGCTCAGTCGATAGAGACGTTAGGAAATCGAAACAAAATACATGTAGCTGTTTCAATCCGACTATTTTCAAAATATTTGCTGTTGCTTATTTTGTTTGTAATGATATTACTAGATATGTGTGGTTGCTAAGGTTAATCAGTTACATAAGGGGGGCGGTGGGGTAGCCTAGTGGTTAAAGTGTTGGCTCGTCACGCCAAAGACCCGGGTTCGAATCCCTACATGGGTACAATGTGTGAAGCCCATTTCTGGTGTCCCCCCACTGTAATATTGTTAAAAGTGGCATAAAACTGTACTCCTCACTCAGCCCAGCTCATTATTGAATGTGATATAGGTCACCTTGTTGGGTTTCTTTGATTGTACAGTCTACACAGTTACAATATGTAGTACCGTTAGTATGTGCAAGGTGGGTTTTTTTCAGACACGTATAACCTGTTTAATGTTTATGTTGCTTGTTTTGCCATTTGATGCTTGATATATCCTATATCCTGCTAGTATCTAGTACATTATAGATGCTTAGTGTTTGAATGTAAACCCTGAGCTTGTAACATGTTAACATATTATATGTGTATGCACGGTATACTAGCTCGGACATCAGGAGTGCTGGGACTTACGGAGTCCCTCATTTTTCCGAGTACCCTCAGCCCTGCCTCTGTTACACCATTTCCGTAAGACCCGTGAAGGTCCAGGTTAGAATATTGATCTTCAGTGACCCATGCTTGTCGTAAGAGGCGACTAACGGGATCGGGTGGTCAGGCTCGCTGACTTGGTTGACACATGTCATCAGTTCCCAATTGCGCAGATCGATGCTCATGCTGTTGATCACTGGATTGTCTGGTCCAGAATCGATTATTTACAGACCGCCGCCATAAATCTGGAATATTGCTCAGTGCGGTGTAAAACTAAACTGACTCACTCATTTCCGTAAATTCAGCATTCGTGTTAAAATAATGTTGTATCAATCCTCATATATTCAACAGACGTCCTCTTTACTGTCATCTATTCATTATCAGTTGTGCTAGTAATATCACACATAGTATTCAGCCATTTCAAAACTTCCACTCATGTACAAGGCAGAAAATCCTGATTCCTTTCTGTGTGTGGTAGAGTCAATCCATATAATATTTTATTGTCTTAGCCCAGGTCTTTTGGTCTTTTGGCTCTTTTGGTAGTTATCTTGACTTCGTTAATTTTGTCTTTGCTTAAACTGAAGTAATGCCAGCATGAAACATATTTAACTGAATAAAAGGAAAAGGATATAATTTAAATGGTTAATCGTTATGTCTTGTGATGTTTTATCTTAAATTTCACATTTTTATTGGCCATTTATACATCTACTGGTGACACTACTGGCAACAGTGGCTGTGTAGCTGATTCAACATGTATTCACAGCCATTTTTTGGCCAAGGCTCCTTAAATACAATGTTTATACCTAATGCAGGATATTAACCATCCCAAAACACACTCGCGTGATGACCTATATATACCTTTTGCACTTTGTGGGTATTGAACCTTTTTGAGGGTTTTTTCCCCCAGAAGTTTGTACTCCTATTAATAGTCCAACAACTAGAACATTATGTATGGGATAGTTAGGCACCCAGTTATGTATGAAAAAATCTATGATATCATGCAGGCTTGTTCTAGCTATAAACAAAGCCTGTTGATGTTTCTGTGTCCTTTATTCCTGCCATCACCCATAAAACCATTTCAATTTTCTGTATGAAACCAAACAATTAGCCAGACTGAACTAAATAGTTAACAGATACTCTAGCGTGTTTGAATCAGGGATTTGAATTTTTCTTCAACAGTCTGTAACCTGTCCAACTTTATGTTTGATGTTAGAAACCACTGATCCATCAGTTTTATTCTGGCAATGATGTAACGGAGGTTTGGTAATTCATGGTTCATAATTCAGGAATACCACCTCTGTTACATCATTGGGAAAATATACTAGGATGGAAGGAATTGAGATTTTCAAACTTTGCACATATGCTGGTGCTTTTACTGGCAGGTAGTTTTACTCACACAACTAATTATGGATAGTTGACAGGGAAGAGTACTTCTGTTGCATATCTGAATTTTCTATAGTGTTTATCAGCCAAAATGCAGCATATATGGCAAAGATATAATGGGAACGGTATAGTTTGAATCATTTACAAAGATATTTGTTATTTGAATTAAGTATCTGTACATAGATTCTATAATTAAGCATGAAAGATATGTTACCGTGTACTGTTTTCCTTGTTACATGTTTGTTATTATCCAGGACTGCAAGGCATCAAGAAACAATCCCCTGTGGGCTTCCTTACGTTGTTGGAGCACCTGCGCTACTGTGAGGTGAATTACGCAGTGACTTACCTCTCATTTTGATTTGGACTCAATTTGTTTGAGCATTTTTATCTCGTTAATGAAGAGACTAATGTATACCATTAAAAAGTACTTACTGAATATCTCCAGTTGTGAAGTTGTTGAACTCCAGTGAAGTCCTCTTGTATGCTCTGCAAACATGCTAATTACAACACTTAGTTCTACAACCTGCTCCCTTGTGTTCCTGTCTGTTGTTCCTCCTAATATGTTGTAATGGTTTTATTCAGGTAGGCTGGTTCCTGAAGAACCCCAAATACCCAATTTGGATTTTAGGAAGTGAGACACACCTGACAGTCCTGTTCACAAAGGTAATTAAAGACATGGATTTGACACTTTACCATGCTTACATTCCTCAAATACTCAAATACATTGTGTTATGTGGCATGAGATTATTGGTGGTTATTTCAGATCAAGGTTGAGACATTGTCTCTAATGAGCACTGAGAAGCAAATAAGTGTTTTAAAGGTATCAGAATTGTTAGCTGTCACTGACCATAATAGCTTTGCACGTTCTCTAGAACACTGAGTGCAAGGTGTTGCAAAGATGCTTAGAGGTCACCCCCTTTGACATATTATTATTATCTACATGCCGGGGGGATATAGTCAACGCGTCGTCTGTCCGTCCATCTGTAAGCATTTTGTTTCTGGAGCATAACTGAAAAACTGTTCAATATTTTTCAACAGAAATTGGTAGATATATCAAACAGAACTGAAAGTGGTGCCTTTTGCTATTTGCAGATTTTTGTCAATTTTATTTTTCTTGGTTTCCATGGAAACAATTTGAACTTAACCGTTCGATATCTTTCTTCAAGACTTGGCGGATATATGAGGCAGATCCCAAAGTGGTGCCTTTTGCTATTTGCAGATTTTGGGCATTTTTACTTTCTCGGTTTCCATGGTTTGGACTTAGTCTCAAAAGGGAAGGGGATGGCTTCGTTTCCGGATCACAACTCGAAAACAGTTCAATATCTTTCTACAAGAATTGGTGGATATATCAAACAGATCTTGAAGGGGTGCCTTTAGCTATTTGCAGATTTTTGGCATTTATATTTTTCATGATTTCCACGATTTGCACGTAGTCAAAAGAAATTAAGTTGGACTTTAAGTAACTGTCAGATGATTTCTTCTTCAAATTTGTGGGGGCAGGGGGGGATTTGTCATCTTCTGATGAATCTTTGTTTTAAGACTATCTGACATTTTGAAATATGGAAGTAGCGATTATGCTTGATCAAGCTAATACTTTTATCTTAATAATTTTTCCTTATCCTGACTCATGCTAATTATGCTTGTCTCCTTCCTCTTGCGAATGATCGTGGAACACTTGAAATCCCTTGAAGTTCCCTTCTTAAAAAAGGAACGTAAAATCACTCACCCACGAGTAGCGTCGCTTTCCTCCATTTGGTGCCCAAATGGTCACATGATCGGCCATATTTGTCACTCTTTCCTTCTTCGCCCTTGAGGATGGTTGTGAGAGCACCTGGGTCCCTATACGGCACATATCCTTTTATATTTTGAAACCTTACATCAAAATTATTGCTGTATATGGTTTTTTAGGATTATATTCTACATTACGGTTTGAAATTTGATTTAAATTTTCCATTGTTTGACATGTGTTGTCTTCATGTTTACATTTGATGAAAACTTGTATTCGTTGTAGGTACCGAGTGTCTGCGGCTGACCCTCATTTATTGTGTCCTAATTGCACTGTTTCATGTTCATTCAGCTCTCGCTGTAAGTCTTGTGTAAATTTAAATTCGGTTGAATTTAATAATTACCTTTTTTCCATCCATAGACGTGCTAAGGACTGGGTACGTAGGTATTCACAAGTCATGTCTAAATCGAGTGATTGCGCTGATGACCGTGTGTTAACCACTGCTGCAGATATTCATAATTCTAGTGAATTGCTGAACGTTTCTCGGGAGCAGGTCGATGTACCAGGGGTGAACGCCGGAGGCCATAAGAGATCATTGTCTACTGAGCTGACCTCAGCGCAGATGAAGAAGGCTACTACCATGAAGACTTCAGCAAAATCTAAGACCAGCTCTACACAGAGGACGAGGTCTTTCTCAGCCGAGATTGTTCCTCAGGAAGAAGCAGAGGTTTATGATGATCCACCCATCTTCATACCTGAGGTCACCATCGTCAGTAAGAAGACCAAGCCTGCTTATACAGCTACATTGGCATTGGTATCAGCGCAGACATTGACAGAAGACGCAGACATCGGGTACCAGAGATAGCAGCAGCATCAACTCTTCACGAGTGCAGCGAGCCTTAGATGACATCTCTTCAGTAGCAGATGCGTCATCCCTGCAGCAGTCTCTTTAGACAACGCAGAACTTCAACCCGGGACTGTTCATGCAACAGTTTACAGACCAAATGATGTCGATGATGGAACGTCGCTTCGCTCAGGAGAAGGCTGCTATGAAGACCGCTACAACGACTACTAGCCTGCGTGAAGGCTCTACAGTCTCCCCACCACATCCGGATGAAGAGGGAAGCCTGCGCGAAGGCTCACGGACACGGCGATCTTCCCCATCTGAAGTGAGGAGTCTGGACTCCGTTACCAACGTAGACGCCCCAGAGAGTGCTGCTAAGAAGTCTCCACGCAGGAAGAAATCGAGGCGTTCTCCCGAACCCTACAGACGTCGCAGATATGAGTCGTCATCTCCATCGGACTCTGAAGCCCATCAAGAGCCTGCGCGAAGGCACTCTTACAGAGGGGAAGCTACGTCCAGGAATCCACCTTCGCGAAGGCCTAGAGAATTATCTCGAACCTCCAGGAAGGATTCAAGATCGCATCGGGATCGATCACCTTATAGCTCATCTTATAGATCATCCTATAGAGACTCATGTCGTCGTGCATTCTTAGAGCAAGAGATGTCTAAATCAGAGGATGAAGGTGAAGGCATATTCTCCGATACGGAAGTTAATGGCTTGGACTTATCATCACCTTCTAAGGACACAGATGAGGCGTATACCTACAAGATGTCCAATGATGATTTCGACACACTCACCTTTCCAACAATCGACCCGATCTCTCAAGTACCGGACAACCTCAGTGCAGCTTATGATAAAGCCACCAAATTCCTAGAGTCAGCACATCCCGACTTTCAACGCCAGGAAATTCCCTCTACATAGGATGGAACCCTTCCTGAAGGCTCCAGAGGTTGATGATGACGACAAGATTATCACCGACTCCCGTCAAAGAACTTACAAGATAGAGGATAAGAAGTTAGCACAGCTGGATACAACCACCAGACGTACTTTCTTCGGATTTGCCAGATTGAGGGCTATCAACGAAACACTCATCTCGAAGTTCAAGAATTCCTCGGCCAAAGAAGACTGGATGATATACTCCGCGCTACTAATGCAGAAGAGAGACCATCAGTTTATGTGGGAGCACCTAGCATCTACTTCAGCGGGCTTGACTCCACTGAGAAGACAAGGGTTATTGTCAGCATGCACTTGAAGTGAACGCTTCACCAAGTCTTTATACAGAGCCCAATGGTCAGCATCTTACATTTTCGGAGGAGGAATTGAAGAAGCCAGAGAAATCCCTCACGACTCTAGGGAAGATATGATTGTTAAATCCATCAACACCTTGGCTAACGTGATTCATCAGACGTCCCGACGCTAGTCCAACAAATCTAAGTTTGCAGGAGTCCAGAGAGCCAGAGAAAAGAAGTATTCCAGCATGAAAGGAGGAAGAGGCTCCTTTCGTCGCCCAACCGGTGCTCCTAGAGGTAACCCCAGAAGAGGCTGAGCACCTAGGGGTGCAAGAGGAATCAAGCGCTGATGGCCAGGTTCGAAACGACTGGAGTCTTCCACCCCCAGCCGTTCCTGTACAACCTTCGACAGTGGGTGGATGTCTTCAACGGTGCTGGGAGAATGGGGGAATATTACAGGACGACTACGTATCTCAGATACTATGCAGAGGGTACAAAATACAGTTGGAAGCCACTCCGCGGCTCACAAGCAACCCGGTGGCCTTCAACTATGCAGCAGACCAGATAGAGAAACTGGACGATGCTATCAAGACCCTACTCGACAAAGAGGCAATAGAAGAGATAGATCAAGATCTCATCACACCCGGGTTTTACTCCCCAATTTTCCTGGTACCGAAGAATTCCAAGGAGAAATTTCGGCTCATCTACAACATGAGGAAGTTCAACCGAGAGTATCTACGCAGACCAGCAAAATTCAAGATGATACATCTTCCTCAGCTCCGACATCTCATTCGTCCAGCAGACTACCTCGCCAGCATAGATCTGCAAGATGCGTACTTCCACATCCCGATACATCCAGACTCAAGGAAATACCTACGATTCCTTTTCAACGGACATCACTTCCAGTGGAAGGTTCTACCGTTTGGAATATCGTCGGTCCCCTGGTTGTTTACTCGAGTGACCAAGCCCATCGTCACATATCTACATCGTCGAGGTCTACGCAGTGCTTTCTACCTGGTCAACAAGATTCAAGCTCATCAAGATCCCAGTCAACTCAGACTGCAACTAGACTTCACCATCAGGCTGCTCACTCAACTAGGATGGCTAGTGAATCTCCTCAAGTCGGAACTGGAGCCGAAACAAGATCTGCAATTCCTAGGAATTCGACTCATCACACCACTGAATCGCATAGTCGTTCCAGAGGATCATTGGGTTAAGATACAACAGATGATATCTCAAGCATTGCTCTCTCCGTTGACACTACGTGCTTGGCAAAGCATGCTCGGTCTACTCACCTCAGCTCAAGACATGACTCGCAGAGGGAGATTACAGTTGCGCCCACTACAAGTATTTGTGAACGCCCCACCTAGACAGCCTAGATCCGTTAATACTACCGGACAGCCTGAAACCATATCTCCTGTCAAACGTTTGCGGAGGGACCTTTTTGTCAGAGCCGGTTTGCAACACTCATCTCTACGTGGATGCCTCCCTACAAGGATGGGGTGTGCACTTCAACAACGAAGTGGCAGCAGGAAAGTGGTCGAGTCAGGACCAGAAGTCACACATCAATCTGTTGGAGATGAAAGCAGTAATCAACGCTTTACAACATTGGTCCAGCGTACTAAAGAACGCACGACTCATGGTACACACGGACAACTCCACAGTGGCGTTTTACATCAACAAACAAGGGTCAACAAGATCAAGAAGTCTGCTACAACTCAGCTTTCTCCTGTTCAGCATAGTTGACGACCTGAGCATCTACATGAATGCAGGCCACATTCCGGGAGCAAAGAATGTCATAGCAGATGCCCTATCTCGTCCACTACAACCATCCCCCGACGGAATGGATGTTGCATCCAGAAGCATTCCAGTTCATCAGACAAACTATAGGATCCCCTCTAATAGACCTGTTTGCAACAAAGTTCAACAAACAGCTACCAGCATTCGTCTCACCGATTCCAGATCTTCAGGCATGGGCAACAGACGCTCTAAGCATCTCATGGGAAGGACTAAACGCTTACGAGTTTCCGCCTCCTGCACGACAACCACAAGAACTACAGAAAGTCAAGAAGACAACTACGTTGCAACTGATTCTGGTCGCGCCCTACTGGCCAGCGAGGGTATGGTTTCCCATCCTCATACAAGAACTCGGAAGTCCAACCCTGAAACTACCAGGGTGGTTGAACCTAATCATCCATTCATACACCAAGCAAGCTCACGGGAACCTGACACTGTTCCAACTACACGCGTGGAGCGTATTAAAGCTTGCCTGAAGACTAGAGGGTACTCCGCCAGAGCAGCGAAAGCAGTAACACTAGCTCTACGCAGATCAACTCGTACAATGACAACTTGTACAATGACAATGAGGCTTTACAGCGGTGAAAGCAACACATCCTCAAGTGGCGGAATACTTATGTCATCTACGACAGACGAGACACTTAAAAGGTTCAACACTCTCAACTTACTTAGCTGCCCTCAGTACAGTTATCACCATGAAAATGGGTATCAAGCTGACCAAAGTACCAGAGATTCTGGCACTACTACGCTCGTTCAAGTTGGAAGACCAACAAAAGAAATTTAAGGCTCCTGCCTGGGATCTCAACATAGTTTTACAACATCTCACCAGTGATACCTACGAGCCTCTAGAACGGACATCCTTTGAACTACTAACTCAGAAAACGCTGTTCCTGATCGCCCTAGCAACAGCTGCAAGGATGTCAGAAATACATGCTCTGGACTTTGAACGAACACGATTTGAATCAAGACATCGTGACATCGTGCATCTTGGACTGAGATGGGATTTTATCGCCAAGAACCAACTGCCTGGTCAGCCTGACAGACAGTTCCACATCCCAGCACTATCTACAGTCCTTGGGCCACAGGTACGCAGGATCTATCCTTATGCCCTGTCAGAGCACTTAAAGTCTACTTACAGAGAACTGAAACAAGGAGACGAAAATTCAAGCGCCTATTCATCCCCTTATCCACCGAGACGCCCACGGAAGTCTCTCGGACAACGATATCGATCTGGATGAGAGCCGTTATACTAAGGGCCTATAAAGCAGCAGGACTTGAGCCTCCACGAGCCTCCAATCCACATTAAGTCAGAGCCCTGGCGTCAACACTTGCTCTGCATGGAAACTGCTCGATTACAACTATATTGGAGGGCTGCTTTTGGAGATCGAACACAGTGTTTGCCAACCACTACCTCAGAGACATTGCCACCGAAGACGTCTCGGGCATTCACCAGTTTGGGCCACTGGTTGTAGAACAACAACTAATGGTTCCACAAAGGCGCTGAGTAAATCTCACCCCTTTTATCAACGCTCTGGAGAGCAATGGCTATAAGTCCATGCACACGTCTAGGACAGACTAGCATGAGTGATAGACCCTGTACTTGTATAGGACATACTCGTACATGAAGAAGGGTCGCATCTCCACTTGATGCGTGCATCAAGAGATGGAGTTGCAATAGATAACTAATGGAATATTGGTATATCTAAAATCCACACGATAATGTCAGGAGAAGTATCGAAAGAAATCTGACAAGTTGTGGTCCCCCCCAGACTCATCAGAGAGAAGTTGAAAGAATCTTCAACAGTGCCGTCATAAGTTCCCAAGGGGGGTAATACAGGACGTAAATCTACAACCAGTGAATCCAGAACGTGGCTTGACTCACCACCGTTTCCGACGGATTCTGCAAGCATAATTAGCATGAGTCAGGATAAGGAAAAAATATATAATATTCTGACTAAAATTGATATTTTATACTTATCCTGACTCATGAGGTTAGCCCTCCCAACCTCCCCTCTTATGGCACTCTGGATTTCCCTGTAAATCCAGGTGTCGGGCTTACATACGGAGAGAGTGACAAATACGGCCGATCATGTGACCATTTGGGCGCCAAAGGGAGGAAAGGGACGCTACTCGTGGGTGAGTGATTTTACATCCGCTTTTTTAGAAGAGAACTTCAAGGGATTTCAAGTGTTCCACTATCATTCGCAAGAGGAAGGAGACAAGCATAATTAGCATGAGTATAAAATATCAATTTTAGTCAGAAAATTACATTTTTGTAATAATTGTCATGTTACTTGTCACAAGTCCAAATATAAATGAGTAGAAATTCCCAGTCAGCATGTTGGATCTCTTGATTAATGAAACTGAAGATGTTGTTCCATTTATTAAGATAGTTGTTTCCCATGTTGTGTTTTCCAGGAGCAGAGCCTAGTGACACAAGAGAGTCCTGAGTTAAATGCTAAACATATATTTTCAAGATACGACCCAGAGGGTAAGAAACACCTGGTCATTGTATTTCAGAGAAATATGTCAGAAAATGCTGTGTTATTTGAGAAAATCTGTTTTCTTCCACAGCCATCACCACAGGCATATAATTTGTTTAAACTAGTTATTTGGCTAGATGCTGGTCTGCATGAAACAGTTTAATTTAGTAGGAGAGGATAAAATTCCTCAAACAAATCAAAATAAATAGTGCTTTTCAGTAAGTTGGGAGGAATAGTAAATTTTAGAGTATTTTTGTGTTGACAGATTTTACTTGATTGGTAAAGTATGTATTAATTGATTCTTTGAAATGAACTTTAACTTGGGATTGCATAAGTTCAAAGGAACACATAACATGCTTCATAAACCCATATGATTTAACACAGAAGTGTAATTTATAATTCATATGACTGTAGGTTATCGAAAGTGCCTAGGTGTTGCATGATAATGGGAGAAGGATTTTGACTAAACATGGTATGTTAACATTTCATCCAAAGGTTTTCAGTCATCAGAGATTTCATGGAAAAGTTTGACAATGGTGGGAAAACATCCAAATCAGTAGCAGATGTAAATTTAGAACACACTATTAGTATTGTGACACTGGAGAATTTGCTTAAGTTGCAGACGATGATCAGTCCGTCATCCATCTCCTACAAGAGTCCTTGACCTAAGGCATACTGCACTTGCAAGGTTGACTCATTTCCAAACTGTTTGTTTAGTAAAATGTTTCCAAAACATGATGGTATGCACTTGCTCAATGTGAGCTTCTGACTTCTTAGATGCCTTACTTTGTTGTTTCAGGCAATGGTTTTATCTCAACATCTATGCTGGATGAGGTCCTCAGTGCTCTAGATCTTGTCTCTGAGAAGGAATAGTAAGTACTGCAGATCATGCTGTTGTCTCTGAGAAGGAATAGTAATTGCCCATGCAAAATATATCTGCTGAGAGACTCTGCCTCTTAGCACAATGAGACCCCAGATATCCAGAAACCTCGCCTTCCAGTCCATTTTCTTTTAAAAAATCTCCTACGTTATAAAAGTGACTGTCTATAACGGATATGCGTTTTCCGTTTCCGGAAGGTAAATTTTACAAACCTATCAGCTAAATCAACACAAAATTTACTCACATCCGCAATAAACTTTGATCATCCGCTGACCGTGTGAAGTGAAGTGTGAGAGTCCCATGACACGAGACAAGGTCTGCTAACCTGGATTAATGGCCGGTCAGCAGCTAGCAGGGTATTGGTGGTGATTAGGCCTATCTGACACTGTCCATCGTGTTGCAAGGCAGCAGCACCATGTGTAAGCAGTCCTCAATGAAAGACTTTTTCAAGACAGAATAATTGTAAAGGTATCACTATGATTATTATGTTGTGATGCTGGCTTTTAACCTCTATACAATAAAGGTTTGATGATCATGAACATTTGGATTTTCCTTGAGGTGTATGAAAACAAAAAATCTGAGATATCCGGATATTCAGTTATCTGGGTATCCGGGTTCTCACTGGGCATGCACTTTTGGACAGGCTTGTCCAAAGGGTCGACCACAGTGTTCCACCTTACTTGTTCTCAATTTATTCTTTTTCTTTCTGTGGTCTGTTATAATATAATTTTCAGAAAGTATGTGTTTAAATTGTTTGAAAAATATTAAATATGAGCGTTTTTAGCTCATACTAATATCGTCATTGTGAGCATATATATTGTCCATCTTTGAATCTACCAAAACTATCTTCTGAACATAAGAATGTCATAATTCCTACGGATATGTCCCTCTAACACTTGATTGCCTCTTTCCTGCAACATGTTTCTGAATCCACTGGTTTAGCTTGAATAGGATTTGTGATGTCTTTTTTCCTACTGGTTTTCCGAGCCCTTTCTGCACTAGTTCCTGCAGAAGTGCAGGAAAACTTCATAATTTTTCCTGTGGCTCACATGAATGCCTGTATGCTCTCTGATAAATATTTTAATGTTTATCAGGTTTTGCTATCCCTCTCTCTCTCTTTTTCAATAATGGGTAAATCTAAAGGCTCTAAATTCATCTCTGCTTCCCTTTTGAGTAGGAAAAATTGTGCAGCATATGGTAAACTTAAGTGTCCGCATGCTGATTAGATGCTTCATGGGCATTTGGAAGTTGGAAGGTAACATAACAACATATGGTATGGATTTACAACTTCTTTAATATTTACAACTTGATGTTTCTGGGCTACTTCTTGCCCCTTCATCAGCACCGTTGTTCCGCATGCTGATTGTTCGGAGTGCTTTGAAACTCCTTGCTGCTTTGTTTCCCGATGTCAGTCAATATTGTCCTCTTAATTTGAGAAGTATGCGTGAGTCATTAAGAAGGGACAGGAGGGGAAGATGAGAAGAACTAAATGTCAGGACCCCTGATTCAGTACCGCTGGAAACCAAAGTTATCTCAGATATTAAGCAATATTTGGGGGAAGCTAGGCATTCCTCCTGTCCCATATGATTTGGATATATGCCTCTACCTACCACACCATAATCAACAGTGAAGCCCAAATTCATCACAGAGGAGGCATTATCACTGACTTTGAAGCAAATCGGAAACCTCTGTAAAGGACGGGCAGATTACATAACTAGTTTACTCCAGGACTAGTGAGCATAGGCATAGGAACTGGGGGGGGCAGCTGCCCCCCCATATTTTTACAAGCTGGAAACTTTTTTAGACAATTAAAAATAGACATAATAGACAATTAAACACAAATTCAAGCCTCTGGTAATGTTGAAAAAATAACATGATCAAAAACTTTTTTCCGCTAATGATAGAATCCAAATGTTTTAATTCATGTCACTCAAAAGTGAAAGTAGAGGCAGTCAGGCTGTTATTAACAGCCAACATGGATTCGAATCAGCGGTAAGTTGACAACATACATTGACATTACAGTGTAGTCTATACAGTAACATTTAGTTTACAGTAATAGCCATATTTTAAGTATAATAGGTGCTGTTTGATTTATTTATTGAAAATCTAAACAATAACATTAAGACACGATTTCAAATTCATACATTGGCAGTGAGAGAGCTGGTTTTATCTGAAAACCGAATTCATGTATGAAATAATAATGGCTGCATTATTATACCCTCGCTACGACGTAGTCGCTGGTATATAGCGCTCAGCCCGTCCGCCCGTGTGTCCGTGCGTCCGGAATGGTTTCCCTGAGCATAACTAAAAAACTATACCACTTACAAACTTCAAATTTGGCATGGAACTTACCCGTATGGTGCCATTGTGGATTTTGGCTTTCAAATGCATGATGCCAAAATTGAAAATATCTTCTCACATCAGAGAACTCTACAAAGATGATGTTGACTTTGTTCGATTGAACAAACAGCTTTCCATGCTTCATGACACAGTGAAATCTGTCTCCACTGAAAGAGGATGCTTAATCATGGAAGTCACAAATATTGATACTGTTGTATCAATTATCAACTCATCGCCTGTAATAAGGCACCTGTTCAAGGAGATAAGCACTCTTTTGAAGATCTATTTGACTATTCCTGTCACCACAGCAACATCAGAACGTACCTTCTCCACGGTTCGACGCCTCAAGTCATACGTTAGATCTACAATGACACAGGAACGTCTGAACAACGTTCTGCTACTGCATGTCCACAAAACCATTGCTGATGAACTATGTGTAGTGGATGTTACCCGGGAGTTCATTTCTTTCAATGACAGAAGACGCAACTACTTTGGACTTTTCTCATAAGAGCTGAACATTTCATGAGATGCACTAGCCTGTATAAACAGTCGATCTAGTGTTACCTGAATAATGTAATGCATTTGCTATTAATTAAAGTTTCAAGTGAACTCGTCTGTCCTTTTCATATATCTCCTCTCTCCACCCCACCCCGTTATCAATTTCTCAAATCTTGCCCCCCTAACTTTTAAACTGTACCTACGCCTATGAGTGAGGACAGCACACTTCCACCAAAGAGATCATGACTAGAGTCTAAGTCACAGTCCAGAGCAATGTCAGCTGCTGTCACATCAATAGAAGTCAATCCAGGGCAGGAGTACTGGGATTACTGGATCAGACCATCTCCATTACTTCAACTAGTCAGGATGCATCAGAGGCCAAAGACTGCACAGCCCATAGAAGCATAGCTGTCCCTATTAGTCGCAATCTACAGAGGGAAAACAGGATCAGCTCTCAGCAGTATGGACTGCACAGGCAGTGGAGTCAACCTAAATTGCACAAACTGCACTTACCACAGCCATATAGATGCCCGTCACATGAGTCAGGACTGCTCAAACTGCACAAACTGCACACACAGCAGAGAATGCATGTCCAAGATACAGTTGGTCCTAACAGAGAGGGCAGTGATAATGGTCTTGGATCTATGGAGAGCTTGTTGGACCTTATGAGGAAAGATTTAGTGGACCACAACTTGGGACGTTATACATTTGCCGACAAGTTTGCTGCATAAGAAGCTTTCTTTCCCGACCCTGTGCCGCCATTACCGGATCGTGAGGATTTAGGAGTTGCGATACAATGGCTGGAAGCATCGTTATTTAACATCAGGACCAAGGGGAAGCTTCTACTGTCCTCATTTCTGACAAAGATCAGTTAGCACGTTAACTCTTGTATATTCTCTCAAGTACCCTGTTCACGTGGGCTGGAACATCCTTTAACGAAAGGATAGTTATAGCTCTGACAAATTGTCATCAGTTGACAAAGGCTTTGTCAAGGTTCTGGAACATCCAAGAAGAGTGTATTCAGGACTTCTTACAAACACCTTCCAACATCGTAATAATTATTTCATCTCCAGGATTAGGAAGATGTTTCCATCCACCAAAGACTTTGACGCAGCAGAGGATCCATCCTTTCATCAGAGCAACTAGTGCCATTTTTGACATGTATCATGGATGGACATTCTTGTATTGGACAACTGCCTGGACAACAGCCACACCATGCTAAGTTACCTTTTAACTTAGACCCTTGTGTAACTTGAATCTGCACCTGTTGTCTTGTACTTGGTGTATTTCTGACTTCACAGGATGGACCAAGGATAGCATCTGTATCAGAGATTGTCTTCTGTTGGAGTTCCAACCTTATCGAAGGAGAGGAAATTCACCTATTTAGCTTTGTAGTCTGGTTAGCCTTATAATCTGACTACAAATCGATGTGAATGTGCACAACAGATGATTGGGTAGTTAATCAAGAAAACAGACATGGTTTTGATATGCCACATGGGATTTCTTGAAACATGGATCTTTGTCTGTTGACTGCCAATCACAGCTACTGGCGACAGTCTAGTTGAAGGGAAATATGAAGATATGCGTCCAGAAGATCAAGGCTCATAACCCAGTCTCCCACCCTGAGTGATGTAGTTAGTTTCTTGACAAGTTCCATTTGAGTCTTGTTTTAAAATGGTACAAGGTAGTCTTTGTTGAGAAATTACAAAACCATTATCACACACATGTCCAACTGATTATTTTTTGGCACTATGAAGACTGGTGAATTAAACCTCAGCTGGAGTTTGTCTCCCTTGTCTCATCAAGTCCAGGGACCAATTATGCAGCAGCCAATTTGGGACCCCTCACATGAATTGATGATCCACATCCTGGAATACATCTACTGAAGTCAGATGGAAGTGCAACTAGTGCCTTTTCCCATCAACTTTAAGTGTCCAGCATCCATAATGTGCAGTTAGTTGTTGGCGTAAGCCATGAGATGTTTTCCCACAGGTATTGCAGTCACTAACTAACAGGGTTTCTTGAACTTGTGTTACTTTGTATGGCCAATTCCTCTGCCTCTACAGATAGGTTTTTCTCCCTTGCCATAGCATGGTTGAAATGTAGGGCTCTGTCTATTGTCAGCTTATAAAGGGCATAATGCAAGGGTCCATGCAGGCGTTCAAACAGAGTAAGTAGATTGTGGCTTTACTTGTACACTTAGGTTAACAGATCTTCCTGCATTTTTAGAATGCTCTCCAATGCTATGTTGATGAAGCCAAATTTATCTAGCTCCTTTCCAATAGCAAATCTCCTGTCATATGGTTGTAACTCCTGTTGTAAAGCAGTTGGCAAAGTCAGCTTCAACATAAACGTTATTCATTTGTCTTCTGCTGTCATTGATCATTGGATCAGAGCAGCACACCCTTCCATTCCATTTCGAGCTCTTCAAGGTGTCAGTGAATGAACTACTATGTCCGTGTGGTGCGGTTTAGTTTTCATTCCTAAATTCAAACTGGGAAATTGTCTTCACTAGCCCCTATATTCGGGATATCTACATCACTACCTGAACTTTCCCCTCTTTAAGAAGTAGCAATGTCTGTCAAGTTCTGAAATGTGATTATTTTCTGCCTTCTTTACCCAAGTGGGTTTTATGCTATTTGATTGAAAGAAGACACAGGGGCTTTCCAGAGATAACAATAAACCAACTCCTTGGAAGTCCAACTTTCAGATCCACAAGTTATTTGACAGAAATCAATTTGTACGATGCCCAAAGGATGTTATGTGACTGCTATCAGCTGTTGATAGACAAATGGATCTGAGCACGTCATTATCTTGGATAAAGTTTGAAAAAGTGCATAAATGTAGTTATGAATTTTACACTTATATGCAATATTTAATACTCACATGGGATATATTGCCCAACTGTCCAACTCCATACAGGATCAACTCATCTATACTGTACCCTAGCTTCAGAAGATAACAGGGCGGTGGGGTAGCCTAATGGTTAAAGCGTTGGCTCGTCACCGCCGAAGACCCGGGTTCGAATCCCCACATGGGTACAATGTGTGAAGCCCATTTCTGGTGTCCCTCGCCGTGATGTTGCTGGAATATTGCTAAAAGCGGCGTAAAACCAAACTCACTCAGTCACTCAGAAGATAACGAGGAAGACTTGGAGCAGGCCTGACTCTCCACCGTGTAACCAAACTGAGTTACCTCCCCTTGAATGCAGACTTTCCTTCTCATCTAGCTTTAAAAACGTCTGCAAAGCATATTATCCTTTAAATCTTTAATTTTTTTATGTTACCTTGTAGTTTGCATGACAATTTCTTTAAATCTTTTACCTCATGGCCATTAGTTCTTTGTGACTAAAGAAAAGAAACTTGTCATGAAATCAATCATTTAGTATGATCATTGTGAACATAAAGGGGAGCGTGTCTCAGAAAGCTGTGGAAAGCCACTGATACTGCTGCAACTTTTTCTGCCACCACTGCCACCAACATGACTGCTTGTGCTTCTTCAACTGTGAAGAGCCTCGGGATGAGGAGTTTGAGCTGTTGTTGGAGGGAGGCGGAAGGGATAGTACGATCGTTAGGCTCTTAGCTTGTTGTTTGACATTTATGAAAGTCAGTGGTCACCAGAAAATACATATATAAACATCAGTGTTTATTTGCAAAATGTTTTAATCTTTCATTTGAAAACATTTCTCATACTACTCAAGAGTACTACAGCCTTTTTTCAAATACTAATTGGTTTTGTGCATTTATGATTTCACTTTTTCCCCTACAACCCTTCTGTGTCTCTTCTCTGACTTAAACTTATAGGTTGTACAATAATACATCTTACATAAATTTAGTGAGATATGCATTAATTGCTTTAGTGCACAACAGCACCATGTCTTTCTCGTTCATGTTAGACACAGTTTTCAAAAAATGGATTCAGTTTATGTTTGAGTTTTTATGCTGTGGTTTTCTAAAAGGATGATTATTTACCAAAAGAAATCACTGACACTAAAATGACATGGATGGATGTTAAATGCTCATAATGTGAACCGCTGGAATGTCTGGTAAAGAGTCAGTTATTTATAGAATGGAATATTGTTGAGAATCTTTATGCAATTGCTGAATGTGGTGTGAAACAATAAACAAACACTTGTTTTTTCTAGAGTTACCTGGTGATGAAGAAACAAAATTTGCTTCATACATGACACCTCAATCTTAACATTTAACTGTCACTATATCCAAAGATGCAAAAATATCACTGCGATCAGCCCTTGTCAACATATGTGTTGCTAAATGTTAAGGAAGAAACATATTCCCATTGGTTCTCATATTCTGTTCCAACGTGTCATGTTCACATAGTGTCCACAGGCAGTATACAGTAATATACACTGGTCAGGTGACTTTATGAGTGATCAGGTTCTGTAATTTCGTTGATTAGGCATCATTCTACCTTAATTCCCTGACCATTTCTCACAATAACGATCACTGCCGCCATATAGCTGGAATAGTGGAGTCAAACAACAAACATATAAACACTGTATTATTACTTTACAAACATATGTTTGAACGGGTGTTGGAGATAACAAGCCTTATACCTGTGTACTATTACAGTTCAGGCCAGTGTCATCACTGCTACCAGACTATCAGTAATAATTTAACTGAACATTTCCAGTAAGATGAAGAATCATATAATATGGTGTTACGTCCTTGATAATATTTCATTATATTGTCTTTCATCCATTTGAAAAAAAACCCAGTTTTGTTGAAAACGTAATCTATTGAAATTGTTGTATGGTTTCTTTTATTAATTCTGTTTACCAAGACAAGAGAAATTTAAAGGAAGAAATTTGTGCAAGTGAAAAGTGGTCTCGTTAAATTCAGGTCTTAGGTCTCACTATATCCAAACAAAAGTCAGAGGGCATACCATTACAGGTAACTTTAGAATGACCTTTGGCCAAGTCTGACCAACAGATGAACCTACAAATGGTAAACTAGAGCTATGCAGCTCTAGTTTTAAACTGGCAAATTATTTGTAGACTATGCTTTATATTTTTAAAATAAACAAACTAACATTGTAGACTCTAATAGGTATCAGGTTTGTGTGGCAGTACTTGCCACAGGCTATGTAAAGTCTCCTCTATTCTAATGTTTATCCCAATCAAATGTGAGTAAGACATTGATTCTGAAAGATTCATTCATAGAAACTACAGCTGCCATTCAGAATACCTTTTATTGACCATTTCAAGGCAGCATGATTAGAAAACACATTCTAACTGTTACTTTATCAATCAGGAAAGCAAACCTCTGATTGGTGAGATGAAATTTCCTTCAGATGTGATCAGAAATAATATATCCTCTGATATTTGTTCTACATCTGACTTTTGATTTGATTGTGAATTGTGTCATTATAGCCATGTAAATTTGAATCATTTAAAAAAAGGATGTTTTAAACTTATTCTTCATTCCTAATCTAAAATTCTTGTGTTAACTGTAATGACTAAAGATGTTTTTATTTGTATTTTGTTACAGTGTTGATATAATGAAGACAAAATTAGATGCCGAAAACCTTGGCATCATAACCCAACACAGTTTCATGCAGGAATTCTTTCCGGGACAGGTTATACAAGATGTTCCTAGGAATTTCACCCTGTTTCACTACAATGGCCTTGCAAGGTCATGCTCCCATGGAAAGGTAAGCCCAGACTCATTTGACTGTTGCGTAGGATTTGGCAGAGTGACAGCATCATGGCATGAACATAATGGTATTGGTCTGAATATGAAGAACATGACAATGTCAGAACATATCCCTGATATAGAGCTTATTCCACGAGCAAATGTGTCATACGACTTACACAAAACGAGTGTGAAATTTTGTACTGCCCGAGCTAGAGCGAGATAGTATTGGGTTCACCACCATCAGACAGAAACTAAATATCAGTAAAGGCAGTGCAACATCTAATTTTCCCTCTAATTCGAGACTGTCCATCAATGGAAATTGTCTTAGTTCAAGTCAGAACTTTTCAGCAAGCAACCTCTCATCGGACATGATTTGTGGTGACTGCTAGGTTTGAATAGCAACAATCGATCAGTTTGCCACTAAAACATGAAACAATGCAGTGGAAGGTAAGGAGAAAAATGCCTAGAAAAAAACATACCTAGCCATTTCTACATCAGTAAATAAGGCATTCTGTCTGGTGTAACATTAAGTTGATGATGGATATATATTTATTATACACATCTGCATTCACTAATGATTGAAAAAGTAATATTTGGGAAATACGAAGGAATTATTATTTATACCCTGACAATAATTAGAATTATGCCAAATGGAAATCAACCATATATCAGTCACAAGTCTTCCCAGTTTGAAATTAAGGATAACACTATGTGTTATGACAGGTGTTGATAACTCAATTGATTATTTATTTAAGCTTTCTGATACTTGTACTCTTCAAGTAGTTTAAAATTAGAGAGATTTATTCTGAAAAACAAGACATCACACCACCTACTCCAGAAGATGTGAATCATTATTGTTATTATCCCCTGCCGCGTGTTAAGCGCGAAGCGGGGGATATAGTATTAGGCTACGTCCGTCCGTCCGTACGTACGAATTGGAATATCTTAAGAACCGTTCACTAGATTCTTTTCATATTTGGTACCTAGGTTCATCACACTATAAGAAAGGTCCAAATCAGGTTTGGTGACCTTGACCTTCATTTCAAGGTCACATGGGGACTTTAACGTTTTACCTGCATGTTAAGCTATCTCAAGAACCGTTCACTGGATTTTCTTCATATTTAACACCAAGCTTTATCCAGGGAAGGCGCAGGGCCCAGTCAATGTTGGTGACCTTCACTTAATTTTCAAGGTCACAGAGACACTTTGAAGATTTCAGCATATTAACCTACATGTTATGCTTGTCAGCGAGATACCTCAAGAACCATTCACTGGAGTTTCTTCGTATTTGACACCGAGCTTCATCCAGGAAGGGCGCAGGGCCCAGGGCCCAGTCAATTTTGGTGACATTCACTTAATTTTCAAGGTCACAGAGACACTTTGAAGATTTCAGCATGTTAAATTGCTTGTTAAGATAGTCAGCAAGATATCGCAAAAAATATTCAGTGGATTTTCTTCATATTTGACACCAAGCTTCATGTAGGGAAGGCCCAGGGCGCAGTCAATTTTGGTGACCTTCACATACATTTTAGGGTCACGATGATGCTATGAAGATTTCAGAATGTTAACCTGAATTGTCAGCAAGATATTTTAAGAACGGTTCACTGTATTTTCTTCATAGACTTTCAAGACCTCCCTTGATTGTTTTTCAATAAGCAATTTCTTTAGTACTAGTTTTGCATATTTCATACACTATGACATTCATGTCAAGGTCAAAGTCAGTCTTGAAAATATGTGTGTGTTTGAACAACTAAAGGGCAAGGTAATGTTTTTGTTGACATTTAACTTCATCTTAAACTTTCATTACTTTATAAGTTTGATTTGATAATTTGCGGCGGGGGATTATGTCACCTTAGTGACAATGCTTGTTATAGGATATCTATATCGTGCCCATATTCACGCAACAAGTACATGCTCAAGGTACTTGAGTGTAAACGGATGTCTTTTTTATGGCGTTCTTTTAACCAACTCAACACCCTAGGGAGTATTCAACTCATGCAGCCTGTTAGGCACAACGAGTTATCACACAGCCATGTCCTCACAAGGTACCCATTTTGCAACTGGGTAAACTGGGACACATAGTCACAGAACCTTGTCCAAGTTTACTGCACTCTACTATACCTGCAAGTAGGTGTCTGCACATGTTCGTGTGTCCACCATCTGGTCACCTACCAATCGGATGAGTGGGTTCTTTTTAGTGCACAGTTGTGTACTGCACACTAGGGGTTGTGACAACACTGAAAGAGCCGGCAAGTAATGTTTTTTTCACACCTGGTCACAAGTGGGGATCAATCCAGGCACCTTTTGCTTTCTAGCACGTCACCTTAGACAGCCCGCCCACCATGCCCCATGAATGAAACATACATGCATATGCTATTTGTTGCTTGTTTTGGTAACATATGTTAACTAGTTACGTATTCTCTTATATGTTTAGCAAGAATCTGCCTTTACAACAAATGTTATTTTGTTTTACATGTACTTTCTGCTTGCCAGGTTGTTTATCAAGAGGCATCAGTGAGACTAGAAGATGAGTTAGAAGTACAGATAGTAACTGATACCTCTCCAGTCAAGTGCTGTTTGCAGACAAAATGGCCAACAATAGAACTGACATGGAAGTCTGGTTACACTCCCTCCCTGAACTGATCAGAAACCTCTTGTTGAGGTGGATGTTAAGTTGCTGCTCAACGTCGGGTGTTTCATGGAGATCTGAAGCCATGTTGTGTAATTGATGATCTGTCATTGCTGGCAGCATGTGACCAACAGAGAAGGAGGGTAATGGTTAACTTGCCGGCTTCCTCAGAACAACACTCACAAGAAGACAAGGAGACAGATCCTGTACCAGAATTCCTGTACACATAGCTGTTTCACTAAAGTCTTCCAAGCACACTACAATAATCCTCACCCCTAAAGGCTGAATGTCAGGGCTGAGAACAGAATACTGTTTTGGGGTGGTATTACATCACAGCCTGTTTGTGAAACAATGTTATAACTACTGAATTGTCTTTTAAATTTGGACAAGTTTACTACAGCAGTTCATTTCAGCATTTTGTTGTAGTTAAATAGCACTTGTCAAACTAAAATGTGATGTTAGTATCCAGCCTGCAATACCTAGTGTAGTGAGAAGAAAGATTTCCATCTTGTTTGTCAGATACAGAATATGCCTTATTGCGTGACACACATGGTCTAGAGCAAAATATTCAGTGTATCATAATACATAAGTTATTCTGTTGTTATTCTTATGCATGTATTTTTGTTGAAACATTTTATTAATTATGAATCAAACCTAGCACAGTGTCATATGATCTGAGAAAGTAAGAGATTTTGTCTTCACTTGTGATTGAAATACACTCTGTACATCTAGGCCAGTTTCTCACTGTTATGATCAATAAAGGGCAAAATTTATTTTTCTTGTAATCAATTATGAATAGCTTATTTATATGGGAATGAATTTAAAAAATGTGTGGCATGTTTTCAAGGTAATGAAATCAAGGAACAGATTGTTTGTACTGCAATCTTAAACCAATCTCATTGGTTACTGATATGTTGTTGCTGACTACTTTCTGTGAGAGGTCATAGTATTCTGTTTGACATTGCACCTCATTTATATGATTTGAATACTGAGGTTGTTAGGCAATCCATCATTTGTCTGTATGTTGGGTGTCGTATTTTCAGCTGGAGACACTGTTAACATTCATGGTTAAATTCCACTACTCTGTTCTTGAAGGATAGAAATGGTAGGCCCTTGAAGATCAAAGGTACTTGACGTAGAAGAGTATTTCTTTATAATAATGTTTCGATATACACTAACAAACGAAGAGCTTCAAGGACAGACCTCGTCTGCAGCAAGAATAACTTCATGATACTCATTATTTTCTAATTCTGTTTTGATTGTTTACTCTTAAAGTAAGTGCATCTATGTCTTCAAACTTTGTACAAATATTTTACAGCAGTAAATATTCTTTTACATCTAAATTTGTGTTGATTGTTTTTTCATTTACAATAAAAATGTGCTGTCATAACTTCTTGTTTAACATGTCAACCAATCATTTGTGTGCAAGAGTTAGATTGTTTATTGGCTTATAATGCAGGGAGAGATGGTAGCCAGTGTGTATTGTTTATTCTCTTATAATGCAGGGAGAGATGGTAGCCAGTGTGTATTGTTTATTCTCTTATAATGCAGGGAGAGATGGTAGCTGGTGTGTATTGTTTATTCTCTTATAATGCAGGGAGATATGGTAGCTAGTGTGTATTGTGTATTATCTTATAATGCAGGGAGAGATGGTAGCCGGTGTGTATTGTTTATTCTCTTATAATGCAGGGAGAGATGGTAGCCAGTGTGTATTGTTTATTCTCTTATAATGCAGGGAGAGATGGTAGCCGGTGTGTATTGTTTATTCTCTTATAATGCAGGGAGAGATGGTAGCCAGTGTGTATTGATTATTCTCTTATAATGCAGGGAGAGATGGTAGCCAGTGTGTATTGTGTATTATCTTATAATGCAGGGAGAGATGGTAGCCAGTGTGATTTGTTTATTCTCTTATAATGCAGGGTGAGATGGTAGCCGGTGTGTATTGTGTATTATCTTATAATGCAGGGAGAGATGGTAGCCAGTGTGTATTGTGTATTATCTTATAATGCAGGGAGAGATGGTAGCCAGTGTGTATTATTTATTGGCTTATAATGCAGGGAGAGATGGTAGCCAGTGTGTATTGTGTATTATCTTATAATGCAGGGAGAGATGGTAGCCGGTGTGTATTGTTTATTCTGTTATAATGCAGGGAGAGATTGTAGCCAGTGTGTATTGTGTATTATCTTATAATGCAGGGAGAGATGGTAGCCAGTGTGTATTGTGTATTATCTTATAATGCAGGGAGAGATGGTAGCCGGTGTGTATTGTTTATTCTCTTATAATGCAGGGAGAGATTGTAGCCAGTGTGTATTGTGTATTATCTTATAATGCAGGGAGAGATGGTAGCCAGTGTGTATTGTTTATTCTCTTATAATGCAGGGAGAGATGGTAGCCAGTGTGTATTGTGTATTATCTTATAATGCAGGGAGAGATGGTAGCCAGTGTGTATTATTTATTGGCTTATAATGCAGGGAGAGATGCTAGCCAATGTGTATTGTTTCTGTCCCCTGTGTTATAATGCACCATGGTTATCCATACTTTTTAATTTCTTAGCCCCTGGTGTATAATGCAAGGAGGTGAAGTTATCAGTATTGGTCATGATGCATGAAGTTTTCAGTCAGCAGATAAATACAATTAAATATTAATTTCTGTGAGAGGTGCTAAAAGCGCAACGGCAATAAGATTTTCTGATTACCCAGATTTATGCTCCAAATGGCTTTCAGTCTTTTAATTGAATTGTATCTCTTGCTATTAAACAGAACACAAGACCTCACACTTCCAATAAAGAAATTATCAAACATGCCCAACCCTGTTCTGCCTATCCCCCACCCAACATCACTTGACAGGAGCTGTACATCGCAGTCATATTTTCTTAAACTGGGATTATCACTTCCAATTTTGTCATTTTTGGCCGGCGTGCAAGATTTGTTTGCAGTTTTGAACATGGCTGTCTATGGGATAGATTAAAATTACGTTATACTTCTGGTGCTTACTCAGGTGTCATTCGTTAACTTATCAACGGAAAGATGAAAGGAAATTATGTTCAAGTAGCTGAAGATGATTTACAAGATGTTTGCAAACTATCAAAAGAAAATGACTTCTACTCAATTTATGAAAAATATTCTTGCAACAGTTAATTATCATGTAAGTCTATGGAAATTTCACTAATGATGACTTGCTTATGTCCAACTACTGTACTTCTCGTTGGATGGCTGATAACCCTTGAGAATTTCCATTAGTTCATTAGTGGCCACTATGCCACAACGGGAGACGGTGATTTCGTAGACTGAACCAGTTCGTAGACGCGGTGGATTCGTAGCCCAGACTGGTTCGTAGACGGTGATTTCGTAGACGTGTATTAATAATTGAATAATAGTATATATTAAGTTTGATTTTTACTTAGATTGTGTAGTGAGCATCTCTTACAGGTGAAGTCCATCTGCAGGTGCCCTTTCGTCATCTGGCGGTAGGTAGCGATGTCGATCCCTGTGTCGCAAAGGCGATGCTGCCACTGATCGCAGCTGTCGCACTGGATGGCATGTTGTCTAGGACGCACTTCTTTCACACATTCAACGCATAGAGCCATGGTTGATGCTGAATGATTTCTTCTTACCTTCTTGAGATTTATATACCATAAGTGTTTGTACAGGTAAACTTTGTCGGCGGATCAGACAAAATTAGTCTACTCATAATTTCCCGACTGTTTTCATTGTTGTGGGTGGATTAACAGGTTTCACTGAGTTGTTGTGAATGTTAATTAGTAAGTGGTGAGTTGTTTTGATTGCGAAATACTGTGTGTAGGAGATGTAAGTGTTTTCTTAAGAAGTGTTTTCTGCTACTTCTCTGCTGGTCTGCGTAATTGAATGTTGAATGACGATACTTACCTCTTACCTAATACATATCTTTTGGTTTAAACAAACAACATTTATGCGACGCTGTTTTTTATTACTAAGATAATCAATATTAAAATCCCCCCGTAATTACCATATCTATGTCTAAATCAGATGCGTTTCCGACATATCAATAAGATCCCAGTAACGATTACTCTTAATTCAGCACGGTAGAAAGTGACGATCAAGGTATGATGATTTCTACAAGTAACTTTTACCCACACTGATTCTATGCAGACACCTTTCGGTTACATTAAAGTCATAATATCGATTTTCATCATCATTGAGGTTGAACTTTTCCCATTTTACTAACGTCTACGAATCCACCGCTCAATCCGCCTACGAATCCACTGGATTTCAACGTCTACGAACCAGTCTGGTCTACGAATTCACCTACACAACGGCAAGTCATTGCAAAGTCCCTTTAAAAAATTATCCAGGCTCTGATATCTCTTTCGTTGGCGGCCGTCTGAATGATGGAGAATTTTTCCTTGGTCGAAACAGCACAAAACTCTCTCCTAAACCTCAGATCGTGTTGACACGAACACTGGGGATAGTTAGCCGAGCTGAGTCTGATCGTTTCGGCTCGGGGAACTGATTTCTTGTATGTTCACCAGTTGATGATGCCAACTGAAAAATATGAAAATGAACTGGCGGCGTTTATGTAATTTTAGCTATCACCTTGTCAGTGTATCATGTTTCGGGACTGGTTAACTCACTGAGGCGCATTTACACTTCGTCCAGCGAAGAGTGCCAACAGTAACGTTACCCACCATCCGCCTGTGTGCATAAATTGGCTCTATTTGTAGTGCAGGATGAGTTAAAATTATATTATATACATACCAACAGTTACGTAAGTATTCTTCCCACCCACTACAGTGTCATTCCTTTGAATGTGCTTCATGGCTTTCAAAGGAAGGGTCGTGTGCAGCTTGGGTCGGGTAATACCGCGTGTGTGCGTGCGCAATTTGTTTTGAAACTCTTCTCTTTGGGATTAATTACAATGTAATTACAATATAAAGGGTCGAACCACTTAGCGTTACCTCTGTTAGTCAGCGGGAGAAAGAATAGGTGGGAACGGAAGGAACTCTTTCCGTAACAGAATCTATAGGGTATTGTTCCATAGTGGTTAGGAAGTACTGGTTTCAGCGCATGTGATGATGGTCACCACTGATCACGATGCGAGTCTGAATTAAGAGTTTCCGTTTTTTCAGCAGAAGAAATTTTCAATTTCTCAGAGGTAGTTACTTGATGTTTTCTGTCATTGCTCCACCTCTCAAAATATTTTTTTACAGTTGATTTTGATTCAATTTATAGTAAAAGACACGAAACGACATCAAGAACAGTGTACGTGATCAGCCGGTGATATGCATGCATAATGCTTGCTCCATGTAAATGGAGTATACTTTGTCCGTAATTACCTCACACTCACATCTTGGTCCAGGATTTTTAGCCTATAATGTGTAATGTGTACATGAGCGATACTCGTATATTGATTTTACCCTATTCCTATGATATGATATAACATCGCTGTGTTGGTTGTCCCCCGAGCTGATGAGGATGCTAAGATGTACAGTGATGTGTGCATATATCATTCCTGTTTTGTTTGTACCCTTATGTAGTTAATGCAATAGTACTCAAAGTTATTGTGACACACATACACCAAACATAATCAGTATTAAACGCGAGTGTAACGCTATTACATAGAATATGCCCTGCTACTTGCACGTTTCGTGCAATTCGAACAACAGCTTGGATGCGTTTCTTTGACCATTTTAATACACTCGAATTCAGAAATTGGTTTCTAAATATAACCGATGGAAAAGTCTTCCTCTGATTCTGTGCGCAGTGATGTGTGTGTGCCAATGCTGATACTACAAGTATAAGTACAGTGATATATACACCCGTGCATTAATTAAGCACCACCCTATTTTGATAATAAGATGTGATGCTACAGAAAAGTTAGGGTATAGCCATCAATTTATTCAACCTATAGTTAAAGAAGCTGTATCCATTGACGGTTTTACAAATACCATAACCTTTTCTTTTCTTTATGAAAGAATATGTTGATGAAAATGTGGTGGGACTGAATTTTTACCCAAAATAACTATTTCTCTCCTGCTCAAACTACACAATTAAATATAGTTTTGACTAAAAATAACAATTCTGTTACATACAAAGATGACATTTACACATCAAGTAAGCTTTAGTTATGCATAATCAGGAAGAACCCGAATGTCAAAGATTCAGACCTTTTCCCAACAATTCAGATTGCTAATTGACAAAAACTTAAGAAGGCCACATTAATAAGATTTTGGAATAAATCTTTTATGATTTTGAGTTTATTGTATTGAATAAACACTTCTCCTTGCCTGATACTCATAATTACAGCTAAAATCTGTTTGTTTTGTTTGTAAAGGAACGTTTACTGCGTTCTAAAATTTTACTTTTTTTTAGTTTGACTAACTTTTTCGAAATCTTAGTGTACAAACTTTCATCCATTCACAATAAATAACAAATTTATAGGCCACATAACAATCAATTATTACTTTCACTTTTCAAAATAAGGTAACTTGTTTTAGGAGAGAAAAACTCCTGTTTTAAATATAGGCAATTATCCTAATTAAGTACATGGTAATTTCAATGATGTTTTCATTTTTGAAATGTTAAATGCTTTTCTATCAAATTTTAAAGGTCAATTTGGGAAAGAGTTTATAATTTCATTTCAGACAAAATTAATTGGTAAAAATACAGGGTGGTGCTTATTTTATGCACGGATGTATATATGTATGTCATCCATATTTTTTTAACCTGATGCTAATAATGCAAGTAAGTGCCGTGATCTGTATGTATATCATCTGTTTCGTTTGCAAATTCAGGTTTCTAATGAAATAAGAGAGAATGTGATGCTATTCCTGTATTGTTTTTACGCCTAGGCTTTTAATGCGCAGAGAGACCTTGATGGGTGTGTATATCATCGTAGTTCTTATGTGAGGACACCCTATCATCGCTCTGTTGTTTCAACCCAAAGCTTATACTGAAGGGAAGGACAATGATCAATGTTCATATCCATTCTGTATTGCCCGATGTATAGAGGTCCAACGAACAGTGTGTGTGTCAGAGCTGTTTTTCTATACGATATCCAATCTCATGTGCAAACTCCGGCACACGTGCGTTGCCTATTTATACAGTAAATATTTAGAAAACACAGTCACTGAAGGGTCTGTCTGACAAACACAAACTCCTTGTTCACACTTGGTTGTGGACTATAAAGGGATCTGGAAATATACCTACGTGGTGATACAATGAACTTGTTTCGTTAGCATTCAATGAATTCTCTTGGCGGGAAAAGCACGCCCCAGTTGATGCTGCGGAGATCTGTCACGTGCATGGATGTTGATCAGCTTCTTGACTTTCAACCTCGGTTTCGTCTCCAAGCATGCGCAATCATTGTGGCAGCCAGCTTCTTTCTATTTCCCGAATAATTATTAATAACTGTATATTGATAACAATGGATCAATAACAACGATTGAATTCACTGCTGTTTAAAGCTTGTGTTTAAATCTCCTTCCTTTGTCTGTCGCATGTCCCACCAGTCCTTTAGGTCGAACCCGCCACGGTCAAATACAATTTCGTGTATAAAACAATACTCCCGGCAGACACGGGTGGAATTCAGGGTAAACAAACGACCAATTAGCGAACCCCCACCCTCCTAATTACCACAGCGACTTTTGAGATTCACTAGAAAAGGTATTCGTTCTGAAGATGGTGAAACCTACGGGATCATTCAATAATTGTTGAAACAGTCAGCATACGGACGGTCATTATGTGAATTAATGCTGATTGAAACGTTTTGTAAAATATATGGGAGTGAGACAATTCTCAAGAGCAATGCACTGAGAAGCCGACTCAGTATTCGTGCTTTTACCAGATTCAATAATGGTTGTTAGTGAAACCATATGGAACAGATATTTTGGTAACTGAGAGAAGAGCAATTGAGCGATTGTATAGAAATGTGTGTATTTGCGCTCGATTCAGAAAATATTTACTTCTGGTACTTTCTCTGTTCAGTTTACTGTAAAGGAGGGAACTAGGCAGCCATGACACAGGAACAAGTGCGGACCTTCCTTCATTGCTGTCTCGACATCCACAGATTATTCCATGACGATTCGAAATTGTAATCCCCTCGGCTTTCTCAGTTTACTGCTGAGACAGACTGATATGTTTAGATTCTAGTAAATATGTTAACAGCTTAGAGATACATATTCACAATGATCAAAGTTTATAAATTTAGTGATACATTTTCTTGCACTCGCTGATTCGTGTCAAGTGACATTTTTTGCTTTTCCATAGCATCAGCATGCCTCCGTTTGAACTGACGCCACCGTTGTCCTCTATATGACCTGACACCACCGTGGTCCTCTGTGTGAACTGACGCCACCGTGGTCCTCTATATGAACTGACACCACCGTTGTCCTCTGTGTGAACTGACGCCACCTTGGTCCTCTATATGAACTGACACCACCGTGGTCCTCTGTTTGAACTGACGCCACCGTGGTTCTCTATGTGAACTGACACCACCGTCGTCCTCTGTGTGAATTGACACCACCGTGGTCCTCTATGTGAACTGACGCCACCTTGGTCCTCTATATGAACTGACACCACCGTGGTCCTGTATGTGAACTGACACCACCATGGTCCTGTATGTGAACTGACGCCACCGTGGTCCTCTATGTGAACTGACGCCACCGTGGTCCTCTATATGAACTGACACCACCGTTGTCCTCTGTGTGAACTGACGCCACCTTGGTCCTCTATATGAACTGACACCACCGTGGTCCTCTGTTTGAACTGACGCCACCGTGGTTCTCTATGTGAACTGACACCACCGTGGTCCTCTGTGTGAATTGACACCACCGTGGTCCTCTATGTGAACTGACGCCACCTTGGTCCTCTATATGAACTGACACCACCGTGGTCCTCTATGTGAACTGACGCCACCGTGGTCCTCTATATGAACTGACACCACCGTTGTCCTCTGTGTGAACTGACGCCACCTTGGTCCTCTATATGAACTGACACCACCGTGGTCCTCTGTTTGAACTGACGCCACCGTGGTTCTCTATGTGAACTGACACCACCGTGGTCCTCTGTGTGAATTGACACCACCGTGGTCCTCTATGTGAACTGACGCCACCTTGGTCCTCTTAATGAACTGACACCACCGTGGTCCTCTATGTGAACTGACACCACCGTGGTCCTCTGTGTGAACTGACGCCACCGTGGTCCTCTATATGAACTGACACCACCGTTGTCCTCTGTGTGAACTGACGCCACCTTGGTCCTCTATATGAACTGACACCACCGTGGTCCTCTGTTTGAACTGACGCCACCGTGGTTCTCTATGTGAACTGACACCACCGTGGTCCTCTGTGTGAATTGACACCACCGTGGTCCTCTATGTGAACTGACGCCACCTTGGTCCTCTATATGAACTGACACCACCGTGGTCCTGTATGTGAACTGACACCACCATGGTCCTGTATGTGAACTGACGCCACCGTGGTCCTCTATGTGAACTGACGCCACCGTGGTCCTCTATATGAACTGACACCACCGTTGTCCTCTGTGTGAACTGACGCCACCTTGGTCCTCTATATGAACTGACACCACCGTGGTCCTCTGTTTGAACTGACGCCACCGTGGTTCTCTATGTGAACTGACACCACCGTGGTCCTCTGTGTGAATTGACACCACCGTGGTCCTCTATGTGAACTGACGCCACCTTGGTCCTCTATATGAACTGACACCACCGTGGTCCTCTATGTGAACTGACACCACCGTGGTCCTCTGTGTGAATTAACGCCACCGTGGTCCTCTAGCTATGGGAAATGACGCCACCGTGGTCGTCTAGCTATGGGAACTGACGCCAACGTGGTCGTCTAGCTATGTGAACTGACGCCACCGTGGTACTCTATGTGAACTAACGCCACCATGGTCCTCTATGTGAACTCATACCACAGTGGTCCTCTTTGTGACCTGACGCCACCGTGGTCCTTTAGCTATGGTAACTGACGCCACCATGGCCGTCTAGCTATGGGAACTGACGCCACCGTGGTACTCTATGGGAACTGACGCCACCATGGTCCTGTATGTGAACTGACGCCACCGTGGTCCTCTGTGAACTGACGCCACCGTGGTCCTCTATGTGAACTGACGCCACCATGGTCCTGTATGTGAACTGACACCACCATGGTCCTGTATGTGAACTGACACCACCGTGGTCCTCTATGTGAACTGACACCACCGTGGTCCTCTGTGTGAATTAACGCCACCGTGGTCCTCTAGCTATTGGAAATGACGCCACCGTGGTCGTCTAGCTATGGGCACTGACGCCACCGTGGTCGTCTAGCTATGGGAACTGACGCCAACGTGGTCGTCTAGCTATGTGAACTGACGCCACCGTGGTACTCTATGTGAACTAACGCCACCATGGTCCTCTATGTGAACTCATACCACAGTGGTCCTCTTTGTGACCTGACGCCACCGTGGTCCTTTAGCTATGGTAACTGACGCCACCATGGCCGTTTAGCTATGGGAACTGACGCCACCGTGGTACTCTATGGGAACTGACGCCACCATGGTCCTCTATGTGAACTGACGCCACCATGGTCCTGTATGTGAACTGACACCACCATGGTCCTGTATGTGAACTGACGCCACCGTGGTCCTCTATGTGAACTGACGCCACCATGGTCCTGTATGTGAACTGACACCACCGTGGTCCTCTGTGTGAACTGACACCACCGTGAGCCTCAAGTTTAGCTTTCCATGGTGGACTTTTATGTAATCTGACGCCACGATACACCTGTGTGAGCATTGGCCATGTATGGAAACATAACTGTTTCAAAATATCCACTGTTACAAAAATGTTAGCGCGAATATCTGTTGAAGACATGTACTTTGTGCGAATATGTCTTGTCTTCATGTTATTTGTTACACCGATAGTCTATCCTGTTCATTTCGTTATGTGGATAAGTTTTCAGTTGTCATGATACTTTTGTCAAGAGTATGTTTGATTTTCAGCGTGAGTTATTGTTGTTCGTTAAAAATCAACAGTCCTAGAATGTTGAAATGTCCCTTCGTTGTTTTGTCAGCCTCCGTACTAGACAAGGCAATCAACACGTCCTTCGGGCACAAGCCCAACTGCCCATTCAAGGTCTTCGTCCAGGGCCTGAACACGGCCTTAGAACACCACATAACATAAAGCGGAACTATTTCTCTATGAAACAGTGCCTCGGGCTTTTCAGCTAGAATTAATCCCCGGCGTGAACCCCCTTTATCAAACGCTTCACATCGCACAAGTGCACAATCTGGTAATTTGTTTGTCAAAAGCGAAAATGTTTGTTTAATTTGATTTTAACAAATATGGCGGTTTTGTTGTAGAAGCTATTTATTGTTGGCAGGCCACGTGGGTTTAATGATGCTCCTCACGTGCTGCGCGGCTCTCTTGTTTTCGCTATGGTAATAAAATATCTCTCTATGATGTATACGATACAAGATGAACGAAATAATATGCCGTTAAAGATCAATCAGGATGTTATCACGTTAATCAGTTGAAATACGTACTACACAATATAACACACAGTTAATCGTGCCCATGAACACGGCAGAAAACACAATGTCACTTGACCCTTCACAATACACCATGTCCAGCAGCGCTACAGAATACCCAGAATACTACAGAATATACTCTGAACATGTACACTTCGGAATATAATATCAACATGCATACTACAGAATACACTATGAACATGCATACTACAGAATATACTCTGAACATGTACACTTCGGAATATAATATGAACATGCATACTACAGAATATACTCTGAACATGTACACTTCGGAATATAACATCAACATGCATACTACAGAATATACCCTGAACATGTACACTTCGGAATATAATATCAACATGCATACTACAGAATACACTATGAACATGCATACTACAGAATATACTCTGAACATGTACACTTCGGAATATAATATGAACATGCATACTACAGAATACACTATGAACATGCATACTACAGAATATACTCTGAACATGTACACTTCGGAATATAATATGAACATACATACTACAGAATATACTATGAACATGTACACTTCGGAATATAATATGAACATGCATACTACAGAATACACTATGAACATGCATACTACAGAATATACTATGAACATGTACACTTCGGAATATAATATGAAGATGCATACTACAGAATATGCTATGCCTCTGCATACTTCAGAACACACTAAGCCCCTGCGTACGATAGAATATACTACGCCCATGCAAGCTACAGAATATACTATGACCATGCAAGCTACAGAATATACCATGCCCCTGAATACTATAGAATATACTATGACCCTGCATACTTCAGAACATACTAACATACTAACCCCATGCATACAGAATATACTATGGTAGAATATACTACGCCCATGCAAGCTACATAGAATATACTGCATGACCATGCAAGCTACAGAATATACTATGACCATGCATACTTCGGAACATACTAAGCCCCTGCGTACGGTAGAATATACTACGTCCATGCAAGCTACAGAATATACTATGATCCTGCATACTTCAGAACATACTAAGCCCCCAGAAACATACAACCCCTGCATACGGTAGAATATACCCATGCAAGCTACAGAATATACTATGATCTACAGAATACACTATGACCATGCATACAGAATCTATGTCCATGCATACTTCAGAAATACTATGACACAGCATAGTAAAGAACATACTATGACCCTGCGTGAGACAGAATATACTATGCCCCTGCAAGCTACAGAATATTCTATGACCATGCACACTACACATACCCACTACTGTTCACAACCCTCTACATCCCCCCTACTGTTCACAACCCTCTACATACCCCTACTGTTCACAACCCTCTACATACCCACTACTGTTCACAACCCTCTACATTCCCCCTACTCTTCACAGCCCTCTACATACCCCCTACTGTTCACAACCCTCTACAACCCCCTACTGTTCACAGTCTTCTACACGCCCCCTACTGTTCACAACCCTCTAGATACCAACTACTGTTCACAGCGCTCTACATACCCCCTACTGTTCACAGCCCTCTATACGCCCTTACTGTTCACAACCCTCTATATACCCACTTCTGTTCACAATCCTCTACATACCCACACTACTGTTCACAGCTCTCTACATACCCTCTACACACCCTCTACTGTTCAGAACCCTCTACACGTCCCCTACTGTTCACAACGCTCTACATACAGCCTCCTGTTCACAGCCCTTTACATACCCTCAACTATTCAGAACCCTTTAGAAAACTCTACTGTTCACAACCCTCTACACGCCCCTACTGTTCATAGCCCTCTACACGCCCCCTACTGTTCACAAACCTCTACATGCCCCCTACTGTTCACAACCCATCTTCATACTCCCACCTGTTCACAACCCTCTACACGCCCACTACTGTTTACAACCCTCTATATACCCCTACTGTTCACAACCCTCTACACGCCCCCTACTGTTCACAATCCTCTACATACCTCCTACTGTTCACAACCCTCTACACGCCCCCTACTGTTCACAACCCTCTACACGCCCCCTACTGTTTACAACCCTCTATATCCCCCCTACTGTTCACAACCCTCTTCACGCCCCTACTGTTCACAACCCTCTACACGCCCCCTACTGTTCACATCCCTCTACATACCCACTACTGTTCACAATCCTCTACATGCCCCTTACTGTTCACAGCCCTCCACAACCCCTACTGTTCACAACCCTGTATATACCCCCTACTGTTCTCAACCCTCTACATACCTTTACTGTTCACGCAACTCTACATGCCACCTACTGTTCACAACCCTCTACACGCCCCCTACTGTTCACAACCCTCTACACGCCCCCTACTGTTCACAACCCTCTACATGCAACCTCCTGTTCATAGCCCTTTACACGCCCCTACTGTTCACAACCCTTTAAACGCCCCCTACTGTTCAGATCCCTCTACACGCCCCCTACTGTTCAGAACCCTCTACACGCCCCCTACTGTTCACAACCCTCTACACACACCCTACTGTTCACAACCTCTTTATACCCCCTACTGTTCACAACACTCTATATACCCTTTACTGTTCACAAATCACTACATGCTCCCTACTGTTCAAAACCCTCTACACGTCCCCAACTGTTCACAACCCTCTACATAACCCCTACTGTTCACAACCCTCTACGTGCCCCCTACTGTTCACAGCCCTCTTCACGCCCTCTACTGTTCACGACCCTCTACACGACCCCTACTGTTCACAACCCTCTACACGCCCACTACTGTTCACAACCCTCTACTCGCCCCCTACTGTTCAGATCCCTCTACACACACCCTACTGTTCACAACCCTCTTTATACCCCCTACTGTTCACAACCCTCTACATACCCTTTACTGTTCACAAATCACTACATATTCCCTACTGTTCACAACCCTCTACACGCCCCCAACTGTTCACAACCCTCTACATACCCCCTACTGTTCACAACCCTCTACGTGCCCCCTACTGTTCACAACCCTCTACACGCCCCCTACTGTTCACAGCCCTCTTCACGCCCTCTACTGTTCACGACCCTCTACACGCCCCCTACTGTTCACAACCCTCTACACGCCCACTACTGTTCACAACCCTCTACACGCCCACTACTGATTACAACCCTCTACACGCCCCCTAGTGTTCACAGCCCTTTACACGACCCATACTGTTAACAACCCTCTACACGCCCACTACTGTTCACAACCCTCTACACGCCCCCTACTGTTCTCAACCCTCTAAACGCCCCCTACTGTTCACAACCCTCTACATTCCCACTACTGTTTACAACCCTCTGTATACCCCTTCTGTTCACAACCCTCTATATACTCCCTACTGTTCACAACCCTCTACACGCCCACTACTGTTCACAACCCTCTACATACCCCCTACTGTTCACAGCCCTCTATATACCCACTACTGTTCACAACCCTCTACATACCCCCTACTATTCACAGCCCTCTACAAACCCCTACTGTTCACAGTCTTCTACACGCCCCCTACTGTTCACAAACCTCTAGATACCCACTACTGTTCACAGGGCTCTACATGCCCCCTACTATTCACAGCCCTATACACGCCCCTACTGTTCCCAACCCTCTATTTACCCATTACTGTTCACAATCCTCTGCATACCCACACTACTGTTCACAGCTCTCTACATACCCTCTACTGTTCACAACCCTCTACACACCCTCTACTGTTCAGAACCCTTTACACGACCCCTACTGTTCACAACGCTCTACATACAGCCTCCTGTTCACAGCCCTTTACATACCCTCAACTATTCAGAACCCTTTAGAAACCCCCTACTGTTCACAGCCTTCAACACGCCCCGACCGTTCACAACCCTCTATATACCCCCTACTGTTTACAGCCCTCTACATACTCTTTACTGTTTACAACCCTCTATATACCCCTACTGTTCACAACCCTCTACACGCCCCCTACTGTAAACAACCCTCTAAATACTCCCTACTGTTAACAACCCTCTACACGCCCCCTACTGTTAACAACCCTCTACATACCCCCTACTGTTCACAACCATCTACAAGCACCCTACTGTTCACATCCCTCTACAGACTCCCACTACTGTTGACAGCACTCTTCATATGCTCTACTGTTCACAACCCTCTACATACTTCCTACTGTTCACAACCTTCTACACACTCCCTACTGTTAACAACCCTCTACATACTCCCTACTGTTCACAGCCCTCTACATGCCCCCTACTGTTCACAACCCACTACATGCCCCCTAATGTTCTCAACCCTCTACATGACCCCTACTGTTCACAACCCACTACATGCCCCCTACTGTTCACAACCGTCCACATACCCCCTACTGTTCACAGCCCTCTATACGCCCCTACTGTTCACAGCCCTCTTCACGCCCCCTACTGTTAACAACCCTCTACATACTCCCTACTGTTCACAGCCCTCTACATGCCCCCTACTGTTCACAACCCACTACGTGCCCCCTACTGTTCACACAACCCTCCACATACCCCCTACTGTTCACAGCCCTCTACACGCCCCTACTGTTCACATCCCTCTCACGCCCCCTACTGTTAATAACCCCTCTACATTCCCACTACCGTTTACAACCCTTCTGTATACCCTTCTGTTCACAACCTCTATACTCCCTACTGTTCACAACCCTCTACACGCCCACTACTGTTCACAACCCTCTACATACCCCCTACTATTCACAGCCCTCTACAAACCCCTACTGTTCACAGTCTTCTACACGCCCCCTACTGTTCACAACCCTCTAGATACCCACTACTGTTCACAGGGCTCTACATGTCCCCTACTATTCACAGCCCTATACACGCCCCTACTGTTCCCAACCCTCTATTTACCCATTACTGTTCACAATCCTCTGCATACCCACACTACTGTTCACAGCTCTCTACATACCCTCTACTGTTCACAACCCTCTACACACCCTCTACTGTTCAGAACCCTTTACACGACCCCTACTGTTCACAACGCTCTACATACAGCCTCCTGTTCACAGCCCTTTACATACCCTCAACTATTCAGAACCCTTTAGAAACCCCCTACTGTTCACAGCCTTCTACACGCCCCGACCGTTCACAACCCTCTATATACCCCCTACTGTTTACAGCCCTCTACATACTCTTTACTGTTTACAACCCTCTATATACCCCTACTGTTCACAACCCTCTACACGCCCCCTACTGTAAACAACCTCTAAATACCCCTACTGTTAACAACCCTCCACACGCCCCTCACTGTTAACAACCCTCTACATACCCCCTCAACTGTTCACAACCATCTACAAGCCCCCTAATTGTTCACATCCCCTCTACAGACTCTCACCACTGTTGACAGCACTTCATATGCTTCTACTGTTCACAACCTCTACATACTTCCTACTGTTCACACAACCTTCTACATACCCCTACTGTTAACAACCCTCTACATACTCCCTACTGTTCACAGCCCTCTACATGCCCCCTACTGTTCACAACCCACTACATGCCCCCTAATGTTCACAACCCTCTACATGACCCCTACTGTTCACAACCCACCACATGCCCCCAACTGTTCACAACCGTCCACATACCCCCTACTGTTCACAGCCCCTATACATCGCCCCTACTGTTCACAGCCCTTCACGCCCCCCTTACTGTTAACAACCCTACATACCCTACTCGTTCACAGCCCCCACTACTGCCCCCACCCACAACCCACTTCATGTGCCCCCACTGTTCACACCAACCCTCCACATACCCCTCTACTGTTCACAGCCCCTACACGCCCCCTACTGTTCACATCCCTTCTTCACGCCCCTTTACTGTTAACAACCCTACATTCCCACTACTGCCTTTACAACCCTCTGTATACCCCTTCTGTTCACAACCCTCTATATACCCCCTACTCGTTCACAACCCTCCCCACACCCACCACTGTTCACAACCCTCTACATACCCCCCTACTTCATTCACAGCCCTTCTACAAACCCCCTCACCGTTCACAGTCTTTACACGCCCCCTACTGTTCACAACCCTCGATACCTTACTCTACTGTTCACAGGGCCTCTACATGCCCCCTACTATTCACAGCCCCATACACGCCCCCTACTGTTCTAACCCCATTTACCTATTACTTGTTCACAATCCTTCTGCATACTCCATTACTCTACTGTTCACAGTTTCTACATACCCTCTACTGTTCACAACCCTCTACACACCCTCTACTGTTCAGAACCCTTTACACGACCCCTACTGTTCACAACGCTCTACATACAGCCTCCTGTTCACAGCCCTTTACATACCCTCAACTATTCAGAACCCTTTAGAAACCCCCTACTGTTCACAGCCTTCTACACGCCCCGACCGTTCACAACCCTCTATACCCCCTACACTGTTCACAGCCCTCTACATACTCTTTACTGTTTACAACCCTCTATACACCCCTACTGTTCACAACCCTCTACACGCCCCCTACTGTTAACAACCCTCTAAATACTCCCTACTGTTAACAACCCTCTACACGCCCCCTACTGTTAACAACCCTCTACATACCCCCTACTGTTCACAACCATCTACACGCCCCCTACTGTTCACAACCCTCTACAGACTCCCACTACTGTTGACAGCACTCTTCATATGCTCTTCTGTTCACAACCCCTCTACATACTTCCTCACTGTTCACAAACCTTTCTACACACTCCCTTACTGTTCACAACCCTCTACATACCCCTACTGTTCACAACCTCTACATGCCCCCTACTGTTCACAACCCACTACATGCCCCCTACTGTTCACAACCCTCCACATACCCCCTACTGTTCACAGCCCTCTACACGCCCCTACTGTTCACAGCCCTCTTCACGCCCCCTACTGTTAACAACCCTCTACATACTCCCTACTGTTCACAGCCCTCTACATGCCCCCTACTGTTCACAACCCACTACGTGCCCCCTACTGTTCACACAACCCTCCACATACCCCCTACTGTTCACAGCCCTCTACACGCCCCTACTGTTCACATCCCTCTTCACGCCCCTACTGTTAACAACCCTCTGCATACTCCCTACTGTTCACAGCCCTCTACATACTCCCTACTGTTCAAAGCCCTCTTCACGCCCCTACTGTTCACAACCCTCTACATACCCACTAATGTTCACAACCCTCTACATGCCCCTTACTGTTCACATCCCTCTACACGACCCTACTGTTCATAGCCCTCTACACGCCCCCTACTGTTCACAACCCTCTACTTACTCCCTACTGTTCACAGCCCTATACATGCCCCCTACTGTTCACAACCCTCCACATACCCCTACTGTTCACAACCCTCTCCACGCCCCTACTGTTCACAACCCTCTACATACCCCTACTGTTCACAACCCTTCACGCCCCCTACTGTTCACAACTCTATATACCCACTCACTGTTCACAACTCTCTACGCCCCTTCTCTGTTCACAGCCCTCTCTTCACGACCCTACTTGTTCGTAGCCCCTACACACGCCCCCTACTGTTCACAACCCTACATACCCCCTACTGTTCACAACCCTACGTACTCCCTACTTCGTTCAGATCCCTCTACACGCCCACTACTGTTAACAACCCTCTGAATACCCCTACTGTTCACAACCCTCTACACGCCCCCTACTGTTCACAATCCTCTGCATACCCCCTACTTTTCACAACCCTCTACACGCCCCCTACTGTTCAGAACCCTCTTCACGCCCCTACTGTTCACAACCCTCTACACGCACCCTACTGTTCACAGCCCTCTTCACGCCCCTACTGTTCACATCCCTCTACATACCCACTACTGTTCACAATCCTCTACATGCCCCTTACTGTTCACTGCCCTCCACACCCCCCTACTGTTCACAACCCTGTATATACCCCCTACTGTTCTCAACCCTCTACATACCTTTACTGTTCACGCAACTCTACATGCCACCTACTACCGTTCACAACACCTCTACACGCCCCTACTGTTCACCACACCCTCTACACGCCCCCTACTGTTCACAACCCTCTACATGCAACCTCCTGTTCATAGCCCTTTACACGCCCCTCTCTACTGTTCACAACCCTTTAAACGCCCCCCTACTGTTCAGATCCCTCTACACGCCCCCTACTGTTCACAAACCTCTACACGCCCCCTACTGTTCACAACCCCTCTACACACACTCTTACTACTGTTCACAACCCTCTTTATACCCCCTACTGTTCACAACACTCCACATGCCTCTTACTGTTCACAGCTCCTCCACACCCCCTACTGTTCACAACCCTGTATATACCCCCTACTGTTCTCAACCTCTACATACCTTTGACTGTTCACGCAACTCTACATGCCACCTACTGTTCACAACCCTCTACACGCCCCCTACTGTTCACAACCTCTACACGCCCCCTACTGTTCACAACCCTCTACATGCAACCTCCTGTTCATAGCCCTTTACACGCCCCTACTGTTCACAACCCTTTAAACGCCCCCTACTGTTCAGATCCTCTACACGCCCCCTACTGTTCACAACCCTCTACACGCCCCCTACTGTTCACAACCCTCTACACACACCCTACTGTTCACAACCCTCTTTATACCCCCTACTGTTCACAACACTCCACATGCCTCTTACTGTTCACAGCCCTCCACACACCCCTACTGTTCACAACCCTGTATATACCCCCTACTGTTCTCAACCTCTACATACCTTGACTGTTCACGCAACTCTACATGCCACCTACTGTTCACAACCTCTACACGCCCCCTACTGTTCACAACCTCTACACGCCCCTACTGTTCACAACCCTCTACATGCAACCTCCTGTTCATAGCCCTTTACACGCCCCTACTGTTCACAACCCTTTAAACGCCCCCTACTGTTCAGATCCCTCTACACGCCCCCTACTGTTCACATCCCTCTACACGCCCCTTACTGTTCACAACCCTCTACACACACCCTACTGTTCACAACCCTCTTTATACCCCCTACTGTTCACAACACTCTACATACCCTTTACTGTTCACAAATCACTACATACTCCCTACTGTTCACAACCCTCTACACGCCCCCAACTGTTCACAACCCTCTACATACTCCCACTACTGTTCACAGCACTCTTCATACGCTCTATTGTTCACAACCCTCTACATACCCCCTACTGTGCACAACAATCTACACACCCTCTACAAAGTACAACCTTCTACAGTACAATTCTCCTCTTACCCTCACTACAGTTCATAATTCTGTCCACAACCTCTACTGTTCGCAATCCCGTACATACCATCTACAGTTCAACATACCCTTGTAAGTTCAAAATCCTCTACATACCCTCTACAGTCCACAAACCACACAATCCTCTACATACTTCAACATTAATGGCATTTAACGCTACTACCGAACACTGTCGTTACATTCATCTAGATAACCTGTACTTAACACTGCATCCATCCACAACAAACCGAAAAGAAATCACAACCCGGACAATCCTTAACAAATCATAAAGAGTTCACTACGTTCAAAATCCTTAACCAACCATATAGCGATCATGACCTTCACAATCCTCAACAAACCACAATGGAATCACAACCTTCACAATCCTCAACAAACCATAAAGAGATCACAACCTTGACAATCCTTAACAAACCATAAAGAGTTCACTACGTTCACAATCCTCAACAATTCACAATGAGGTCACTACCTGAACAATCCTCAACAAACCACAAAGAGATCACAACCTTTACAATCCTCAACAAACCACAAAGAGATCTCAACCTTCATAATCATCAACAAATCACAAAGAGATCACAGCCTGCACAATCCTCAATAAAACCGTAAAGAAATCACAACCTTCACAATCCTCAATAAATCCATAGTGATAACAACCTTCTAAATTTTTCATAAACCATAAAGAGATCACCACCTTCACAATCCTCAACAAACCATAAAGACATAACAACCTTCACAATCCTCAATAGACCCCATAGAGATCACAACCTTCACAATCCTCAATAAACCCATAGAGAACACAACCTTCACAATCCTCAATAAACCCATAAAGATCACAACCTTCACAATCCTCAATAAACCCATAGAGATCACAACCTTCACAATCCTCAATAAACCCATAAAGATCACAACCTTCACAATCCTTAATAAACCCATAAAGATCACAACCTTCACAATCCTCAATAAACCCATAGAGATCACAACCTTCATAATTATTAATAAACCATAAAGAGATCACCACCTTCACAATCCTCAATAAACCCCATAAAAAGATCACAATCTTCACAATCCTCAATAAACCCATAGAGATCACAACCTTCATAATTATTAATAAACCATAAAGAGATCACCACCTTCACAATCCTCAATAAACCCCATAAAAAGATCACAATCTTCACAATCCTCAACAAACCCCATAGAGATCACCACCTTCATAATCCTCAACAAACCATAAAGAGATCACAACCTTTATAATCCTCAACAAACCATAAAGAGATCACCACCTTCACAATCCTCAACAAACCATATAGATATCACAACCTTCACAATCTTCAACAAACCGTAAGAGATCACAACCTTCACAATTCTCCACAAACCACAAAGAGATCACTACGTTCACAATCCTCAACAAACCATAAAGAGATCACAACCTTCACAATCCTCAACAAACCATAAAGAGATCACTACGTTCACAATCCTCAACAAACCACAAAGAGATCACTACGTTCACAATCAACAAACCATATAGATATCACAACCTTCACAGTCTTCAACAAACCATTTAGGTATCACAACCTTCACAATCCTCAACAAACCATATAGATATCACAACCTTCACAATCTTCAACAAACCGTAAGAGATCACAACCTTCACAATTCTCCACAAACCATAAAGACATAACAACCTTCACAATCCTCAATAGACCCCATAGAGATCACAACCTTCACAATCCTCAATAAACCCATAGAGAACACAACCTTCACAATCCTCAATAAACCCATAAAGATCACAACCTTCACAATCCTCAAAAAACCCATAGAGATCACAACCTTCACAATCCTCAATAAACCCATAAAGATCACAACCTTCACAATCCTCAATAAACCCATAGATATCACAACCTTCATAATTATTAATAAACCGTAAAGAAATCACAACCTTCACAATCCTCAATAAACCCATAGTGATCACAACCTTCTAAATTTTTAATAAACCATAAAGAGATCACCACCTTCACAATCTTCAACAAACCATAAAGACATAACAACCTTCACAATCCTCAATAGACCCCATAGAGATCACAACCTTCACAATCCTCAATAAACCCATAGAGAACACAACCTTCACAATCCTCAATAAACCCATAAAGATCACAACCTTCACAATCCTCAATAAACCCATAGAGATCACAACCTTCACAATCCTCAATAAACCCATAAAGATCACAACCTTCACAATCCTTAATAAACCCATAAAGATCACAACCTTCACAGTTCTCCACAAACCACAAAGAGATCACTACGTTCACAATCCTCAACAAACCATAAAGAGATCACAACCTTCACAATCCTCAACAAACCACAAAGAGATCACTACGTTCACAATCAACAAACCATATAGATATATCAACCTTCACAATCTTCAACAAACCATATAGGTATCACAACCTTCACAATCCTCAACAAACCATATAGATATCACAACCTTCACAATCTTCAACAAACCGTAAGAGATCACAACCTTTACAATCCTCAACAAACCATAAAGAGATCACCACCTTCACAATCCTCAACAAACCATATAGATATCACAACCTTCACAATCTTCAACAAACCGTAAGAGATCACAACCGTCACAATTCTCCACAAACCACAAAGAGATCACAACCTTTATAATCCTCAACAAACCATAAAGGGATCACCACCTTCACACTCCTCAACAAACCATATAGATATCACAACCTTCACAATCTTCAACAAACCGTAAGAGAGCACAACCTACACAATTCTCCACAAACCACAAAGATCACAACGTGCACAATCCTCAACAAATCCCTTAAACAGATCACAATCTTCACGATCATCAACAAATCGTAAAGAGATCACCACCTGCACAATCCTTAACAAGCGAAAAGAGATCACAAGCTTGACAATCCTCAACAAATCATAAAGAGATCACAGCCTGCACAATCCTTAAGGAACCATAAAGAAATCACAACAGTCGCAATCCTCAACAAACCACAAAGAGATCACAAACTTCGTAATCCTCAACAAACCGTAAAGAGATCACAACCTTCACAATCCTCAATAAACCCCAAAGAGATGACAGCCTGCACAATCTTCAACAAACCGTAAAGAGATCACAACCTTCATAATCGTCAATAAACCCCATAGAGATCACAATCTTTACAATCCTCTATAAACCCCATAGATATCACAACCTTCACAATCTTCAACAAACCGTAAGAGATCACAACCTACACAATTCTTCACAAACCACAAAGAGATCACAACGTGCACAATCCTCAACAAATCCCTTAAACAGATCACAATCTTCACGATCATCAACAAATCGCAAAGAGATCATCATCTGCACAATCCTTAACAAGCGAAAAGAGATCACAAGCTTGACAATCCTCAACAAATCATAAAGAGGTCACAGCCTTCACAATCCTCAACAAATCATAAAGAGATCATAGCCTGCACAATCATCAACAAACCGTAAAGAGATCACAGCCTGCACATTCATCAACAAACCGTAAAGAGATCACAGTCTTCACATTCATCAACAAACCGTAAAGAGATCACAACCGTCACAATCCTCAACAAACCACAAAGAGATAACAACCGTCACAATCCTCAACAAACCATAAAGGGATTACAACCTTCACAATCCTAGATAAACAATAAAGCGATCACAGCCGGCACAACCATAAACAAACCCCATAGAGATCACAACATTCACAATCCTCAACATACCCAAAGCAGGAAACAATCTTCCGCTTTTCAGCTCACTGTTCTTGTACAGATGCAGATACCCGGTTCATATGACAACAGTCATCCCATCTAGATGATTCCCCCTACAGCTTACAGCTGCCATAGTTACACAGACCATCTATTGCCCATAACACTTGACTCAATAAGATATTGTCTAAAGATCACAACCTCACACTTCTCCAGATTCCATCTGCACCTTACAACTGAACACACTTCCCTGTATAGATCACAACACTCACACTCCTCAATATACTCTTTGCTTTTGTTAACAACGTTGTGTTTAAGTGAACGCGTCTGGTGTTTAAATGCATGCTTTTTGTAACAGTGGGGCATGTGATAGACACCTGTGTATGTAGATGTGTACATACCAGATGGACTTATCATTTGTGATAAAGGTAGGAGTGAGGGAGCGGGGGCAAACCGCGGAGGACAGCGCGTGTGTATGTGTGTTGTGGGGGTTCACGATGGGTGATCATAATAAACATTGTTGTTTTATCCCATCGCCATAAGGACTGTCATGCTTCTCCCAGATGCACTGTATCGAGTCTGGCTCTAGCTAGTCATGTTTGTTCCAGCCAGCTAGGCAAGCAGATCGTGGCAGATCGTGTAGTGTCACACAGACAGTGAAAATCGGCCGGAAACATGTACCCGCCATGACAGATCAGAGTGGGTAGCAAATAATGACTAACATGTTTAAGGGGACAAGAAAATTAAAACTTCCAAATGTGAGATTTTAATTACATACTTGACAGAGATAACCAACGAATAATAGCACGACGTGTGTCAGATTTGCTTGTTCGTCATAAAACTTGAGTCCCCGCAAACACATTTCTCTGACACGATGAAAGTGACAAATAAAATTGTCAGTTCACTTTATCTTTGAAATACAACCGTGCTCCTTATTCACCCAGATATACTATACGTGTTCACAACGTTCCACGGGATCGGGTGGTCAGGCTGGCTGACTTGGTTGACATATGTCATCGGTTCCTAATTGCTCAGATCGATGCTCATGCTGTTGATAACTGGATTGTCTGGCCCAGACTCAAATATTTACAGACCGCCGCCATATGGCTGGAATATTGCTGAGTAAGGCGTAAAATTAAACTCACTCACTCATAATGTTCGATCGAGATATTCTGAATGTATATATAATGTTCGACACATATATTCTGAATGTGTATATAATGTTCCACACATATATTCTGAATGTGTATACAATGTTCCACACATATATTCTGAATGTGTTTATAATGTTCAAAACAGATATTCTGAATATGTTTATAATGTTCCAAACATATATTCTGAATCTGTATATAATGTTCAACACATATATTCTGAATGTGTTTATAATGTTCCACACATATATTCTGAATGTGTATATAATGTTCAACACATATATTCTGAATGTGTATATAATGTTCAACACAAATATTCTGAATGTGTTTATAATGTTCCACACATATATTCTGAATGTGTATATAATGTTCCACACATATATTCTGAATGTGTTTATAATGTTCCACACATATATTCTGAATGTGTATATAATGTTCCACACATATATTCTGGATGTGTTTATAATGTTCCACACAGATATTCTTAATGCCTTTATAATGTTCCACACAGATATTCTGAATGTGTTTATAATGTTCCACACATATATTCTGAATGTGTATATAATGTTCCACACATATATTCTGAATGTGTATATAATGTTCCACACATATATTCTGAATGTGTTTATAATGTTCAACACATATATTCTGAATGTGTTTATAATGTTCCACACATATATTCTGAATGTGTATATAATGTTCCACACATATATATTCTGAATGTGTTTATAATGTTCCACACATATATTCTGAATGTGTATATAATGTTCCACACATATATTCTGAATGTGTATATAATGTTCCACACATATATTCTGAATGTGTATATAATGTTCCACACATATATTCTGAATGTGTATATAATGTTCCACACATATATTCTGAATGTGTATATAATGTTCCACACATATATTCTGAATGTGTTTATAATGTTCCACACATATATTCTGAATGTGTTTATAATGTTCCACACAGATATTCTTAATGCCTTTATAATGTTCCACGCAGATATTCTGAATGTGTTTATAATGTTCCACACATATATTCTGAATGTGTATATAATGTTCCACACATATATTCTGAATGTGTATATAATGTTCCACACATATATTCTGAATGTGTATATAATGTTCCACACATATATGTTGAATGTGTATATAATGTTCCACACAAATATTCTGAATGTGTTTATAATGTTCCACAGAGATATGTTGAATGTGTATATAATGTTCCACACATATATTCTGAATGTGTTTATAATGTTCCACACATATATTCTGAATGTGTATATAATGTTCCACACATATATTCTGAATGTGTTTATAATGTTCCACACATATATTCTGAATGTGTATATAATGTTCCACATATATTCTGAATGTGTATATAATGTTCCACACATATATTCTGAATGTGTTTATAATGTTCCACACATATATTCTGAATGTGTATATAATGTTCCACACATATATTCTTCTAATGTGTTTATAATGTTCCACACATATATTCTGATTGTGTTTATAATGTTCCACACAGATATTCTTAATGTGTTTATATATGTTCCACACATTTATTCTGAATGTGTTTATAATGATCCACATATATTCATATATTCTGAATTTGTATATAATGTTTAACACAGATATTCTGAATGTGTTTATAATGTACAACACATATATTCTGAATGTGTTTATAATGTTCCACACATATATTCTGAATGTGTATATAATGTTCCACACATATATTCTGAATGTGTATATAATGTTCCACACATATATTCTGAATGTGTATATAATGTTCCACACATATATTCTGAATGTGTATATAATGTTCCACATATATTCTTCTGAATGTGTTTATAATGTTCCACACATATATTCTGAATGTGTATATTATGTTCCACACATATATTCTGAATGTGTTTATAATGTTCCACACATATATTCTGAATGTGTATATAATGTTCCACACATATATTCTGAATGCCTTTATAATGTTCAACACATATATTTTGAATGTGTATATAATGTTCCACACATATATTCTGAATGTGTTTATAATGTTCAACTCATATATTCTGAATGTGTATATAATGTTCCACACATATATTCTGAATGTGTATATTATGTTCCACACATATATGTTGAATGTGTATATAATGTTCCACACAAATATTCTGAATGTGTTTATAATGTTCCACACATATATTCTGAATGTGTATATAATGTTCCACACATATATTCTGAATGTGTATATAATGTTCCACACATATATTCTGAATGTGTATATAATGTTCCACACATATATTCTGAATGTGTATATAATGTTCCACACATATATTCTGAATGTGTTTGTATATATATGTTCCACACATATATTCTGAATGTGTATATAATGTTCCACACATATATTCTGAATGTGTATATAATGTTCCACACATATATTCTGAATGTGTTTATAATGTTCCACACATATATTCTGAATGTGTTTATAATGTTCCACACATATATTCTGAATGTGTATATAATGTTCCACACATATATTCTGAATGTGTATATAATGTTCCACACATATATTCTGAATGTGTATATAATGTTCCACACATATATTCTGAATGTGTATATAATGTTCCACACATATATTCTGAATGTGTATATAATGTTCCACACATATATTCTGAATGTGTATTATAATGTTCCACACAGATATTCTGAATGTGTATATAATGTTCCACACATATATTCTGAATGTGTTTATAATGTTCCACACAGATATTCTGAATGTGTTTATAATGTTCCACACATATATTCTGAATGTGTTTATAATGTTCCACATATATTCTGAATGTGTTTATAATGTTCCACACATATATTCTGAATGTGTATATAATGTTCCACACATATATTCTGAATGTGTATATAATGTTCCACACATATATTCTGAATGTGTTTATAATGTTCAACACATATATTCTGAATGAGTATATAATGTTCCACACATATATTCTGAATGTGTTTATAATGTTCCACACATATATTCTGAATGTGTATATAATGTTCCACACATATATTCTAAATGTGTTTATAATGTTCCACACATATATTCTGATTGTGTTTATAATGTTCCACACAGATATTCTTAATGCCTTTATTATATGTTCCACGCATATATTCTGAATGTGTTTATAATGATCCACATATTCTGATATATTCTGAATATTCTGTATATAATGTTCCACACATATATTCTGAATGTGTGTTTATATTCTGAATGTGTTTATAATGTTCACACATATATTCTGAATGTGTATATAATGTTCCACACATATATTCTGAATGTGTATATAATGTTCCACACATATATTCTGAATGTGTATATAATGTTCCACACATATATTCTGAATGTGTATATAATGTTCCACACATATATTCTGAATGTGTTTATAATGTTCCACACATATATTCTGAATGTGTATATAATGTTCCACACATATATTCTGAATGTGTTTATAATGTTCCACACAGATATTCTGAATGCCTTTATAATGTTCAACACATATATTCTGAATGTGTATATAATGTTCCACACATATATTCTGAATGTGTTTATAATGTTCAACACATATATTCTGAATGTGTATATAATGTTCCACACATATATTCTGAATGTGTATATAATGTTCCACACATATATTCTGAATGTGTATATAATGTTCCACACATATATTCTGAATGTGTTTATAATGTTCCACACATATATGTTGAATGTGTATATAATGTTCCACACATATATTCTGAATGTGTTTATAATGTTCCACACATATATTCTGAATGTGTATATAATGTTCCACACATATATTCTGAATGTGTATATAATGTTCCACACATATATTCTGAATGTGTATATAATGTTCAACACATATATTCTGAATGTGTATATAATGTTCCACACATATATTCTGAATGTGTATATAATGTTCCACACATATATTCTGAATGTGTTTATAATGTTCCACACATATATATTCTGAATGTGTATATAATGTTCCACACATATATTCTGAATGTGTATATAATGTTCCACACATATATTCTGAATGTGTATATAATGTTCCACACATATATTCTGAATGTGTATATAATGTTCCACACATATATTCTGAATCTGTATATAATGTTCCACACATATATTCTGAATCTGTATATAACGTTGCACACAACCAATTTTGAATGTGTTTATAATGTTCCACACAGATATGTTGAATGTGTATATAATGTTCCACACAAATATTCTGAATGTGTTTATAATGTTCCACAGAGATATGTTGAATGTGTTTATAATGTTCCACTCATATATTCTGAATGTGTTTATAATGTTCCACACAAATATTCTGAATGTGTATATAATGTTCCACTCATATATTCTGAATGTGTTTATAATGTTCCACACATATATTCTGAATGTGTTTATTATGTTCCACAGAGATATGTTCAATGTGTATATAATGTTCCACACATATATTCAGAATGTGTTTATAATGTTCCACACATATATTCTGAATGTGTATATAATGTTCCACACATATATTCTAAATGTGTTTATAATGTTCCACACATATATTCTGATTGTGTTTATAATGTTCCACACAGATATTCTTAATGCCTTTATTATATGTTCCACGCATTTATTCTGAATGTGTTTATAATGATCCACACATATATTCTGAATTTGTATATAATGTTTAACACAGATATTCTGAATGTGTTTATAATGTACAACACATATATTCTGAATGTGTTTATAATGTTCCACACATATATTCTGAATGTGTATATAATGTTCCACATATTTATTCTGAATGTGTATATAATGTTCCACACATATATTCTGAATGTGTATATTATGTTCCACACATATATTCTGAATGTGTTTATAATGTTCCACAGAGATATGTTGAATGTGTATATAATGTTCCACACATATATTCTGATTGTGTTTATAATGTTCCACACAGATATTCTCTGAAATGCCTTTATAATGTTCAACACATATATTTTGAATGTGTATATAATGTTCCACACATATATTCTGAATGTGTTTATAATGTTCAACTCATATATTCTGAATGTGTATATAATGTTCCACACATATATTCTGAATGTGTATATTATGTTCCACACATATATGTTGAATGTGTATATAATGTTCCACACAAATATTCTGAATGTGTTTATAATGTTCCACAGAGATATGTTGAATGTGTATATAATGTTCCACACATATATTCTGAATGTGTTTATAATGTTCCACACATATATTCTGAATGTGTATATAATGTTCCACACATATATTCTGAATGTGTATATAATGTTCCACACATATATTCTGAATGTGTATATAATGTTCAACACATATATATTCTGTATATATTCCACACATGTTTCTATAATGTTTATAATGTTCCACATATATTCTGAATGTGTATATAATGTTCCACACATATATTCTGAATGTGTTTATAATGTTCCACACATATATTCTGATTGTGTTTATAATGTTCCACACATATATTCTGAATGTGTTTATAATGTTCCACACATATATTCTAAATGTGTTTATAATGTTCCACACATATATTCTGAATGTGTTTATAATGTTCCACACATATATTCTGAATGTGTATATACTGTTCCACACATATATTCTGATTGTGTTTATAATGTTCCACACAGATATTCTTAATGAGTTTATAATGTTCCACGCATATATTCTGAATGTGTTTATAATGATCCACACATATATTCTGAATGTGTATATAATGTTCCAACACAGATATTCTGAATGTGTTTATAATGTTCCACACATATATTCTGAATGTGTTTATAATGTTCCACACATATATTCTGAATGTGTATATAATGTGTTCCACACATATATTCTGAATGTGTATATAATGTTTCCACACATATATTCTGAATGTGTTTATAATGTTCCACACATATATTCTGAATGTGTATATAATGTTCCACACATATATTCTGAATGTGTTTATAATGTTCCACACATATATTCTGAATGTGTTTATAATGTTCCACACATATATTCTGAATGTGTATATAATGTTCCACACATATATTCTGAATGTGTATATAATGTTCCACACATATATTCTGAATGTGTATATAATGTTCCACACAGATATTCTGAATGTGTATATAATGTTCACATATATATAATGTTCCACACATATATTCTGAATGTGTTTATAATGTTCCACACATATATTCTGAATGTGTATATAATGTTCCACACATATATTCTGAATGTGTTTATAATGTTCCACACATATATTCTGAATGTGTTTATAATGTTCAACACATATATTCTGAATGTGTATATAATGTTCCACACATATATTCTGAATGTGTATATAATGTTCCACACATATATTCTGAATGTGTTTATAATGTTCCACACATATATATTCTGAATGTGTATATAATGTTCCACACATATGAATGTGTATATAATGTTCCACACATATATTCTGAATGTGTATATAATGTTCCACATATATTCTGAATTTTATGAATGTGTTTATAATGTTCCACACATATATTCTTGAATGTGTATATAATGTTCCACACATATATTCTGAATGTGTATATAATGTTCCACACATGTTTATATTCTGAATGTGTATATAATGTTCCACACATATATTCTGAATGTGTATATAATGTTCCACACATATATTCTGAATGTGTATATAATGTTCCACACATATATTCTGAATGTGTATATAATGTTCCACACATATATTCTGAATGTGTTTATAATGTTCCACACATATATTCTGAATGTGTGTTTATAATGTTCCACACACATATATTCTGAATGTGTTTATAATGTTCCACACATATATTCTCAATGCCTTTATAATGTTCCACACATATATTCTAAATGTGTTTATAATGATCCACACATATATTCTGAATGTGTTTATAATCTTCCACACATATATTCTGAATGTGTATATACTGTTCCACACATGTATTCTGATTGTGTTTATAATGTTCCGCACAGATATTCTTAATGAGTTTATAATGTTCCACGCATATATTCTGAATGTGTTTATAATGATCCACACATATATTCTGAATGTGTATATAATGTTTAACACAGATATTCTGAATGTGTTTATAATGTACAACACATATATTCTGAATGTGTTTATAATGTTCCACACATATATTCTGAATGAGTATATTATGTTCCACAGAGATATGTTCAATGTGTATATAATTTTCTGCACATATATTCTGAATGTGTTTTTAATGTTCCACTCATATATTCTGAATGTGTATATAATGTTCCTCACATATATTCTGAATGTGTTTTTAATGTTCCACACATATATTCTGAATGTGTATGTAATGTTCCACACATATATTCTGAATGTGATTATAATGTTCCACAGAGATATGTTGAATGTGTATATAATGTTCCTCACATATATTCTGAATGTGTTTATAATGTTCAACTCATATATTCTGAATGTGTATATATTGTTCAACACATATATTCTGAATGTGTATATTATGTTCCACACATATATTCTGAATGTGTTTATAATGTTCCACACATATATTCTGAATGTGTTTATAATGTTCAACTCATATATTCAGAATGTGTATATAATGTTCAACACATATATTCTGAATGTGTATATTATGTTCAACACATATATTCTGAATGTGTTTATGATGTTCCCCACATATATTCTGAATGTGTATATAATGTTCAACACATATATTCTGAATGTGTATATAATGTTTCACTCATATATTCTGAATGTGTTTATAATGTTCAACACAAATATTCTGAATGTGTATATAATGTTCCATATATTCCACTCATATATTGTTCCAAGGTGTATTCTGAATGTAATGTTCCACACATATATTCTGAATGTGTTTATAATGTTCCACACATATATTCTGAATGTGTATATAATGTTCCACATATATATTCTGAATGTGTATATAATGTTCCACACATATATTCTGAATGTGTATATAATGTTCCACACATATATTCTGAATCTGTATGTAACGTTTCAAACAAATATTCTGAATGTGATTATAATGTTCCACTCGTATATTCTGAATGTGTATATCATGTTCCACACATATATTCTGAATGTGTTTATAATGTTCCACACATATATCCTGAATGTGTATATAATGTTCCACACATATATTCTAAATGTGTTTATAATGTTCCACACATATATTCTGAATGTGTATATAATGTTCCAAACATATATTCTGAATGTGTATATAATGTTCCACACATAATTCTAAATGTGTTTATAATGTTCCACACAAATATTCTGAATCTGTATATAATGTTCCACACATATATTCTGAACGTGTATATAATGTTCCACACAAATATTCTGAATGTGTATATAATGTTCCACACATATATTCTGAATGTGTATATAATGTTCCACACATATATTCTGAATCTGTATATAACGTTGAACACAAACATTCTGAATGTGTTTATAATGTTCCACTCATATATTCTCAATGTGTATATAATGTTCCACACATATATTCTGAATGTGTATATAATGTTCCACACATATATTCTGAATGTGTATATAATGTTCCTCTCACAAATTCTGAATGTGTATATAATGTTCCACACATATATTCTGAATGTGTATATAATGTTCCACACATATATTCTGATTGTGTTTATAATGATCCACACATATATTGTGAATGTGTATATAATGTTTAGCACAGATATTCTGAATGTGTTTATAATGTACAACACATATATTCTGAATCTGTATATAATGTTCCACACATATTTTCTTAATGTGTTTATAATGTTCCACACAAATATTCTGAATGTGTTGATAATGTTCCACACATATTTTCTGAATGTGTATATAATGTTCCACACATATACTCTGAATGTGTATATAATGTTCCACACATATATTCTGAATGTGTATATAATGTTCCACGCATATATTCTGGATGTGTTTATAATGTTCAACACATATATTCTTAATGCCTTTATAATGTTCCACACATATATTCTGAATGTGTATATAATGTTCCACACATATATTCTGAATGTGTATATAATGTTCCACACATATATTCTGAATGTGTATATAATGTTCCACACATATATTCTGAATGTGTATATAATGTTCCACACAGATATGTTGAATGTGTATATAATGTTCAACACATATATTCTGAATGTGTTTATAATGTTCCACACATATATTCTGAATGTGTATATAATGTTCCACGCATATATTCTGGATGTGTTTATAATGTTCCACACATATATTCTGAATGTGTATATAATGTTCCACACACATATATTCTGAATGTGTTTATAATGTTCCACACATATATTCTGAATGTGTATATAATGTTCATATAATGTTCCACACATATATTCTGAATGTATTTTTATAATGTTCCACATATATTCTGAATGTGTATATATAATGTTTCCACACATATATTCTGAATGTGTATATAATGTTCCAACACATATATTCTGAATGTGTATTATAATGTTCCACACATATATTCTGAATGTGTATATAATGTTCCACACATATATTCTGATATGTGTTTATAATGTTCCACACATATATTCTGAATGTGTTTATAATGTTCCACAATGTGTATATAATGTTCATATATTCTGAATGTGTATATAATGTTCCACACATATATTCTGAATGTGTATATAATGTTCCACACATATATTCTGAATGTGTATATAATGTTTCACACAGATATTCTGAATGTGTTTATAATGTACAACACATATATTCTGAATGTGTTTATAATGTTCCACACATATATTCTGAATGTGTATATAATGTTCCACACATACATTCTGAGTGTGTTTATAATGTTCCACACATATATTCTAAATGTGTATATAATGTTTAACACATATATTCTGAATCTGTATATAATGTTCCACACATATATTCTAAATGTGTTTATAATGTTCCACACATATATTCTGAATGTGTATATAATGTTCCACACATATATTCTGAATGTGTATATATAATGTTCCACACATATATATTTTAAATGTGTATATAATGTTCCACACATATATTCTGAATGTGTATATAATGTTCCACACATATATTCTGAATGTGTTTATAATGTTCAACACATATATCTGAATGTGTATATAATGTTCCACATACACATATATTCTGAATGTGTTTATAATGTTCCACACATATATTCTGAATGTGTATATAATGTTCCACACATATATTCTGAATGTGTATATAATGTTCCACACATATATTCTGAATGTGTATATAATGTTCCACACATATATTCTGAATGTGTTTATAATGTTCCACACATATATTCTGAATGTGTTATATAATGTTCCACACATATATTCTGAATGTGTATATAATGTTCCACACATATATTCTGAATGT